>NC_058408.1:96197581-96397472 GCF_002201575.2 Neomonachus schauinslandi | reverse complement strand
CCTATACTCTGAAGAGTTTTGATCAAGAAAGGATGCTGTACTTTGTCAAATGCTTTTTCTGCATCTATTGAGAGGATCATATGATTCTTGTTCTTTCTTTTGTTAATGTATTGTATCACATTGATTGATTTGCGGATGTTGAACCAAGCTTGCAGCCCAGGGATAAATCCCACTTGGTCATGGTGAATAATCCTTTTAATGTACTGTTGGATCCTATTGGCTAGTATTTTGGTGAGAATTTTTGCATCCATGTTCATCAGGGATATTGGTCTGTAATTCTCCTTTTTGATGGGGTCTTTGTCTGGTTTTGGGATCAAGGTAATGCTGGCCTCATAAAATGAGTTGGGAAGTTTTCCTTCCATTTCTATTTTTTGGAACAGTTTCAGAAGAATAGGTATTAATTCTTCTTGAAATGTTTGGTAGAATTCCCCTGGGAAGCCATCTGGCCCTGGGCTTTTGTTTTTTGGGAGATTTTTGATGACTGCTTCAATTTCCTTAGTGGTTATAGGTCTGTTCAGGTTTTCTATTTCATCCTGGTTCAGTTTTGGTAGTTGGTACATCTCTAGAAATGCATCCATTTCTTCCAGGTTATTTAATTTGCTGGCATAGAGTTGCTCATAATATGTTCTTATAATTGTTTGTATTTCTTTGGTGTTGGTTGTGATCTCTCCTCTTTCATTCATGATTTTGTTGATGTGGGTCATTTCTCTTCTCTTTTTGATAAGTCTGGCCAGGGGTTTATCAATCTTGTTAATTCTTTCAAAGAACCAGCTCCTAGTTTCATTGATCTGTTCTACTGTTCTTTTAGTTTCTATTTCATTGATTTCTGCTCTGATCTTGATTATTTCTCTTCTCCTGCTGGGTTTAGGCTTTATTTGCTGTTCTTTCTCCAGCTCCTTTAGGTGTAGGGTTAGGTTGTGTACTTGAGACCTTTCTTGCTTCTTGAGAAAGGCTTGTATTGCTATATACTTTCCTCTTAGGACTGCCTTTGCTGCATCCCAAAGATTTTGAATAGTTGTGTTTTCATTTTCATTGGTTTCCATGTATTTTTTTAATTCTTCTTTAATTTCCTGGTTGACCCATTCGTTCTTTAGTAGGATGCTCTTTAGCCTCCATGTATTTGAGTTCTTTCTGACTTTTATCTTGTGATTGAGCTCTAGTTTCAAAGCATTGTGGTCTGAAAATAGGCAGGGAATGATTCCAATCTTTTGGTACCGGTTGAGACCTGATTTATGACCTAGGATGTGATCTATTCTGGAGAATGTTCCATGGGCACTAGAGAAGAATGTGTATTCCGTTGCTTTGGGGTGGAATGTTCTGAATATGTCTGTAAAGTCCATTTGGTCCAGTGTGTCATTTAAAGTCTTTATTTCCTTGTTGATCTTTTGCTTAGACGATCTGTCCATTTCAGTGAGGGGGGTGTTAAAGTCCCCCACTATTATTGTATTGTTGTCGATGTGTTTCTTTGCTTTTGTTATTAATTGGCTTATATAATTGGCTGCTCCCATGTTAGGGGCATAGATATTTACAATTGTTAGATCTTCTTGTTGGATAGATCCTTTAAGTATGATATAGTGTCCTTTCTCATCTCTTATTACAGTCTTTGGTTTAAAATCTAATTTGTCTGATATAAGGATTGCCACCCCAGCTTTCTTTTGGTGTCCATTAGCATGGTAAATGGTTTTCCACCCCCTCACTTTCAATCTGGGGCTGTCTTTGGGTCGAAAATGAGTCTCTTGCAGACAGCATATCGATGGGTCTTGTTTTTTAATCCAGTCTGATAGCCTGTGTCTTTTGATTGGGGCATTGAGCCCATTTACATTCAGGGTAACTATTGAAAGATAGGAATTTAGTGCCATTGTATTGCCTGTAAGGTGACTGTTACCGTATATTGTCTGTGTTCCTTTCTGGTCTATGTTGCTTTTGGGGTCTCTCTTTGCTTAGAGGACTCCTTTCAAGATTTCCTGTAGGGCTGGTTTTGTGTTTGCAAATTCCTTTAGTTTTTGTTTGTCCTGGAAGCTTTTTATCTCTCCTTCAATTTTCAATGACAGCCTAGCTGGATATAGTATTCTTGGCTGCATATTTTTCTCGTTTAGTGCTCTGAATATATCCTGCCAGTCCTTTCTGGCCTGCCAGGTCTCTGTGGATAGGTCTGTTGCCAATCTAATGTTTCTACCCTTGTAGGTTACATATCTCTTCTCCCGAGCTGCTTTCAGGATTTTCTCTTTGTCTATGAGACTCGTAAGTTTTACTATTAGATGTCGGGGTGTTGACCTATTTTTATTGATTTTGAGAGGGGTTCTCTGTGCTTCCTGGATTTTCATGCCTGTTTCCTTCCCCAAATTAGGGAAGTTCTCTGCTATAATTTGCTCCATTATACCTTCTGCCCCTCTCTCTCTTTCTTCTTCTTCTGGGATCCCAATTAGTCTAATGTTGTTTCGTCTTATGGTATCGCTTATCTCTCGAATTCTGCCCTCGTGATCCAGTAGTTGTTTATCTCTCTTTTTCTCAGCTTCTTTATTTTCCATCATTTCATCTTCTATATTACTGATTCTCTCTTCTGCCTCATTTATTCTAGCAGTTAGCGCCCCCATTTTTGATTGCACCTCATTAATAGCCTTTTTGATTTCTACTTGGTTGGATTTTAGTTCTTTTACTTCTCCAGAAAGGGTTTCTCTAATAACTTCCATATTTTTTTCAAGCCCAGCTAGTATCTTTAAAGTGATGATTCTGAACTCTAGATCTGACATTGTACTAATGTCCGTATTGAGTAGGTCCCTGGCAGTCGGTACTACCTCTTGTTCTTTTTGTTGAGGTGATTTTTTCCGTCTTGTCATTTTGTGCAGAGGAGAATAGATTAATGAGAGAACAAAATGCTAGCAGAGTAACAACGTCCCCAGAAAATATACTCTAAACAAATCAGAAAAAACCTGAAGCAGTGGGAAAAGAAAGGGAAAGAGAGAAAAAAGAAAAAGAAAAAAAAGAAAAAGATAAAGATAAAAACAAAAACAAACAAAACAAAACAACAACAAAAAAACCAGAATGTGATCAAATATGATCAGTGCCACACACTAGATTTGGGGTGTATTTTGGTCTTTTAGAAGAAAGTGCCTCCCAAAATTTTAAAGAAAGAAAAACTTATATATGTACAAAAATAAGGGTTGATATGATGAAGGGATGGAATATGACTGTAAAGATGGAAATTATAAAAAATTTTATAAAAGGAATTGATAAGAAGTTGTTTGAAAAAAGAAAGAAGAGGATTTAAAAAAAGAAAAAAAAAAGGGAGAGGATGTGATCAGGCAGGGGAACAGAAAACACCATATACTAGAGATTTAGGGTATATTTTGATCTGTTAGAAGAAACTATCTCAAAATTTTAAAGAGAGAACAACTTATATATATAAGCCAAAAATATGGGTAACTACTATGAAGGGATAGAATATGACTCTAAAAATGAAAAATAAAAATGTTTTTTTTTTTTTTAAAAAAAAGGGATTGATAAGATGTTGGTTGAAAAAGGGAAAAAGAAAAATTCAAAAAGAATAAAAAAAGAAAAAAAGACAGTTAAAAAAAAATTAACTTTGAAAGACTACAGAATCATGGTAAAAAAGCCATGAATTCTATGTGCAGTAGTCCCCTAGAGCTGGAGTTCTGCCGTTCTCATTGATGGGTAAACTTAGTCTTGGCTGGCTGTTCTCGCTGATCTTCTGGGGAGGGGCCTGTTGCCTTGGTTTCCAAATGTCTTTGCTGGAGGCAGAATTGCCCCGCCCTTGCCCCCTCCCAGCTAAGTAATCTGCTGGGGTTTGCTCTCCGGGGCTTTTGTTCCCTGCGAGCTTTCTGTACAGCTTTGGAGGCGGAGAGTGAAAATGGCGGCCTCCCAATCTCCGCCCCGGAGGAGCCGAGAACTCGGGGTCCCGCTTCTCAGTGAGCCCCCAGAGAAAAGCCGTCAGTCACTCCCGTCTCCCCGGTCTCCAGCCGCACTCCGTGCTCACCCGGCCTGTGACCGCGCGTTTCTATCTCTGGCACCCGACCCCGGGTGGAGTCTCCAAACCCAGCAGATCCCTGCGGTGCACTCCCGCGCGGCTCCTCCCGGGGGAGGAAGGTGAGTCTCCCCGGATCTGCCGCTTGTTGGGTCCCTGCTGGAGGAGCAGTGGCCTGACTGTGCCGCGGATCACAGTTTATGGCAACCCCGAGCTGAGAGCCCGCGCCTGGGCTCCGCCTCTGCAGCCGGCTTCCCTGCTCCAATACCTGGGAGCTCTGCCACACTCAGGCACCCCCAGTCTTTCTGTGACCCGTGGGTCCTGAGACCACACTGTCCCGGAGGGTTCCACCCCCTGCTTAGCCACCAGAGTGACGTCCCTCAGCGGAGCAGACTTTTAAAAGTTCCGATTTTGTGCTCCGCGGCTCTATCACTTGCCAGAAGCGGCCGCCGGAGGCCCCTCCCCCGCCGTCTATCCTCCCGAATATCGCCTCGGATTCACTTCTCCGCACGTCCTACCTTCCAGAAAGTGGTCGCTTTTCTGATGAGAGAGTTGTTGCTCTTCTTTTCTTCGACCTCCTGTTGAGTTTGTAGGTGTTCAGAATGGTTTGATCCCTATCCAGCTGAATTCCTGAGAGGAGACGAAATCCAGGTCTCCTACTCCTCCGCCATCTTGCTCCGCCCCTTGCAGCTTTTTTTTTTTTTCCCCTGTGTCCCAGCATGACTGAGGCTGGTATGGGCTAGGGAATCCAGGGGTCCCTGAAGCAGCAAGCCAGTTATGGTGTCCAGACCCTGCTCCAGTCTTTGCTTTCAAGGTGGAGGGTGAGTGTAAACAGTGTTGCTTTTTAGTCTCTCTGACCCAGAGACTGTTTCAGCTGCAACTCTGCCATTTGGCACAGTTGGAGAGATGGCTTTTTTATAAACTTAGTTGCTCTTTTAAGCCCCAGATTTTTTTTCTGTGCCCAAGGACAGACAAATCTGTTTCTGATCCATCTGTACTATCCTTCCCCAATGCAGTTTGCAGTGTTGGGGGGTGGCAGTTCCCTTTGTTACCATGTCTTTGTCTCTCTTGCCATTCTCTTTTGCTTCTTTTATTGTGCATAAGCTGTTCAGTCAGCCTTCAGTTCTTCTTCAGGAGCAATTGTTCTATAAGTAGGTGTAATGTGGTGTGTTCTATGGAGAAGGTGAGTTCAGGGTCTTCCTATATCACCATCTTGGAGTAGAACCTCTGAGACATCTCCTTATAGGGGATTCTGGAACTAAAGACTGAGTTGTAGTATGTGTTTCCATCATACACAATAAATAAATTATCCTGTTGAATCTAATTATTTTCAATTGACAGAAGTTCATGTCTTTCTGAAGGTTTATTTTCTCTTAAATCAGATTCTTTGTACACTAATAGCAGGGATAAACTTTTAAGGTTATCTGAATGAAATGAAATTAATTAGTTGGATAGGAATTGAGAAAGGAAATGGACTTCTCTTAGCTTTGTAACTGTTGCTATACTGTGACAAGGACAGTTTTAGTATTCCATTAAATACCATAACTGTGAAGACTATTTTGTATTTTAGTAATTTTTGACCTACTTAGGATAGCCCTTGGGATTATGGTGGAAGAGATGCCCCTGAGCCTCTTATACCAATTTTGAATGTTGTATGTAAGACAGTCCCTACCCTCAGTAAAAGAAACTCAAAGATATTACAAAAAGACATTCTCAGTCAATTTATAATACAGCAGAAAGACACACGGAACTAATCATGATATGATGTGATGTCTTTTCTTTGTGATATGAGTTGAATGCTATGGAAAAGTAGATAAAATGACAAATCTTGCTTAGAGTCTTTGAAGTGTTCCCAGTGGAATGTTTAACAACATCTTCACATTTGTATAGCACCTGAGGAAAAAATTGGGGACTCTTAAAAAATAAAATGTATTTATGACCCAAATAAATGTATCTCTAGTAGTAGAATTTGGGGCAGGTAATAGTAAACGGAACAGATATTCTGGTAGATAAATCTTTCCCAGTGCCTTTTTATCATAAGGGCCAGATTCAGATACTGTCAGGTCCTCTTAACTTCCTGATGATGTTAACCACCTGGCCCACCCGCCCTACTAGTATTGCTTTTATTCAGAGGCTATTGAAGCAACAATAGTAATTCTTACATATATTTTGATGCTTAACTAATTGATACGATATCAAGTTGTAGAAAATGCAATTGATATCTAAAGGGTCAACTTACACAGCTTCAATATTAGCAAATTACAAAAAAAAGAGTAATGTTCTCATATTTTTATTTTCTCATTTCTGCACTTCTGAGGTCAGCATTGAACCAAACTTGAAATTTCCGGGGGACCAGAGAAAAAGAGAACTTGATTAAGGAAAAAAGAAGAGCAAAACAAAAGAAGAGAAATACAATTGTAGAGTAAAATGTACTGTTTTGATTCAAAAGCCCATATATACTGAAGACCAGGATAGGAAGAGGACAAAAATATCTTCCTTTCTCACTTATCTCAATATATTCTTAACGTTGTTCATTTCCTGCTGTTCGATTCAGCAGGCTATTTGGAGAGCTATTCTTGTTGTTTGACCTTGGAAGCAAAGGATACATTTTGTACTTTCGTGCGGTATTTATTTAGTTGACCAACATTTAGAGGAGTACTTACTCAGTGCTGGTTACTATTTTGAGAGTTTTCCATGTCATTTAATCTTCATAGCAGTCCATGAGGTAGGTACTGTTACGATCCCAGTTTTTTGGATGAGAAAAGGGAGGCGCAGTGTGGTTAAATAACTTGCCCAAGGTCATTCAGTGGTCTGCTCTAGAACCCCGTGTCTCAGGCTCCAGGCTTTGTTGCCTTTCAGTGCTGCATTCATTCCCGTCTACCTGAGTTGTGTTAGTTTAATGGATTGCAAATTGTAATTTGGAGAAGTGGTAATTTGTATATATATATTTTAATTTGGCAAGGAGAATGATTTAAATGCAATTATATATATATAAAGGTTATAGTACATGGACTTTCCAGAATTTTCTGGATGTAAAATATTTTCCTTAAAATTTGGGGAATGTCTCAGATTGCCTGGACTGACAAAAGACTGGAAAAGTCTAACCTATGCAAACATCTTTCTTTTAAATCCCACAAATTCTGTGCTTGCTATTCTACAGAATTACATAAATTGGGACTCCAGATGGTTATCAATTGACCCTTTTGAATGATTTTGTTTATTCTCTGAGAGGATATATGTGAGTGCTATGTTATGTGTAGCTATGATGTGCATGGGCAGAGTTGTGTGTATATTTTTGTATGAAGGTTCATCTATATTTTTGAAGCAAAGAGAATGTGGACTTTTTGTATATCTTTGCTGCTCTGTCAGAGATAGATATATTGATAGATAGACATTTAAATATTCTCCATTAGATCAGAAAATTAGCACTAAAGCCTTTATTAGCACTTGAATCTAGTTTCTTATCTCCAAAAAATGATATTCAGAGAAAGAACTCAATGTATGCTCAGCAGAGTTGAAACCTTTCCTTCTTCTCTCATTCAGTTATGATATTTTACTGGTATCACTGGAAATAGGGTGTATTGTGGGGACTCTAGTAAACCTGGAACCCCAACCCAAACTTAGCCTTAGTTCTAAATCTCGGGAATGACCTACCTTACCTCTCTAAGATGCCCTTATGCTGTATAACATGCTAATGTTATACAACCTGGGGAATATAGGGGACTAGAGGGGTTGACACTGTCTTGGTGCTTCAGCCACAGGCTTTACTTCATGACTATAATAATTGTATCCCCATTGATCACTTAGAGAATTCCTATGTGCCTATAGGTTATCTAATTATGGGTATATTATTAAAATTTTTGCAATTCACAACAGCTATACACTTAATGCAGAGAATAATTAAAGGTTTGCTTTTCCTAAGCCCTATTGTTCATCTAAGGCTTTTGATCCAAGTCATTTTAACATTATTTCAATGCAGCTTTCAAGGTAGTATCTGATTAGTGTGTATGAGAGGAGGTGGTACAGCTCATGGATTCATAGGCGATGATTCAGTACAATAGTTAGTAATTCACATTTGGAACACCTGATGACACTTGAAATATATTAGGCCAAGGAAGACATTTTTCCCCCAGAAAACCCTCTCTAAAGTGACATTTTTCAAAACCTTTAAGGTAGAATAAATACTCAATATGGTAAGAACCAAGAACTGCAAATAAATATTAGAGGTATTTGCTGACTAAACGTCTAGCTTTTTTACACATGTGGTGCCTTTTTCCCTGCAAATATTTATTTATGATAATAGTGAATATATTTATAATTGTATAATATAAAAATTACTCACAATTTAGTTCCCTTATTACTAAGTTTTTTCTTTCTCTCCTCTACCTCCCTCCCCAATAATCATTTTGAGTTAATTGATACAGGGATCAATTGGACAAAGGAGGATATGATATGGAAGAAAGAGAAAGCACTAGGCCTGTCCTCTTGCCTTATCTGGAGGAAGTCCCAAATACATGGGAAGGGGGGGATACAAGCAAAGCCCACTCTTTCCCACCTGCAGAAAGGAGTCAGACGGAAAACAAATAGGGCAGGGCACAATGTTCTTTTCCTTCCTCCCTTGGGGGCCTGAAACACCAACTAGTGCAATGGCTTCAGAAATATCCAGATATATATGAAGAACCAAGAATACTGGGCTATTGGCTCACATCCTTGGGAACGCCAGAAGAAGGTTATAACACAAGGCAAAGATAAGTTTGCTGCTACTCTCAACATTGAGTTTTGGCTTTCTAGTATACAAAGTCTTGACCTAAGGAATGGGGAGGAGCAGAAGAACAATGGCTAATCCTGGCAGGTAGCTTTGGGAAAAAGTGGTTTAATAAAGGCATCAATAACAAATGAAGTAACTGAGAATCTCTGACTACAGGGAGTAAATGCCATTTGGATACTTGAATTTTCATGAAGAAATGTGGACTTTCATCCTGTACCCAAGTATTGATATAGACACAATTGTGAAACAATTGTACCTTTTAATTTGATCAAGCCATGTTTTTTGGGTGGTAATTTTCTCTGAAGGAGCATTTTTGAAGGAGCATTTTTAGGGGTGCTTTTGTTATTTGCTGCCACAAGCTACAGTTTATTCTGTCACACTAGTAATTAACTAAGTGGTACTTCAGTGGACTAAAGAAAAGAATATGTCTTTGAAGTATTCCAGTTACAAAAGGAATTGAATTACTAAGAGATGAACATGAATTTGTATAATAACTGTATTATAGCAGAAATCTCAAAGTTGTCTTTTTGTCACGCCAAAGCTCATTTTATTGCTAACAGGATTTTAGAAGCCCATGATGGGATGGGTGATCAGTGCCTGGGTGGTGAGATTGAAGCAACTGGCCATAGCTTTAGGTTGAGGCACTATCCTCAAGGAGGTCTAAAGGTAGACTCCAGGTACAGGAAGTTTTAATATGTTTGCAGGGAATTCACAAAGAACAGATTGTGGGAAGCCATCTACGGGGATTGGGATTCACTATCAGGACTCCGGTTCTTGGAAATTCCTAAGGGAAAGAATCTTGTTGATATAGGAACAAGTGGGACATGAGGCAATAAAGAATTAAGACATAGGAGCAAAGATCCAGTTACTGGAATAAAACAGAAGTCCCTTTTTAATTTTTTTTAATTTTATTTTTTTTAAAGATTTTATTTATTTATCTGAGAGAGACAATGAGATAGAGCATGAGAGGGGGGAGGGTCAGAGGGAGAAGCAGACTCCCTGCTGAGCAGGGAGCCCGATGCGGGACTCGATCCCGGGACTCCAGGATCATGACCTGAGCCGAAGGCAGTCGCTTAACCAACTGAGTTCCCTTTTTTAGAACTAAGGTAAAGTTAGGATGGAACCAAGATGAAAGGTCTGATAGTGTGTTTGACTCCCCACACCTGTCCCAAATAGGGAGGGGAAAGATTGGACTTGGAATTGGGTGAGACGTATAGGTGAGATCTAGTGGCCCAGTTTTCAAAGTTAAAGGAAACTGGAACAGGAAGTCAGAAAGTTAGTATATTTCCTTGCAAACTATCCCTTTTTTTCTTTCAGATGAACATTAAATTATTTTCCCTGGGTTCAGGACATGTTTTCTTTGATTTGTATAAAGATTAATTTTATAAAAGATGAATTTTTGCTTGGCAAAATATGTTTGGAATATCTAGCAAAATAAAATGCATGTGCCCTTTGACCTGGGCACTTTACCCTTTTCAATAAGAAAACCAAAAGTGGATGTGCATACATACACACTTCACATACATGTGCATAAAGCATTTGTTTTCTGGAAGAAAACTCATGAAACTATTAAAAATGATTATTTTTCAGGAGAGAGAGCTCTGGGAGTGCAAAAGGTACCTTTCACTTTACTAACCTTGACCATGTTCTACCTTTAAAAAATGTCAACAGGCAGTTGTTAAGGAAAGGGATTATAGAATTAGTGTTTTATTCTTCCTAATCTCTCTCTATTTCCATATGTATTTACAAAGCCTTAATAAATGCTATAAATGTTATTTTCCTCCTGGTTCAGAAAACATTTTTTTTTCATTTTCATAAAGATTAACTTTGTATAAAAAGACGAATCTTCCCTTTGAAGAATATGAGTTTGTTTTCATAAATCAAATATATGGAAAAATTGTACCAAGCTGTTGCTGTAAGTAATATACACTGAATCACCAGTCTCACATTTTGGTATATTTTATACCTGAAGATACACAACTATGCAGTTGCTTGTTAAAGCCCCCAGTTGGCTTGGGGCCTGGGTTTTATATGTCTCCAAAATCTATAAATAAGAAAAAGCATAGATTTTAAAATATATATATATATATATATATAAAATGCTTTCCATTTAATTTGGTGTTTTATATAAATTTTATCTGTATTTATAGTCATGACCTTAAATATTCCATAAAAACAGAGAAAATGAAGACTAAGGCAGCTGCATTCATATTTTTGGTAAATGTTCGAACAGAATGAAAATAGCTGTTTTTGCCCGGAGTCTCAGGCACCAAGTTGATATCAGTAATTTAGGGCCATTATCAGACTAAAATGTCCCTCACCACTACTGGTCTGCCCAACCCAGTGGGTCTTCTCAGTTCTGCATTCTCAGGGGTTGAACTCTGTTCCAAGGGGGTAATTTTGGCTTGGTCATAGACACATAATGTGGGTATTACCGTACATGACCACTCTGCCTGGGGATAATGACACAGCCGGTCTGCTAGTTGGCCTTAAAAGAATGACGTCAGGTTTATTTTGCTGCCAGCAATACTGGGAGGCCAAAACTTGCTTTGGCTGAGGAGATGATAAAATAGTAATAGAGATTTTGCGATTATATAGCACTTATTTGTAAAAATCTTAGAGTGCTTTTGCAAGCATTAATTAAGCCTAACAACATTTCTCTTAGACTAGTACATGTTATTTCATGGTGTGCATTTTAGACAATTTTTTTTTTTACAGTAATATCCAGAGTTGGATGATTAGACTATGCTTAAATGGCAGAGCTAACCATAAAAACAAGTAGTTTGGATTCCTTTATCTGGCTCTGATCACCAAATATTCTTTTTGAGATGGCAAGACAGCATGTCCTTACGTTGAGATGATGTAACATTTAATGTTCTGAGAGTAGGGATTCTTTTTTCATTTTCTTAGCTCTTGATTCTACTGTCATGAATGGGATCATTTTAATTGTCTATGTATACTCCTCATTTTCTGTTTGTCTTTCTTGGCATATGGTCAATACTTCATTCATTAACAACAGATAAAGATGAAATGTCATATAACCATCATTCCATGGAAGTAGAAGGCATTGTTCACACATGCTACTGCAGTGTCCTTTTGAAGGCCCCCTTGCCAGGAAAAGGGGGAAAAATGGTGCTTCTCCTTATATAACTTACTCTTAGAATGACTTACTCTTAGAATGTTAGTATTTATAGTACCAAAAAGGGTTTTGTTATACCATTTTTACTAATATCACAGTGCTTTAATTTTAATAGAAACTTAAAAAAATTCTAATTATAGTTAACGTATTATATTAGTTTTAGGTATGTTACATAGTGATCCAACAATTATGTATAATTAGGAAATGCTTACCAAGATAAGTTCAGTTATCATCTTTTACAATACAAGGTTATTATAATATTATTGACTATATTCCTTATGCTATACTTTTCATTCCTGTGATTTATTTATTTTATAACCAGAAGTTTGTACCATATAACAGTGTTTTTTATTGGATCACATTGAAGTTAGAAACTAAATATGTTTGCTTTTCATACTTTTTAGTTAAGCCTTCTTTTATTTCTTTTAAAGGTTTATTTATTTCTTTCAGAGAGAGAGAGAGAGAGAAATTGAGAGAGAGGAAGTTGGGGGAGGGGCAGAGGGAGAGAATCTTCAAGGAGATTCACCGCTGAGCACGGAGCCTGATGCAGACCCAATCTCATGACCCATGAGATCATGACCTAAGCTGAAACCAAGAGTCTGATGCTCAACTGACCGAGACACCTAGGCCCCCCCAGTTAAGCCTTCTTTTAAATTATACTTGTTTTTCTTTTTATAGATTACTTTTCTTTGTATATATAATTAGTAGATTTGGGTTTAGAGATTTAAAAAAAATACTTTAAATTCTAGTCATTATATACGTAGATCTGGGTTATATACAAATAATTTATAAACCAGTTGTATATAATTATTAACATAAATTGAATGATTTCGTGTGTGTGTGTTAAAGCTAGACTATTAATGCAGCTCATTCTGATATCCTAAAAGAAAATAAACATTGAATACTGAAAATATGTCTAAACTTTTAGATGGATTTAAATCCTTAAATGTATTAATCATAACACTCAATAAGAGAATTTTATATAATAGCTGTTTTATAATCAAAATTGTAGAGAAATAGGAGATTACCAATTTTAAGACATTTTCTTTTTATGGCTATTTGGAATAAGCCGCTTGAATGAAGAGATGTAGATATGTGTTGTATAATAGGCCAGAAATAATAAGGGAGGTGTTCAAAGATAAGGAATATCTCATCAGTCATTCATCATTCTACTGTATCTCTTCAGTCAGAGTTATCCTAATGTATTCTCATCTTGAGGCTTCTAAAAAATTCCTCGAAGAATTAAAGAAAGCACCCCATAAACAGATCAAAGTCTTGAGTGTCTAATGTAGACTTAGAAATCCCATGATATTCATTAAGAAAAATTAATACATTTTTGCAGAGAATTCCCTTGGAGTTAATAAAATTTTTCTATTAGGACAAAAGTTCAAGCATTCAGTTTTTTCTGATTTTTAAAATTTTATACCATGTTGGTATTCTGTTTTATAAACATAGTGATTATAACATTATCTACCCACCTATTTCAGCATCCACTAAAGTATGGGTTTGCATTGGCTTTTAAATTTGTTATATTTTTTAATTTAATTCAAATTTGAAATATTGTGAAGTCATAATATTGAATTTTAAAATCACATAAATACATATCCCTTCTTTTCATACTCTACCTTATTTTATTAGTGTACCTGAAAATCTGTGAGAGCATAATTTTATTATTTCATATTTATACAGATATGTCAACTAAATAGATCAGGGCATCCCAAGATCAGTGCTTATCTCTGGTCCCAAGAAAAATAATTTAAAAGTGCCCTTTCCACAATTCTTGCCCCTACAGAGAGATAACTTAGGAAACTGAATTTCTATAACACCTCTAGGATACTCCACGTAGGGAAATATGTGGGTATTAATGGATAGACCAATAAACACAGAACAGAGTAAACAATAAAGAAGCTAATTTTTTTTCTGTATTTAATCCATTTCTGATGACCCAGTTTGGGTTAGGCACTCAACAATGGGAAAATCATCTGAGAGGATGGCAGCTGACATTTGAACCCTTTGGTTGGAAGGAACATTTGTTAGAAATGGAGGACTGGGAGACAAGACAACATCTGCTCTAAATACCTATCATTTAATGAGCCTGTATGAATGTTGTCTCAGGCACTGTGTAGGACACTTAATATCCATTCTTGTCTAAAAAGGAAAAAAGAAACAAATGTTA
Source organism: Neomonachus schauinslandi (assembly GCF_002201575.2). Classification (NCBI taxonomy): domain Eukaryota; kingdom Metazoa; phylum Chordata; class Mammalia; order Carnivora; family Phocidae; genus Neomonachus; species Neomonachus schauinslandi. The sequence goes on along the minus strand of NC_058408.1, from coordinate 96,383,407 downwards.
CAGCTGATTAAGAATATTTGATATACCCATTCTGTAAGCTTTCTGTACAGGAAGCAAACTCTCAATTGTTTTTCAGGGGACAGGGATCTTTGAGTCACTTCTTTAGTCTGCTACAAATTATGATCTACTAAAGAATATGACTTATAAATGTGAAATGATATTTTTCTATAATATCTTGGGAAAGTTGGTTTCTAATACCCACTTAAGTTGTTCTGTGATGACGGAAGTGTCCACTGCTACCTTTGTGTGTGTGTGTGTGTGCATGTACACATGTGCAGATGTGTGCACATGCACTTGTGAATGAAACTTGGGTCTGTGCATCCTAATTCTGAATCTTCATTAATTCTGAGAGTTCTTATGCATTTTAACTATTTTACTTCCACTACAGGTTCCACTAACTTTAAAATACATGCCCACACAAATACACACATATAAATCTAGTGCTCCTTCTTGGAGGTGCATCTGAAAGGGAAAAACTAAATAATAATGAACTTTGAAATATCTTCCTGTCATAAAATTAAATACTTATTTTATAAGCAAATGTCTGTCCCAGAATATCACATATCTAGAGAAATCACATAATTTTATGAATAAGCTTGAAACTTAGGGCCTTTTATTCTAAAGCTATATTAACATCTACTTATCTAAATATATAAAATAAATTTGTAATACATTTTGTTATCACTAGATTTGAACAATCTAGCGCATGCAATGATTACTCATATAAATCCTCCTGTTTAGTAGATATATAATCACTAAATTGGCAGGGCTAAGGTAGGAAACAGAATAATACTGGTTAGACTCTTTTCCATTTTTTTGGTGGGGGGTAGGATTTAACTTAAACACATTCGTTCCTGTTCAGTTGCTCTTACCAAGCCTACACAATTTCAGGACTTTTGTTAGTTCATTGTATTCAGCAGCTATGACAAAGGAACATTATGTAGAGAGAAAAAGATTATGTGTTACTTCAAAATTAGTTGTGAGAGTGAGACAGGATTTTGGAATGGGTGGGGACAGATGGGTTTTATGTCATGATTTGTTACAAAAATAAAGCTTTTTCTGACTTGAATATAGGAGGAGGGATTTTTATTTTTATTTATTTTTTTAATTTAAATTCAAGTAGCCAACATATAGTAAGTATATCATTATTTTCAGATGTGGTGTCCAATAATTCATCAGTTGCATTTAACACCTAGTACTCATCACATCACATATCCTCCTTAATGCTCATTACCCAATTACCCATCTCCCCACCCACATCACCTCCAGTAACACTCAGTTTGTTTCCTATAGTTAAGAGTCTCTCATGGTTTTTCTCCCTCTCTGATGACTTCCCATTCAGTTTTCCCTCCCTTTCCCTATGATCTTCTGTGTTGTTTCTTATATTCCACATGAGTGAAACCATATGATAATTGTCTTTCTCTGATTGACTTATTTTGCTTAGCATAATACCCTCCAGTTCCATCAATGTCGATGTAAATCGTAAGTATTCATCCTTTCTGATGGCTGAGTAATATTCCATTGTATATATATATATATATACCACATCTTCTTTATCCATTCATTTGTTGATGGACATCTCTGCTCTTTCCACAGTTTGACTATTGTGGACATTGCTGCTATAAACACTGAGGTGCAGGTATCCCTTCGGATCACTACATTTGTATCTTTGGGGTAAATACCCAGTTGTGCAATTGCTGGGTAATAGGATAGCTCTGTTTTTAACTTTTTGAGGAACCTCCATACTGTTTTCCTTAGTGGCTGTACCAGCTTGCATTCCCACCAACAGTGTAAGAGGGCTCCCCTTTCTCCACATCCTCGCCAACATTTGTTGTTTCCTGGCTTGTTAATTTTAGTCATTCTGGCTGTTGTGAGGTGGTATCTCATTGTGGTTTTGATTTGTATTTTCCTGATGCCAAGGGATGTGGAACATTTTTTCATGTGTCTGTTGGCCATTTGAATGTCTTCTTTGGAGAAATTCTGTTCATGTCTTCTGCTCATTTCTTGAGTGGATTATTTGTTTTTTGGGTGTTGAGTTTGATAAGTTCTTTATAGATTTTGGATACTAGCCCTTTATCTGATATGTCATTTGCAAATATCTTCTCCAATTCTGTAGGTTGCCTTTTAGTTTTGTTGACTATTTCCTTTGCTATGCAGAAGCTTTTTATCTTGATGAAGTCCTGAGAGTTCATTTTTGCTTTTGTTTCCCTTGCCTTCGGAGACGTGTCTAGCAAGAAGTTGCTGCAGCCGAGGTTGAAGAGGTTGCTGCCTGTGTTCTCCTCTAGGATTTTGATGGACTCCTGTCTCACATTTAGGTCTTTCATCCATTTTGAGTCTATTTTTGTGAATGGTGCAAGGAAATGGTCCAGTTTCATTCTTTTGCATTTGGCTGTCCAATTTTCCCAGCACCATTTATTGAAGAGACTGTCCTTTTTTCCATTGGATATTCTTTCCTGCTTTGTTGAAGATTAGTTGACCATAGAGTTGAGGGTCTGTTTCTGGGTTCTCTATTCTGTTCCATTGATCTATGTGTCTGTTTTTCTGGTAGTACCATACTGTGTTGATGATTACGGCTTTGTAAAATAGCTTGAAGTCTGGCATTGTGATGCTACCAGCTTTGGTTTTCTTTTTCAACATTCCTCTGGCAATTTGGGCTTTTTTCTGGTTCCATACAAATTTGGGGATTATTTGTTCCAGCTCCGTGAAAAAAGTTGATGGTATTTTGATGGGGATTGCATTGAATGTGTAGATTGCTCTGGGGAACAAGGACATTTTAACAATACTTATTCTTCCAATCCATGAGCATGGAACGTTTTTCCATTTCTTTGTGTCTTCCTCAATTTCTTTCATAAGCATTCTGTAGTTTTTGGAGTACAGATACTTTACCTCTTTAGTTAGTTTTATTCCTAGGTATCTTATGGTTTTTGGTGCAATTGGAAATGGGATCTATTCCTTAATTTCTCTTTCTTCTGTCTCATTGTTTGTGTATAGAAATGCAACTGATTTCTGTGCATTGATTTTATATCCTGCCGTGTTGCTGAATTCCTATATGAGTTCTAGCAATTTTGGGGTGGATTCTTTTGGGTTTTCCACATAAAGTATCATGTCATCTATGAAGAGTGAGAGTTTGACTTCTTTGCCAATTTGAATGCCTTCTATTTCTTTTTGTTGTCTGATTGCTGAAGCTAGGACTTCTAGTACTATGTTGAACAACAGTGGTGAGAGTGGGCATCCTTGTCATGTTTCTGACCTTAGGGGGAAAGCTGTCAGTTTTTCCCCATTGAGAATGATATTCACTGTGGGCTTTTTGTAGATCTCTTTTATGATATTGAGGTATGTTCCGTTTATCTCTACACTGTGGAAAATTTTAATCAAGAAAGGATGATGTATTTTGTCAAATACTTTTTCTGCATCAATTGAGAGGATCATATGGTTCTTGTCCTTTTATTAATGTGACATATCACGTTGATTGATTTGCTAATGTTGAACCACCCTTGCAGCCCAGGATAAATCCCACTTGGTCGTGGTGAATAATCCTTTTAATGTACTGTTGGGTCCTATTGGTTAGTATCTTGGTGAGAATTTTGGCATCCGTGTTCATCAGGGATATTCGTTTGTAATTCTTTTTTTTGGCGGTGTCTTTTTCTGGTTTTAGGATCAAGGTAATGCTGGCCTCATAGAACGAATTTGGAAGATTTTTTTTCCCATTCTGTTTTTTGAAATAGCTTCAAAAGAATAGGTATTAGTTCTTTAAATGTTTGGTAGAAGAAATAGTGACAGAGCTGCTTTTACCACCGTTGGTATTGGGGGTATATGGAGACAGTTCTTGCACAGTCCTAGTGCTAGGCTCCTACCACCTCACCAAAAGCTGAATTTATACTCATTATTTCTTCTTTTGGAGGCAATGAGTCATGTCATCTCTGTCATTTTGGTATTTACTCCCAAAATCTTAAGGCAATTTTGGCTTTTACTCTTTCTCCCTGCGAAGATTTCTCTCTCTATTCTCACTTTAACAAGATTTGCTGCACTTGATTTACAGATTGAATAGTTTCTTTTTTGAGGAACTTCAGTCTGGTTAGAGGAAGCTTATGTCACCTTACAATTAAAGGCCTTTTTGTAGAATATTTTATTTAATGTAGGAATACTTATCGAAAGTATGGTCAAAAGCTGGTGAAAGAGAGAAAATGAAAACTCTTCTGATATATACATATATATATATATTTTTTTCAAACTCCTCCTAGTACTCTTGGTGATTAGAATATAGTCATTTTTTTCTTCTTTTCCCTGTGTGCACTATTGTTTTGTTTTTCTTTCCCTTGATTTCCTTTCCAGGGAGAAACTAACTTTCTAAAAATTCAAATTACATAAAAATTTAATTAAACATGTAGTGTAACTGTCATTATACCATAAGAGAGACTATAATAATGACATTGAAAAAATGGAAATTAACTATTATTTCAGAAGTAATAGAAATATTCAATTCAGTTCAAAAACCAAAACCAAAACCAAACAGACAAGCAAAAAGGAACAAAACAAAACAAAAACTTCCCAAACCAGAAAAATAGTGTTGTTTAGCTTGGAAAGTTAAAGGTTTAGAAAGGATGTGATTGAAGCCTAAATGATCAAAAAGCAAAGGAAGAACTGAAGTGATCTTGTTCTCCAAATCTTGATACATGGGTACAAGAACAATCCAGGGCTATTGTTTGAACCTTAAAAGAAACATGCATGAGTCAATAAAAAAGAAAACTTGCTTTCATTCCTTTGTGATGCCTATGAAGTCTTTTTTGCCAATATATAATAGAGTAGAAACTTAAATAATTGGGTCAAAGGAATTTTGAATGAATAACTATTAATACATTTTATTATTTATAAAGAAAATTGATCTATCTGTGAGATGGTGAGTGATCTTTGAGATTTAAACCAGTGTTTTTGATGTGGGAGGTTAAAATGATCATCCTACTATTCGAAAACATGTGTGTCCATTGGTATCACTGCATATACCTGATCAGGTCTGTTGTGATGCAAAAAAGGCTTACTCTCCCTTTAATCAAACTCTCATCCCATCTTCCCTAGATTACTGAAAATAGCATCTTATTTTCTACGTTTAGTTTCATTTTCTTCCAGTGCTCTCCACAGTTTACAGAATATGCTTTTTGAAATGGAAATATGAGTATAATACTCCCTCCTTGAAACTGTTTTGTATCTCCCCATTGCCTTAAAGATGAAGTTAAAGTCTTTCTCATGGTATAAGGCCCTTTGTGATCTGGTCTTGCCTTTTTTCATCTGTATCTCATCTCACTTCTCCTTACTTAACCTGGGTTCTAGCCACTGGTTCATAGTTCCTGTGTATGTAATGCTATTGTATGTTGCCATGTCACATGTATTTTGTCTCTCTGATCAAAGCACCTTGAGTTTATTTTGTAATCATTTTTGAGCAACTCCATATGCCCAGCTCTGGGTGACAGGTCCTCTGCTAAGTGCTGGGAACAGAAAATGATGAACCAGTGGGAGGGATGGAGACACAGTCTGATGAATGGTGATTTTACATAGCACCACTGGAGCAGGGACCATGTCTCCTTTGTTCACCAGTGTCTGCCAACACCAGCATAATGACTGCCACATAGTCCCTTATTCAACACTGACTATTTTTGAATAATGATAACAAAAAAATCATAATAGTTATTACTTAGGTATTAGTTTGTTGCAGGCATTGTTGTAAGTGGTTTTAAATATATGACCTTATTTAAACACCAAAATAACCCTAGGGGGTATATACGATTATTATCTGCATTTTACTGGTGAGGAAATGGAGGCATATAGAGGACGTTACTTGAATAAATTGTGTCATATAAACACATGCTCAGGATATAATAGAGACTTTGTAGAAGGGCATCTAACCCAACCCACTGGGCTTAGAAGAGCCTTCTTAGAGTACTCCAGGCAAAAGAAAGAACACAGCAAGAAGGTATGGGATACTGGGTGTTATATGCAAACAATGAATCATGGAACACTACATCAAAAACTAATGATGTGATGTATGGTGATTAACATAACATAATAAAATAAAATTTAAAAAAAAAGAATGTACAGCGTGTTCTGAGTTCTGTGTCATAGAGTAAAGTGAGAAGGGAAGAGTGACAAATGATGCACAGAAATATTGCAGAGGAAAAAAATAAAGACAAGTTTCTCTAATATTTTAAATTAATTGCTCTAGACCCTACATGACTATTATGTTTGTCTCATAATTCATTTCCCCACCCTCTTGAATGACCTCTTTTTCTGAGGCTTTTCCAAAACTTCCAGGAGTGCATGCTATTTAAGTAGAGGAAGAAATGGTGTCTGTTGTCTCCATTATTGCCACTGTTTCCATTTTTAAAATACATTTATTTATTTATTTATTAGACAGTCGGGGGAGAGGCAGAGAGAGAGAGAATCCTCAAGCAGACTCCCCAGGGCCCTGAGATCATGACCTGAACCAAAATCAAGAGTCGGAGGCTTAACCGACTGGGCCACCCTGGTGTCCCCCATTGCTTCCATTTTTATGTAGTGCTGTGTTGGAGGTTGTCATCCAACTGCTTGTCAACCAAGTGCTGGGCCAGTTTCCTGGTCAGGACTCACTGATACTCCAAGATTAGGTTACAGGGTTATACTCTTTTTTATTTTCCACTTCCATCCTCAACATAATCATTATGCTAGAAGGATTATTCTAGGAAAGCTTCCAGACAATGAGTCACACAGTGTATTGAAAGAGATCTCTTTAACAAAATCTTAGACCCTTGTATTGAGTACATTTCTTGAGCCTTACCACACTCTTGGGTCCCCTAAGGAGGTTTTTCTAAGCCCAGTGGGTTGGGTTGGATGTCCTTCCACAAAGTCTCTATTATATCCTGAGCAAGTGTTTATATGACACAATTTATTCAAGTAACGTCCTCTATATACATCCATTTCCTCTGGAGGTCTACTCCAGAAGGTTTATCTAATTTTAAACCTTGGGATTTAAGTCTCAGTTCTTCTTTCCTGGAGGGACTTCTTATGTGAATTTATTTATGATCTTCCCACTGACCAGCTTTACTTGTGTCATGTCAGGGACAGAAGTCTTTTGAGTCAGCAAAAGTTATGGATTATCCTTTCTCCCTTTCCTTATAGTGGAAGCCTTCTCCTTGTCTACCCTATAAGTGGTCTAGATCACCAAGAGCCTCATCAGCCAAGATAAAAGGTTAGATCTTACCTGACTGGTAGAGGAGAGCCACTGAGGGCTTAAGGCACAGTGATGTTCTGGTCAGGTTTTAGAAAGATGATGCTCTTGGTGATGGGAAGAGCATTGCAGAGGAGCAGCACTGAGGAAGGAAAGCCCCTAAGGAGGCAATTGCAGTCCTTTATGGAAGAGGTGGTGGATGTTTGAACAACAATAATGATGTTGGAAAGATGGGATGGATTTCAGAAACAGTCTCCTTTATGTGTATCTAATTTTTGTTAGTCTTTCAGGGCTCAGTCTGTACATTGTGTCCTGCAGGAAGCCTTCCATTGTAGGTCCTCCAGACTGAACAAAATGTCTCTTCCTTTTCTGATAGCACACTGTTGATAGTTCTTTAAAGGCACTGTGATTGGTCATATAATTTAGACCAGTCTGATAGGCTCCCCCATCAGATTACAAGTTTTCTGAAAGCTGGTGCTGCCTATTTTCACCTTTGTATTCCTAGCACCAAATGTGGCTCATATGATGGTGGGTAGGAAGTGGCTAGATTATAAACCCCAATGGTATTTTAATGCGTGTTATTCAGGAAAGGGTCATGTTATTGCCTTTGAGGGGATTCTAACCAGATGCATTTTTTCCTGCCCTAAAAGAAATCCCTTCCTTTCCCATCCCCTTGGAGAGCAATAGAGAGAATGGAGTGTGGAAGACATGGCTGCTTTATTGCTATGAGACAGGGAACATCTGGATGAGAGGAAATGCTCTAAGGCCACACAAGCAGACCAAGTCATTTATAGGTTATAAAGAGAAGCTACCATTCTATAAAACATTTTGGAATTTAAAAGAGCTTATAAAGTGGTTTTTCAATTCAAAAAGAATCAGCCGAACTGGGAGGTGCAAGAGGTCCTGATTTGACCTGAATGGACACCATAGACCCAAAGACCTGAAGAGCACAGGTATCAGAATCAGGTAACCTGCACACTAAAATGCAGATTTCTGGAGCCTACTTTGAACTACTGTATCATAATCTCTAGGATTTGGGTTCTAGGACTGGAATTTTAGGAAACATCCATGGTAGTTGTTATGCATAGTCTTATTTGAACAGCATGGCTATACTCTTCATTAGCCAAAAGGTGAATGCTTCCTAATCAGCTTCTCTTTTTTTTTTTAGATTTTTTTTATTATTATGTTATGTTAATCACCATACATTACATCATTAGTTTTTGATGTAGTGTTCCATGATTCATTATTTGCGTATAACACCCAGTGCTCCATGCAGAACGTGCCCTCTTTAATGCCCATCACCAGGCTAACCCATCCTCCCACCCCCCTCCCCTCTAGAACCCTCAGTTTGTTTTTCAGAGTCCATCATCTCTCATGGTTCGTCTCCCCCTCCGATTTCCCCCCCTTCATCCGTCCCCCCCTTCTCTATCTCTTCTTCTTCTTCTTCTTTTTTTTAACATATAATGTATTATTTGTTTCAGAGGTACAGATCTGTGCTAATCAGCTTCTCTTAATCAATTCCCCTTAAGGAGGAATTACAAGAAGAAGATGACATTAGGACCTCATCAAGTTGTCTTAATTGGTGTTGCGTATGTGTGCATATGTGTGTTTAAAGTTAATGCCTCACAGTCTTTATAGTTCAAATTTCAGAGCATGGGGCAGTGCTTTTCCTAAATCTTTCTGATTTCATAAATCAAAAAATTTCTAGGTATGCTTATATATAGGTCTGGGCAGATTGTTATGGTCAATATTTATTTTTCTGAATGGACAATACCAGGTAGGAATTACCCCTTACAGATGATTCATTAACAGGCCTAATTCTGGTGGAGATATATTGCATTAGCACAGTGGTTGGCTATAGATAATGATCAGTGAATGCTTGCTAAATGTGTGAATGGGACTAGGTCTCAACCAGAGGTTTTCTACTCATAATATTGAATGATTTTATTTAATACCTTTCTTTTTGTTGTGTTTCCATGATGATGGTAAGGTACATCTAAAAGCACTGATTTTTTTATTTTAAGAGCAAGGAGAGTTGGTCTATACTTTCAAATGGGACTTGATCATTTTAAAGTTGTTCATTGGCAGATTTTTTTTGCAAAGTCTGTATAGATTATATGCTATTTAATAAAAGAAACAATGGAGTTAATTGTTTTTTCCTCTTCATTATTTGCTTTAAGAGAAAAATCCTGAAATTTGTAGGGATTTCTGATGCCAGGAAATCAGGAAATGCAAGAGAATATTTAGCAATCAGGGTGGCTTGGCTCATGGTATTTGACATATGTACAACTATAATTTGCATTCCAGTTACTCAGTCTGAGATATCCTTGCTCAGGTTGAACATACTCTGAGTAGAAGATCTCTTTTTCTTTTCTTTTCTTTTAAGATTTTATCTATTTATTTGACAGAGAGAGAGAGAGCACAAGTGGGGAGGAGAGGGAGAAGCAGGCTCCCTGCTGAGCAGGGAGTCCAATGCTGGGCTCATTCCCAGGACTCTGGGATAATGACCTGGGTTGAAGGCACACGCTTAACTGACTGAGCCACCCAGGCACCCCAGAAGATCTCTTTTTCTAAGAAATAATATGGAGAAAATCTTTGGAGAATGGCCTTAGTGAATTGATAAATCAGCTTTCTCCAGATTTTGGTGATGTCCCCAGTTCTTCTATAATACCTCAGTGCTCTGGCCATCTTCTGGTTGCCTTGTCTTTTATCCCAAATTTAGGCACATTTTTTTGTTTGTTTTTTGATACAAACTGAAAGATGTCTTTGGTTTTATCTACCCTTTGAATACAAGATACCATGTTGGGATTTCACAGGGATTCAAAGAGTTGGAGTAAAAACACTGAAATTTAATATACAACAAATTCAAAGTGCCATTTTTATGGCAAAGTCCTAGATTTTAAGCTTCTTCTCATCTCTGTAATACTAATTATTCATGTTTCATTATTGTATACATTTCACAGCTTCTTATATAAACATGGGAAATTCCTATTTGATTTTGCATTTGATGTTTAATTGAAGGTTGTATTTGATTTAATTCATAACTTTTCCTTTTTTTTTTTTTTTCTTTTTGTGTTTAGTAAACTACAGTGTCAGAGTTGTTGGTCATTTAAAAGTACATGACTGGAGACAATTAACCACTAAATTATAAAGTCATTTCTGACTTCAGATACTTTTTTTTTAAAAGATTTTATTTATTTATTTTGATAGAGAGAGAGAGTGGGAGAGGGTGTGTTCATGCGGGCAGGGCGGGCAGAGGCAGAGGGAGGGAGAGAATCCCAAGCAGACTCCATGCTGAGCGCAGCGCTATGCTGGGCTCCATCTCACAACCCTGAGATCATGACCTGTGCTGTAGTCAAGAGTTGAACACTCAACCAACTGAGTCACCCAGGCTCCCCTCAGATACTTTTTAACATAAATCAGGGGAAGAAGTAAATTTGGCAAGCAAAATGGTGACATTTGAAATGAAATGGTTAATGTTCTAAGGCAATTGGGATGGCAAACACATCTTGTTAGTTTCATAGTTAATGAAAATGGTTCCATTTAAAAATCTGAAAATTTTTTATTATGAAGTACTGTCACAGGTGCAGTAAAGAAGCAAGGGCTATTTAGAGATTAATACAAAATGTCACAGTCCCTTCCTCAGGGGGGTGACAGTCCAAAGAAGATAGAGTACTTTTTATCAAAGTTTCCAAATGAGTGAGCAGTCTAATTTTCACAGTTCTTTTTTCCCCCCTTCCTTATATTTGCAGTCTTTTATAATTGATATGGTCAGATATATTTTTAAATTAATGTACATTTTTAATTTATGCTTTTTTCTTGATCAGCCCAGTTTCTACTTATATTAATTTTTCAATTTTCTATGTTTAGAAGGAAAAGGTTTGGGGGGCTTTTTGTTAGAGGTAGTCATTTTACCAGGAAATGAGTAATTGTATTCCTTTTCATTATATTTTTTAAATCTTAAATGCTTGAGGCATATAGTACTCCCCCTATCCCCGCCAGATAGGTGTTTACATATGAAAAAAAATACTTTGTGCTCAGCACACTTATTTATTTTTATGGTAGACACCTTCTGGGGGCAAGCATTACATAAGGAATATTGATTTCTACCTGATTTAATACCCAAAACTTTGCCAAAGTAATATTGAAGAAGAAATTGAAAAGTTAAGCCTTTGATTATTTAAAAATATTGTCAAGGGGTTAACACTGTTAAAGGAAGAAGAGGCAAATGTTCCTGCCCAAGGCTACTCTAAAATGTAATTCTGCACAGTACAGCCTACAAGTGATTATGGTAGAGAAAATTTCAGAGGGAATACTAGTTTTGTAAACTAGTATTGGGGGGATAATAGTTTACAATGATTCTAAAACAATCAGTTCATTTTAGAATTATTGTTTTCCAAATGAGAGATATAGTGATGAAGTGAATTGCTTTTAAAGATAGGAATAAAATGGGGCCTTTTTTTCTCTATTTATTTATTTTTTGATGTAGCGTTCCATGATTCATTGTTTGCATATAACACCCAGTGCTCCATGCAGAACGTGCCCTCTTTAATACCCATCACCAGGCTAACCCATCCCCCCACCCCCCTCCCCTCTAGAACCCTCAGTTTGTTTCTCAGAGTAAAATGGGGCTTTTAATGAAGGATTTGATTATGGGAAAACCATACATCCTTTCTGAATCATCTCTTTTTCTGATCCTATACAAATATTAAGCACTTATGACTATGATTTCTACATTTGAAAGAAGAATACTTAAATCTTAGAATCTATTTTCTTTTCTGCAAGCTATTTGAGAATAATCCATATGGTGAGATATGTATTGAAACCTAGAAGCAAGATATACTATCATAGACAGAAATAAACCTTGCAAAGATAACTATATTGTAGATGAATGGAGGCTACTTGGTTGATTATCTCTGTTGTGACTTTATGATATCAGATAGGACCCACGTTATTCAGGTATCTGCATAAAGCAAACATACAGTATTGGAATAAGGTCACAATAGATGTTGAAAGCAATTTAGGAAGCTGTTATAGTAGTCATAGTAAGAGATGATGTTCACTTGAACCTGACTGTTGTGAAATGATTGAAAAGCTGAGTAGAAAGGTTTAAGAGATTTGTATTAGAGTTCTCCAAAGGAACAGAATGAATGGGACATATATATATATATATATATGTATGGAGAGAGAGAGAGAGAATGAATTTTATTTTATTTAAAGGAATTGGATTGCACAATTATGGCGACTGGCAAGTCCCAAGATCTGCAGGGTGAGTTGGCAAACTGGAGACCCAGAAGAATTGATGGTTTAGTTCTAGTCTGACTTGGAAGACCTGAGAATCAGGAGAGCTGATGGTGTTTTTTCAGTTCAAAGGCTGGCAGTCTTGAGACCCAGGAAGAGCTGATGTTTCAGTTAAAGTCTAAAGACAGGAAACAATCTGCTGTCCCAGTTCAAAGGCCAATAGGCAAGAATTCTCTCTTGTTTGTAGGAGGCTCAACCCTTTTGTTCTCTTCAGGTCTTCAGCTTGATTGGATGAGGCTCACATTAGAGAGGCCAATCTGCTTACTCAGCTGATTTAAATGTTAACCTCATCTAAAAACACCCTCACAGAAACACGCGGAATAAAGTTTGTTCAAATATACAGATATATGGGCACCCTGTGGCCCAGTCAAGCTGACACATAAAATTAGTCCTCACAAGGTTAAATCTGGATTTTAGAAGATGTGGAGATCAATAAGATATAGGGATGAGGCAGCAATTGCACTACTAAGTATTTACCCCAAAGATCCAGATGTAGTGAAAAGAAGGGCTACATGCACCCCAATGTTCATAGCAGCAATGTCCACAATAGCCAAACTGTGGAAAGAGCCAAGATGCCCTTCAACAGATGAATGGATAAAGAAGATGTGGTCCATATATACCATGGAATATTACTCAGCCATCAGAAAGGATGAATATCCAACTTTTGCATCAACATGGATGGGACTGGGGGAGATTATGCTAAGTGAAATTAGTCAAACAGAGAAAGTCAATTATCATGGTTTCACTTATTTGTGGAACATGAGGAATAGCATGGAGGACATTAGGATAAGGAAGGGAAAAATAAAGGGGGGAAAATTGGAGGGGGAGACAAACCATGAGAGACTATGGATTCTGAGAAACACGGGTTAGCCTGGTGATGGGTATTAAGGAGGACACATATTGCATGGAGCACTGGGTGCTATATGCAAACAATGAATCATGGAACACTACATCAAAAACTAATGATGTAATGTATGGTGACTAACATAACATAGTAAAAAAAAATTAAAAAAAAAAGATATAGGGATGAGGAAGAGGAGGAGTCAAAAATGATTCCCAAAATTTGACTTCGAGCAACTGCTTAGTCTCATTTGTTAGGTTGAGCGCATAGGAGGAAAAGCATTAGCGGTAGTAATGTGGTAATGAATGTAAATGACTCAACCCAAGCTCTTTTTGATGTACCTAAATATATATGTGCATACATAGAATTGTAAACATTCTGATCATAGTCTCAAGTTCTTTCCTATTGACTTGGTAATAATAACTCTAAGTCAGAAGGTGAAGGAAATGTTTATTACTTTTTATAGATATAATATGGAAGGTGAGAATAGATGAGATTAGGTCCTAAAGAGAGATTGAAAAGGAACTGGATTGAGCTTGGTACAGCTACATCTGGATAGGACTCTTGATGCTCCCCACACAATGTTATTCCTCAGTATATTGCCAGTGTTGAAACTCAGATGTTAGAGAGTGATCTGAGGTTATGATTGTTTTGTGGGGTTACAGAGGATCAGACTATATCTCTGACTGTGGGAGTAATTTTTTCCTGGAAGGAATGGATATTCCCACTCTCAAGCATCCTACCAGAAGTTGGCATCAGAGAAGGTAATGAAGACTTAGGACACGGATCTTAAATCCTGGATGATTATGCTCATTTTATATAAGTGAAGATGGCTCATGGAGCACAAGTCTGGTTCTCTCTTCAGTAAAGCACAAACTTTGGGACCTCTTGTATTGTTTACGTACTGAATCATTATTATTTTCATTTTCATTAAATGTGCATTATTTAGCAAGTTAATAAATATACCTAATGTGTATTTATAATTAGTTAAAATCTAAATATAAACATATAAAATACATCAAAGTAGAGGAAGATGATAATTATTTGTTAACTCATGAGACAGTAAAGAAATAAATAGAAATGAACATTTAGTTTTTGCTGGCCTGAATTGTTAAGCAAAAATTATATACTGTAGTTGTGTCAAGAGGACTGATGTAACCCAGTGGAGAATTTTACTAAAGAGGCTTTCACTCCCTAATAGAAGAAAAAACAAAAATAAAGACAGAAAATCCCAAAACAGTGCATGACTGGCTTCCCAATTTACTTGTTTGTCATTCATTATCTGGCTTCCCAGAACACCAGTCTAGCTGAACCATTCAGCAAGGCCCAGACTGTTTCACTGTTAACCATTTATTGACCAAGATGAGTTCACCCCAAGGTATATGGATCTTGTTGGGAGATTTGGTCTACAGTCAGTCACTCAGCTCTACTTAGTACTTGTATTTAGTTAGTTAGCATATATTAGTCTAGTGGTTAAGATATGTTGAATAAATTGCTGGCATGAAGGTTTTTGGAAAAAAAAAAAACTGAGTAATAATTATAATTCTTGTGTTTTTATAAGTGTCTGATTTCTTTTTGTCCAGTTCATCTGTTACTCTATAACCATGTCAGAGATTCATCACTAGATTTAACTTCTCATGAAAGATACAAAATAAAAGTAGTATTTCTTCTCTTTTTATTATATCCTTCACTACAAAAGACACTTGTTTATGTTAGCTGTGAATGGCATTGCATGATGTTATTGATGCATGGAAAAGATCAGAGGTTGGATTCCAAAGTTAGCAGAAAAGAAAAAAACAAATATATTTAAAATTACTCTTGCAAAAGGATGTATTGGAGACCAATGTACTATGTCTCAGTAAGTTCAACATAGCCAGATGTTCTTCCAGCATTTCTTTGGTTAAGCATCAGAAGTAGTCGTTTTTCTTTCAAGGGTCATATTATGTGAAAATACACATCTTTGAATCCCATAATCACCCTCGATAAAACTGGTTTCTCTTATACTGGGCCGTACTGGGGACCTCTGAGATCTTGAGGACAGAATAGATTAGCATTTCCCATTTCACACTTTATCCAGGCCATACAAATTGGCCGACAGCATCTTTGGCACTGTTGCTATTTTTTTCAACTTATATAATTGAAGTTATGTAAGTTACCTGTGTTTACAATTCAATTCCACTCTAGATGTTTTGGTTTTCTTTGGTTAATCTTTCTCTATAAACTTTTCTAAGCAGAGATACTGACATAGTTGGGAGAAAAGGTTTATAGTCAAGCAATAAAAGTTTAACATTTGTAGATGTAAGTTTGAGGGATGGTATAAGTTTATTCCATGATGCACTGGCTTTAGGAGCATAAAGTATTTGGAAAGGACAATCAGTTGCTAATGTCTCATTACAAAAAAGAAGGCCCTGAGATGTTGGGCAACAAAGTATTTTTCCAGGGCTCATCCCTTACTAGATTATAAGAAGTGTATTTTATTTTATTTTATTTTATTTTATTTATTTATTTTTTTTAAGAAGTGTATTTTAGACAATGACAGTCACACTCAGGTCACTGAAATCAATATTTTATTTTTATTCATTGTTATGGGAAAATGCTAAGTTTCTGAGCTTTGTTAATGTCATTGGACACTCCGTTGTGGTTATTACAGTTTCCTTACCTGTTACGTAGTGCCTAGTGAAAACTATATTAAATATGTGCAAAATGATAGTAGTAGTATTCATTTCTGTTCTACTCGATGAAATAAACAACTTAAAGCAACAATCAGAGTGTTCTTCTGTAGCTCATAATTCAACTTGCTTCCTGTGAGGCACTGCAGTTCCAGCAAAGCTCTGGTCATTGATTACAGATTCACCTGGCTTAACTTGATGAATGATTTTGCCCAAGCCTCCTCCTGAGAGGCCTATTCATCCCTTATTGATATAAAACTGCAACAACCCCTTTGGCCACCAATGCCAACATTATTGGTGATAATCTTTGGTTTGTATGTTAGTATGTGTCATAGTAACAATATTTTGTAAGCCCCTTGGCAAATAAATTTATCTGACTTCGTGAAATTATGTGAAGAAAACATCTCTAACATGATTAGTTTGTTTTAAGTAAGTTTTGAATGGGTTAGACATGAATTATCTGGATTTGGGAATGATGGATCTATGATAGCTTTATATACCAGTAAAAATGTGTAATGCATTCTGTTATTTTGGAAGACTTTACTATAAAATTTGGAACACTGAATGGATTATTTCTCTGGATACTACTAGATTTTCGAGATAGTTCGCTATGAAATAGTTCTGACTATAGGTTATGCACCCACAGAAAGTACCTGGAAATTGGTTATTCTCTGAGAAATATAACCTAGAAGTGGATTTTTGCATTATTTCCCCATATGGAGGGTTTTTGTTTTGTTTTTTACAATTGGGGATAAAAAGTGTTTGTATTCCACATTCACTTATAGATGACAGAGAGAAAGACAGGGAGAGACAGAAAGAGAAAAGACTGGCTTTCATTAATCTTAAGTATAAGAGTGGCCATGAGCTTGGGTAGCACTTAATAACTTTTCTAATTTAAAATGTATCAATTTTGGAATTGTAACTAATAATTCTATAATTTATAACTTAACCCCTTATCACCAGAAGTACGATCATTATATATAGTATTACTTTGCTTTTGGAGCATTGATTCTCATTAGAATCCCCTCTATGCAGAAACACAGACTTTTGGGCCCTTCTCTTAGAGTTTCTGATGCAGTATGTCTGGGGTTGGGCCTGAGAATTTGGACTTCTAATAAGTTCTTAGGTGATGCTGGTTTGAAGTCTGCAATTTGAAAATCCGTATTTTAGAGATATAAGAGCAATATATACTTTCTTGGTTTTAGAGATGTGATTCCAAAGGATGAAAGCACACACACACACACACACACGTATATATTTATATGTACGAACATGTATGTATTTGATAGCAAAGTTGATGCTAGATTCCAGGTCCTCTCTTTTTGTCCTCAGGGCTGTTTACCACCCTAAAATGTAGTATTTATAATATACCTTAAAACATTTAACTGCGGGGGGGGGGTGCCTGGTGGCTCAGTTGGTTAAGCATCTATCTGCCTTCGGCTCAGGTCATGATCCCAGGGTTCTGGGATCAAGACCCGCATTGGGCTCCCTGCTCCACGGGGAGCCTGCTTCTCCCCCTCCCTCTGCTGCTCCCCCTGCTTGTACTCTCTCTCTCTGTCAAATAAATAAATAAAATCTTTTAAGAAATTTTAACTGGAATACTAGAGGAAAAATAAACTATCTAATGACTTAAATGATCTGATTAATTAGAGATTACAAAGCACACAATTTTTACTTTCCTTCCTTGCCATTGAAGATCTTTTTGAAGTACATATGTTGTTTTTCTTTCTCAATAAGTAGATTTACTTTACCTTTTATAGTTGAACATTTTGCAATGCTCCAAGGTGTTACTTACACATTGATTTTTACTGTGTAAGTTTGTAGATTTAGAAGTGGAGATGGGTTAAGGAAATGATGTTCAGATGTCTGGTACCATGTTGTTGTTGTTCATGATTTGTGATAACAAGCTTTTTATGTCATAAAAATAAAATTAAATAATGGTTTTGATGAACTGAAGCTGTTACTGTAATTGCCTTATGCTGCAGTGGTAAATTGACTCTGCATAGAATAGAGTCCTTTGATTTGGCATGAATTAACTGGAGGTTCATGGAATGAATTTTTTAAAGATTTTATTTATTTATTTGACAGAGTGAGATAGCAAGAACAGAAACATAAGCAGGGGGAGTGGGAGAGGGAGAAGCAGGCTTCCCACTGAGCAAAGAGCCTGATGCGGGTGGGGGGGTCCTCAATCCCAGAACCCTGGGATCATGACCTGAGCTGAAGGCAGATGCTTAACAACTGAACCACCCAGGTGCCCCTGGAATGATTTTTTTTTCCTAGGACTAGCATCTGTCAAGTAGTAGATACTTAATAAATATTTGTTAAAAAAGTTAAATGCAGAGACCTGGCCCTATGGCTATAGCTCACCAGCTTTCTTAAGGGAAACTGGGTAAGGAGGCAGAGCTTTTTGCCTAGTTAATTTCAGCTTCTGTGCTTGCTTCATCAGAATGCATTATGTTCCGCCACGGATTTACAGGAGTGTTTCTTCATTACATATGGGCCGTACATCCTCTGGTACTCTAAGAACTGAGCCTTTCCAAATTATATTTAATGGTCTGGATTTTGGGTTGAAATTAGACTGGAATACACTAATGCCTACCACTACTGATAATGCATCATCCCTATTTTTTTCCTCTCCTTTGACTGTTGACAAACAAGAATCAATTGATCTTCATAGAAGTGCTTACTTTTTATTAATGTAGCTTTTTTTAAAAGAGCTGTACAATTCTGACACATTAGGTTGGAATATTGCTAGTAATATATCCTGTATATGGCCTCATCAGACCAATGCTTCTGTAACTCATAGTGCCTTTCCTTATTATTGAAAAATCTCTCCCTTTTGTTCAAGGGAGTATTAAAATCCTAAGTAGGAAGGGATCTGTTCTGCTCTGTATTTTGGCTCACAAAGATAGCCTTTAAAAAATAACACTTTTTTTTTTTTTTTTTTTACTGTGAAAGCGTAGAATCTAAACAAATTATATAAAAATTCTCCTTTGGGGCACCTGGGTGGCTCAGTCGGCTAAGTGTCTGCCTTCGGCTCAGGTCATGATCCCAGGGTCCTGGGATCGAGCCCCTCATCGGGCTCCCTGCTCAGTGGGAAGTCTGCTTCTCCCTCTCCCACGCCCCCTGCTTGTGTTCCTGCTCTCGCTATCTCTCTCTCTGTTAAATAAATAAAATCTTTAAAAAAAGCAAAAATAAAAATAAAAATTCTCCTTTATTCGGACATTTGTTTATTACTTTATTAGTTATGAGCAAAATATATTCATCCACATTGAAGACTAAATTGTATTTTGGAAAAAAAAAGCAAATTGACTTTGCAAAATAATGAACACCTCCTTCCCGCCCCATGTACATAGTAATCAGCTTTATAAATTAACAGCTAATGAAACTTTTATTCTTTTGACTATATTCAGCATGCATTTAGTGTATTTTATCTTGTTTGTAAAAACATACATCATTTCTTCTGGGTCTTTTGTTCATAATTTATTTTTAATTTTATCCCATTGAAAATTTTATGTTATCTTATATCCTTTCTTGCACAAGACAGGGTAAAATAAATAAATAATTTTTAAAAGCTTTATCCAAAATAGTGTATACTTTCTGAAAAGGGTATTTACTTGTCCATAACAAGTAGCTTACTGCAGTTAGGTTTTTATGTATAGACTCTCATATCTTTTCTCCTAGGAAAGCATGCTATCTGGAGCCCTTACATGGTCTCTTCAATTGATAGCCTAGAACCCACCCTTGACCTACAGGGACCTCACTTTTCCTTCTCCATGCTCTAGATGAGAAATGGCCAAATCTGTCCCTCAGCTATATTTGATTAGTCCTGAACACTATTGATCCACAGGATAAAGCACAAAAAAAATGAATTAATTTCTAACACTTAAAAATTAGAAGTTTCCCACAAAAATTTCAGATTTCGGTTTCTCTAGAGAAAGTGGAAGATGTAGACCAATAGCCCTGTTTGGCAACAGTCCTCTGGAGCTCAGTGGTAGTTGCCCCTTTTAGATAAGAAAACTGCTCTCTCATTCATCTGAGTTCTCACTACCCCCTATTTTGCAGATATTGAGGCTGATGGTCAATTGACATTAGCAGGTGCCGTTTTTTCATGCCCAGCCCCAGCCTGACTCTCTGGACACTTTGAGTGCTTAGATCTTTCTGCTTCATTGGAACTTATGCTGTGGCTAGCACCATTGGGCACGGGTAGTGAGTTATTATAAACTACATTGTAATGTACTTTTTAAAAAAAGATTTTATTTATTTGACAGAGAGAGAGAGAGAGAGAGAGAACACAAGTAGGTAGAGTGGCACGCAGAGGGAGAGGGAGAAGCAGGCTCCCCACCAAGCAGATTGCCTGATGCAGGGCTCGATCCCAGGACCCTGGGATCATAACCTGAGCTGAAGGTAGATGCTTAACTGACAGAGCAACCCAGGTGTCCCTATAATGTACTTTCTATCCTAAATATGATACTTTCAACTGAAATTGTATTGCAGGCAATATTTTAGAGGAATGAATCAAATGTTTAGGAATTTCGGGTTCCATGATCTGTGGAGGAGGTACTTTGGGGCTAATAGTCTTTTCAGATGCCATTGCCTCACCCACGCAGCGGGTACTCTGTGGTCAATGTTTACAGTTTGACTCCTTTGATTTCCTATCAAGTTGTCTCTATTTACAGTTCATTCTGGTGTCTATCCATGAGTTCATACCCAGAATGTCTGTGCTTTCCACACTCCTTACAAAGCTGGTAATTACAACAGTGCCTACACTAGGCACTGTTGACAAGACTGACCAAAATTTCATCGGTTGTTAAAAAAAAAAAACTATGATATAGAAAATGGTTTAAAATGCAGCTTTATGTCAGAATGGGCCAACTGGGAGAGTTCCGGTGAACCACCATTGGTTTAGGAAATTGAGAATCAAGGAAGATTTAAGGCATTCAAAGAAATGCTTTTGTGTGAATTTTGGATCTTGCTTAGGGAGTATCATTGCTGTGGTAAAATCAAAAGAGATAAGTGACAGTAGAGACCTTGAGAGAAATTCTTTCTGAAATATTTAAAATCCCAGTCCCTATTTGAAATCTAGCAACTAGTGACTACGCAATAAGTGTGCTTCATTTGTACCCTAAGGGTACAATATTGTGACTCAATGCCCCCAATATCAGTTCTTTCTCCATATAGTTGAATAACAACTAACATGTAGCCCCTGTGTTTAGGAAAGAGTTATGATATACATTATAAAACAAGGATAACTTTCCTTTGTACAGTAAAGGAATCTCATCAGCCTGCATGTTCCCATCATATTCATCAAGAGAATGGTCAATAAACAAGATATATGTGGTACGTGGAAACTTTTTGTTCTCTTTTCTCTTTTGTAACTCTCATTGTCATGCAGAGGGTGCTCAGAAATCTCGAGTTTTCTCTTTTCTTGATGGTGCTCAATTTTCTTGACTGCTCCATTCGGGCATCAGAAATTTCTTTCGGTTTCAGAGGGTTTTCAAATGCCATATAAGTTCCTATGAAGTGCAGAGTACCAGAAGCCATGGCACAGGAGAGTATTAATACTCATTCAAGGTACTTTTCTTCCCTTACCTTGCTGTTTGACCTTGAAGAGTCTATGTATATATTGAAATCAAAATGTATACCTTGCTTCACCAGAGTGAGCTTGTAGAGTCCAATACTGTATGTCTGATAACGTGATTGATTTTCATTGTAATATAGGGTGATAAAAATGTTTGATCAACCTAACTTGAGTTGTTCAGGATAGAAATATAATGCATAAAGGGCTATGCAAGTAGAAAAATAATTTCATATTAATTGGCTAACATTTAAAAACTGGAATTGAGTGAAAGGCCATGAAATTTATTTAGTCATTATGGATTCAGTTTTGAGCAAAAAAGCAAATCTGTCTTCTCAGTGTAAATCAATACAAAACTCTGGATTTCTACCCTGTGCTCTTTCATATTTTTAGGCCTGATTCAGATTTTTTTTAGTTTTAACATGACAGATCTCTCTATCTAGGGCAAAGATGTGAAATATTCTTATTTTTAGAAACACTGTTTGGTTGTTTTTAAATGCTCTGATTTGCACTGGGGACATCATTACTTTCTATGTAGGAAATCTAAAAGGGGAAATACTTTTAATATTTTATAATCAAGGCACATTCTAAAAATTTTTTTAAATAAATACGATATACTACATATCTTAAAGTATGAGCTTACTCCCCTAGAGATGGAATTAAATTTGCTGATGCTTAAAAATACCAGCATGATTGATACACTGTTTACACTTGACCACCTGCTAATGAATTCTTATTCACTACTTGTTTTCTCTTGCTAAAATTATACTTAAATCACACTGCAGAATAACCCACAGCTACTTAAAGATCTAAAAGGAAAAATTAACAGAACTGTTACACCTCTTATATGTGAATTATTCTCCAAACTGTGAATTTTATTTTTCAGATAGTTCCAAACCTTCTAGTAAATCTCATTAAAAAATATGTTTGAGGTTCTAACGAAAGTTCATAGTTTACTTAATTACCCAAAGTTTACCTTTAGCATGAGTCTTTGCTTTATTAATAAGTTTTAAAAAAAAATCTCTGATGGTGATATATCAGATGGTGTAGAGAAAATTTATGGCTCAAGCGGAAAAGTTTAAGGTCCCATTTAACTTTGGATTCTGAGAGTCTATAAAATGCTTATGAGACTTTGGATGTATTATTTTAGATGTTTACATCTGAAATTTCCAGTGGGCAGGTACGAGAGTAAAGATGCTTGACCAAATTAAAAAAAATTCTCACTCTCAGTGCTTCACATAGATCTCCATACTGTCAATGAATTTACTGATGGGTTATTTTGTAGAGCTGAGTTAGATACAATTTAATGTTTGTATTAGTATTTGGCTTCACTCTTATTGGCCTACCAGCTTAATCCCAAACAGGCTAGAAATCTTTTCTTTTTCCCTGAAATTTGGAGGAATATCTAAATTATGTTTCAAGTGAGAAAGTTAATACCATGGGTCAACATATTTTCCCCCTGGTAGAAAAGATAAGTTGTAGCAGAAAATAGTTCCTTGGTCTTAAAAATATTATATGTACCTACAGAAACAATTCTGATTCTTAGTAATTTTAATATACTTCAAATTTATTATGAAATTACATATTTATATGTGATCGATATGGATCAGGATTGAGAAATGCTTATTAGTTCATGAGTGGAGTGACATGATTTTCTAAATTCTGTTGGGGCAAACTCCATGTTTTTTTTAGTTCTTTTCATTTTATTTATTCCTACTATGCCTTAGATAAAATGGGAACTCAGAAAATATTTTTGAATGAGTAAATTACAATTGAAACTAAGCTACATTTAAGATTTCCTGGTATGCATAATAATTAAATAACCTCAGGGTAGGGGGATAATTTAAGATAATTCATGCTATTATTGAATGGTATTGTGCTTCCTTGTGAAAAAGAATCTGATTCAATTTTTCTAAAGCCTTGAGATCTTCAACTTTGCAAGATTAATGCATAAGAGTTAATGTCAGTGAAATCCCTTAGAACAGAGCAAAGCAGAGGTGGGACGGGGATGCCCTTATAACCTTCATTCCCACCTGATAGGCATTTGGGAACTCCAGTGAATGGGTGGAGAGGATTGGATGATCATGGGAAACCATTTAATATTGCCAGATAAAACACCAGATAATTCCCAGGGTGTGGTTTTATAAACCAGTGTCATTCAATAGAACAAGGTTCCGGTGTGTGAAAATTTTCAGCAGTACCTATTGATTTAGATAACTGTTCTCACATTATACTTTACTCCAGCCTATTTGAGTATCCCTTTTTTCACGAAGAACTGTTTACTGGACAGATGTCTTTCTAGATCTGCCCACTCTTGCCTGAAAGGCAGTAACTATTTCAGTAGCTATTAGCATATTAATCAAACTTGGGTAATTCCATACACTTCACATTAATTTGCTCTTGTTGATTATTTGCTGTAATATGTTAAATAATTGCTCTTGAATGGGTCAAGAAAAGCAGTCATTCACCCATTTTGATTGCTATAAATATCTTTGAAGTTATCCAAATGTGCTTCTATATTATTCACAACTCTTCTAAGTCATTAATAAATATATTGAACACCTGTGCTAGCATTGATCCCTGAGGCACCTCATTATTAACCTAATTGCAGAGCTTCATGATATTTCATTTAACCTTGATTTTACTATCAAACTTTTTTCAAACCAAGACATATTCAAACTAATGATAAAAC
Source organism: Neomonachus schauinslandi (assembly GCF_002201575.2). Lineage (NCBI taxonomy): Eukaryota > Metazoa > Chordata > Mammalia > Carnivora > Phocidae > Neomonachus > Neomonachus schauinslandi. Next base: position 96,359,131 of record NC_058408.1, on the reverse strand, counting down.
TTTACCTTTTTATCCTTTGGTTGCCATGGCTCCATAATTGAATTTCCACATTAAAAAAATTATAAATGAAATATCACCAGACATTCAATTTTTTAAAAAGTTCAAGCAAGAAAATAGTTTTATATTGTTGTCTCCTCGTTGTTTTCGTTCAAGTTCTACTTGTCCACTCTTCTTTTAATTGTCTGTCTTTACCAGCTATTTTCAGAATGTTAGGGTGTGGAACAATAATTCTATAATCCCAGTATCACTGTTTTGGATACAGTTTTGTCTTTTTGTGAGTCCCAATGCCTCAATGCTATTTTATCAAATTGGAGTTAGGAAAGGAAAAAGGAGATGGAATTCATTTTAGCTGACATTGTATTCATCAGTGAAGCCATTACAAGTGAAGAATGAGCTTTGCACCTTCTGGTTTAAATCAAGCTTATAGAGTAGAGTTTTATCTAATGTTGGAGATAGAAAGGACTATGAAGTTTACATGGTTAAATTTCCCTCATTTTTCAGATAAGGAAGCAGAAGCCCAAAAGATGAATTGACCTTGATGAATGAAGGTCACACTGATCAGAGCCAGGGTTCTGCTTTTTACTCTGTTCATTCCACTGCAGTCTGGCTTAGGTTTTTATTATTATTGTTTTACACTATGGGTAATTAAACTTTTCTGTCTCATTTATTCTGAATTTTGACATGAGTTCTTCTTTAAGCCTCTTTTAGGCCATCTGTATCTAATCTAATTCTTTTAATCTCTAACAGTGACTTGAATATAGTTAAGTTTTCAATAAATATGTGTTGAATGGGTAAATAAATCTGGAAGCACACTATGTATTTAGCTGACTCCAATATATATGATAATACAAATATATATACACATGCATATTAAATTATAGTTTTTTACATGATTTTTAGTTTTCTTTTTATCTCATGGATCTATATCAGTCATGAAAACAAGATCATAAAGCATATATGTTGATTTCCAACACTGACTTTTAAATGATTAGGCTTTTGGATAAAAAGATTTATTTGAACTCATTGTACTTAAGTAACACTGAGTTTTTCTATGATATTGAGTATCTTATATTAACTTTAATATCACCTGCTCTAAGACTCTCAAATCCAACCAAATTCTCTCATAGATATTTGAGCTATTTTGGAGAGTATAAGGAAAAGGGTCTACATATGAGAAGAGTCCTTCTACAAAAATTTGGGGAAGGAAGCCAAAGTCATTATTACTATTGATCCCTAGCCTTCTTGCCTCCTACGGGAGGCATTATCAGAGAAACTTCTGTGTTTATCTACTTTAAATATTTATTTAAATTTCTTTTTAATAGTAACATCTCAAAATATTGAAATGCTCTTCATTACTGTTGGAAGGTCACCGTTCAAATCAAATGGTCAATGTTCTCTCATGTGGATAAGCCACTCCTAGGAAGAATTATAAGCGCCTTCAAGGTGCATTATGTATTTCAGTTTCATGATTCATCTGCTTTGGGGAAAAGTATTATTTCCTGGCACATGTTCAGATGCTGTAATTTAAGACATTTATAGTAAATTATTATACCACTGCAGCAAACGAAATTAATACAACTCCAAGAGTTATACCTAGGGAATAGTTGATTCATTTAGTTGGATCTGGTTCATTGTTCTTTAACATGGTAGGAGAAAATTAAAAAAAAAATGCATAACTACTTTAAGTTTTTTGTCAAATACCTATGAGTATGAATACTGAGCAGGAATGTAAGTGAAAAAAATAATATAAAGAAGCAAGCAGAAAGGATTAAGCTGCTAAAAGTTCTCTACAGGTGTTTATTTGAGTATTTTGACCTAACAAGTGTCATGGACTGTTATTACAAAACACTAAAGGAGCAGCTCTGTCTTATGAGAGAGTCCTCTAGGATATGAGGATACATGTTTTGCTTATTCCTCACCACCCCTCACTCTTTTAAAAGTGTAGGTGTAAATCTGTTATTGAAAAAAATGACATTTACAGCATGCTTAGTGAATCTGTTTCTCTCTTCCTTATTTTCCCCATGGTCACTTTCATGATCATCTGAGTGATCATAATTGTTTCACTTGTACTCTTGTCAGATTAATTGCTTCCAGGAGGTCTTTGGGTGAGGCATAGATAGGTGGTGTTGCTATGTTTTTGAATTTACTCACATATTGAACTAAAGATGGAGTCTATAGTATGTATAGACCAAAGTAGCTTCCAGTGATATGACCTGGGCTTTTTGTCAGAAACATATGGAGGTTCTGAACTGACAAATACAGGATCCTCCAATACAGGTTACTATAGGCTTCTTAGATATATAATCTAATTTCTGGGATACCCACATTTAAATTTTCCCAGACTCAGGTCTCTCCTTGGGATCTTTTTGATTGGTATTAATCCAAAGCTGCATTATACTCCATTGGACTCAGCTTCAGTCCCAAACCAAGATCTGAGATTTTCAAAAAGGGAATAATTGAAATATACTCTTCAGGATTGATTCTTAGCAGAGAAATGCCAAGAAAAAGCATAGAAAGTGGTATCCCTCTCAACTGCAGGCCCCCGTCCCCCCCCGCACACCACTGAGAACTATGATTGTGATGAGTTACTGATAGTGTGTTATTACATCTTTAAGTATTTAGGATTTGGAAAAAATATTAAAAACCATTAATTCAAATTTCTTACCCAGCTTTATGTATGTGCTGGTAGGAATATAGTTCCAATTGTGTATTTATAACAAAACTTAATGACATCCGGAAAAACAAAAAAAATTTAGAGACTTTAGAATAGATATATTTTGTATGAACTAGTCTTACTAATTCACTTAAATAAGATTTTTATTTGTATTTTTATATTGCATAGGTTCATAAATTCATTCTATTCTATGAAGAAGACATCTCTGATTTTACAAAGATTATACTCTTTAAACAGAATTGAAATGTAATTCAGAACCTTGTCTATGTGTAATTCCAAACTGACTGGAGAGGTCTTATATTCCAAAATTTAACTTGTTAAATGTATTGGTTATAGATATAAAGCTAGTACATAGATACCCATTTATTCTTTTTTTTTAATTTTCAAAGACATTTGTGAAATAGGAATTATATAGTAATCAGGAACAGAATGCAATATTTTGATATACATTTTCTTGATTTTCCTTTTCTTGTATCTGTTCTCTTTTCTCTGACTTTAAGGAGTAGTGTGGTCCTAGGACATTCAACTAAAGATGGGATTTGCATGCCAATTGGGAATTATTATATTTTAAATTTGTCTTTATTGCATGCTTTATAAATCTGGCAGTTGGACTAAAGTATAACTACATAAATACACATGAAATGCTACATGTGAATGAGTTTATATATTGTTATGGAATAAATTTTTTATTTTCCCTTCTTCACATGAATTTTTTAGGGATTACAAACTGAAGTTTGTAATGATTAAATTTTGGATAAAATATGAAAAATGCATTCATTTAAAATCTAAATTTTGAATATTTTATTCATATTTATTTCATAATTTATTAAAATGGCACCTAAAACCACCATTTTAAGTTTCAGAATCTAATTCACATATTACCCCAGTTCTCTGAAATTAAGTGGAAGGAGACACTTTAAATAGTATCATGAAATCATGTTGGAAGTATTTTTGTGTGGATAAACTTGGATGTACTTGAAAAACTACTGCTTCTTTAATTGGGATTGGGATTAGAGGGATAGAAAGAGGGGTTTAGGCTGTCAAGGAAGGTGGAGGAATGAATGTTTGGAATATAGTTATCATGCTTTAGGATCTATAATCTATAGTTAGGTTAACTCAAGAGTTACTAAAACAAGGAAAAATTTGATATTAAAAAATGTTAAGAGCCACTTAATGACAACCTATAGACTTTTGGCTGACACCAAGAAAATACTTTAAAACAAAAGATTGTTGAGAGCTTCATTTTTAATCCTAGTTAGCTCTTTTGAAAATACACTTTATTGTTCTCTTTAAACTGTGCCTGAGAATGTTTCTACTAGTGGAAAATATCTTTAAATATATGTCCTGCTTTGCATCTTTATATCTGAAGAACAGTATATGAAAGAAGTGTGCTGTGTTTGTGTATGTATCCGTAAGTTTTTTTTAACAGTTCATAGGTGCGATGCAAATTAAGGAACTGAAAATCTAAAGATGACTCAATGATGAGATAGTGGAAAGTGGGCATGAGGCTAGAAAGAAAAAAAAAAAAGAGCATTCCAAAGTTCAGATTATACCACCATTGCAATAAGAATCTAAAATGCTTTCAGAATAGCAACTCTAGTTTACTTCCTTATTTATACTTCTTGCTTCCCCCCCAGATAATTTGAAACTTCTTATAACAAAAGGCATATGAAATAAAATGAAAAAAAATATAGGATTACAAAGAAGAAATAAACAATATAAAACAAGAGAAAGCGAGGACACTCAACAGGAAGGCTTACCTGGTTACCATGTTATCACGTGTAACCCAGTTCAGAGTTCCTGAGCTGAGATGTAAAGGAGAGAGGATGTGTTACAGGGCTCTAGCATTCACTGGGGATAAGGGACAATCATTTTTCAGGGGTAATTTTTCCTGGACCTAACTCTAAAATACAATTCTCACATATTCTTTAAAAAATTGTGTTCCATAATGTGATGGGTATTTTCCTCAACAATAGTTCAAGTAAATGTAGAAGCATATTCCCAAAGGCTTTTTCTTCTATGGACCTGTAGAGGATAGAGTCCAGTGTATATATAGCATGTTATGCAGCAAAATAAAAAAAACCTGAATGTCTAGAAAAGATAAAATTGATTTCAGGGTTAGAGATGAAAAGTTCAAGGGAGATGTTCCTCTCTGCTCTAAAATATTTTGGAAAATAGGATAAAGTTGTCTTCCTGCCTTAATTCTTAAAACCAAGAATTCTTTCTCTTTGAAGTACAAACCAGGCCCTATCACCTCTTCCTGCTGTTTCCCACATCTCAGAAAGAAAACAAGGCAAACTTGACCAAATAAGTGCTGACAAGATTCACTCTATAGTGATTATATGAATATATTCTGCATCTACTTAAAATTCAGATTTCAGTCTCTAGTTGCATAAATTTAAGGTGTGGATCAATTCTATTAGCAGAAAAGGCTGAAAATTGAAAGAGAAAACAAGACAAGGGAACTAAAGTCAGTTAAAACATTTTAATTACACCCCAGCCAAAAGAAGTTAAAGAAAAGTCTGGGAAAGAAGAAATTTTATGGAAGCATATGATTTCAAATCAGGTATGAAATAAGACAATTGTAAAATTTCTATAATATACTGGAAAGAGTGGGAAATGAAGGTGTATTATCATAATTAGCAGTTATAAATATATCAGTTGTTAATTATTTCCATTGAAAGAGCAAACTGACAACAACATCCATTCAATGTATGAATGATTCAGTTAATAGATTTTCATGCCTCATTTCTGACACTTTTTTGGGGGGAAGATAAAAATACTGAAGTGATTGAAATACTATGCTAGAGTGACTTGCATATAATCCATTACTAAGTGCTATTTTTATTTTTAAATGCCATTTTTTCCCCCAGAATGAAAAATGTAAATGCTAGGTACTTCAGGGTTTGCTTTGATAAGAATCTTACCATTTGGGAATTTCGTAATCAGTAACAGGTGACTAATGTTGACACTTTCCATATATTAAATTATATTGGTATTCCTGAGATTGGTGTGTTGTCTGGGATACCATGACTCTGGGGAGAGATGGAAATGTCCTCTGGTGGATTTCTTTTTACCCTGCTATCCATTGCATTAACCACATGTAAATGCACTCCAACAGACAACTTTCTACCACATAATGGTTTGACAAAATAATTTTAAGAGATACTTTAGTTTTTTTTTTTTTTTTAGCTATTCACATTAACAAGTTTCTGGATCTTTCATAGAATACCGCATGTATGGTCATATAAAGGCAAGTCTTTGATTATTCAAGGGATTCGTAGAAGTCCTAATAACCAAACATAAGCAAATAGCTGCTTTTATGAAAATGTCAAAAGATCTTTTTTAAAGGGAAGCTTTGAGCCTTATATGAATTTTCTTAAGCTCTGGGATATTCAATTTATTGAAAAAAAGATGTTGGAACATAGGTTTGGTTGTCAGATCTGGTACTGAGTTAAATATAACCTTATTTATACTTTCTGGTAGCTAATAGAGCTATATAATATGCTGTAATTGGACAATTCATATTATAAGATAAATTAATATAAGCGTTTACTCTCCAAGTCTTGTCACCCTTCATCATTATATCAAGTACATATGTATTATCATATATCACTGAACTGAGAGGTGGAGAAAAGGAAAAAAAAAAAAGAAGACACAGATAGGAAGAAGAGTAAAATAATCAGAATAATGTATTAATCTCCCTGTGGTTTACTTAGGGCCCTGAAACTAACTGTTGCCTGCTTAAACTTTTCTATCAAAGTCAACTATGATATGTTTTGATGGATAGAGAAATTGAATATACTTTTATTTCACATAATTCAAAGCCTGATAAATTATGCCAAGTTTTATTTAGAATTATGTCATTATAAGTTTACTATTAACCTTTATTTAATTTTTAGCTTAATTTTTCCATTTTTCTCATTTTCTTATTCCATTTTAGTAAATGTTTTCAGAGCAGGATTTTATGGGGGAATGAACTTATAGCAAATTTAATATGCTATGAGAGATGCTGTAGTGATTATAAAATATAGCTTGTCTCCTAATGATCACTAGTTCAGAGTGTTTAATTATGCAGATGTTTTAATCTATAAATTGTCACAAATCCTTTTGAAAGTAGATGGGTTACAAATCTGAAAAGGAATGGTGATCATCAAAGCCTTGTATTTAGCTAGCATTATACCCTATGAGCCTGGAATTTCTAACCAGCAGGTGGAGATCTAATAGTATTTCTCAAAGCCTTTCAGAAGAGTGTCCAATTATTTGCCATTACCATTCTATCCTGTTCCTATTGCACTCAGGAATGTAAATATCAGTATTTTACACGCGTCCTAACAATTACAGGGCCACATGAATTGAAAAGCACATTAATTTTCTTTGTAAATCAACTGGAGTTTCCCAGACTAGGGGAAACTAGGGGAAACTGCCTCTTAATAAGAATTAAGGATAGTCATGAAACTTCAGAAACCTAAGGGCTTTTGTAATTTTATAGTCACTAACAAATTATAGTCTCTACATAGGTACCATTTTAAAGATAACATTTAAAGCACTCACGTTAAGGATGTTTCAGGTATGTAATGTAATACAAATTGTTGTAGTCTAATGAATTCAGTTTCATAGGCTTATTTATTACAATATAGCATGGGCCACACTGTAGAGAACTATCTAGAGTGAAAATTTATGTGTAATTTATTTTATTTTTAATTTTATTGTTAAGTTAATCACCACACATTACATCATTAGTTTTTGATGTAGTGTTCCATGATTCATTGTTTACATATAACACCCAGTGCTCTATTCAATACATGCCCTCTTTAATACCCATCACCAGGCTAACCCATCCCCCCAGGCCCCACCCCTCTAGAACCCTCAGTTTGTTTCTCAGAGTCTACAGTCTCACATGGTTCGTCTCCCCCTCTGGGGGAAATATGTAATTTATTTTTGAAAAATAATTGTTTGTATATGATATACATTCCATATATCGGAGATACTCATGGCCACTTTTGCCGTACTGCATGCTCTTCATAATCCACAAGAGTATTTCAGGAGAAGAGCATTAAGACACAATTCCCTTGGCATTTATTAAAATAGCATTATTCATGATGAACTCTCTTCATATTAATGTTGATATATTCCAAAATTCTAAAATTAAAAAATATTTATTTTCCTAAGTGGGAAGATCAGAAAACTATGCTTTGAACTAGTTACTGAATTCACTTTTACTATTTCCGCTCAGCTTAACGCAAGGTGCATTCTTGAGGATTTAATAAGAAATTGCCCTAGGCACCAAACAAACAATGGAATCCTTTGGAAATAATGGTATTCTTATAAAGAGATGGGTTCGTTAAAGAAAATAAAACACATTTAAGGAAGTTAGGAGTTGATGATACTGAACACCTACCAAAGCAACTAGGCTTATTGCCATATCAGATGATCTGACCACCTTACTAGTATTTTTTCACTTTCTTAAAGAATAAAATACAAAAGACTATGCATAACCTAATTCTTAGTCACTTTAATAGCAGTCATGTCATAACCAGTAATTGGTGAAAACTTAAATTGTACAGGCAAATACACCTCTTCTACATTTTTTTCACATATTCCTGAGATCAGAACTGCAATATAGGTTTTTTGACACACACAAATTGGATTTGCATGATACATGTTAAAAACAAAGAAAATGAAAAACTTCTGACAATCCATGACCTTTATCTGTTACTTATTATTTTATTTATTTAGTAAAATTGCGTATGTCCTGCATTTATCAGGGAATGGCTCAATTGAATGCTTTTGATTTGAGGATTAAATTTAGAAGATTATAGGAGGGGAAAATTAAAAATCTTCTTTAACATTTATATACAGAACAAATTCAAGTTGCCTCACTATCTGAGGAAAATACCAGACTCAGAAACTACAGGAGTCCTAGATTTCCAGAAAGTAATACCCACAGACATCTAAAATACCAAACTAATTAGGAGTGGTGAGTGGAACTTGCAGGACAGGTGTGGTGTGTGGCATGTGATTGGCAATCTTTAGAATCCCGGGTCTCAAATTTCACTTATTTTGAGGACTTCTCTGATTTTCTCCCAGCAAAATTAGTCCTTCTCTCCCCTTCCATCCTATAGCACCATGCTCATACTTCATTTTTAGAAATATCACATTGAATTACAATCATTTATTCACTTTTAAGCATTTGATCACTTTATTGCCTATCTCAGTCCTTGGCATATTATTAGTAAAAGCTAAATAAATAAATAAATACTTATTTGATTGAATTAAAAACACCAAAGTATTGTGGATATAAGAGACAATCATTATACAAAAGAAAGGCACACTAAATAAATACATGTGAACGAAAATTTGTAACTATCAAGTGAACACACAGCTAGCTGCAAGTGAATAGTCCAAATGACAAGCAAACTTTGATGGAAAGAGAACACTTCTCCACCTTATTTAACTGTACCTTAAAAAGATAACAGTTTTATTGACAATTGTCTGTACTTTTAAGGCAGAAATAATTCTGCATATTTTGTTAAATTTTGATATGTTCATAAAATATTTTGTAGCAAAAAATAATATTGAGTAAATGTGAGTTCTAGTGGTGAGTCTGTATTCTATTATCAAAATGATTTTGATCATGGTGTTTAATCATATTCTACTTCAGTTTCTTTATTTGTAAAATGTAGCAATCAAAAAGCATTTTTGTTTTTACTCTTTGGGATAAAAATTCTGGTTAGTATTCACCAATATTAATATAAAGACTGAAAGGTTGAAAAAAGAAAAACTCAGTAAATCTATAGGTCATTTTCTCACCTGATACCAAACAGTAATTTGACTGAGGATGTTGTTATTAACTTCTAAGAAATTATTTAATTCATATAATTATTTTAAGTTAATAGAGTTGCCTGAATCAATCTTTTTACTGAAACTGACAAGACATTTTACTGAATGTCATTTTACTGAAACTGACATAAGACAAAAGATTAATATGATTTAAGCCTCCCCCCAAAAGAAAGGTAAAATATAGTGAATATATAGGAATATAAAAAGTAATTAAGTTGAAAAACCTTAAAGGTGGGAAATAGTTATGCCCAAATAGAAAGGCCAAAACATTTGCTCTGGCTAGAGTAAAATTTGGCTCTGAATTTTTAGGCAATCGGGATAAAAATTGAGCTTGGTATTTCTCTGCCAGACAAGCATGAATCTAACAAATATTATTCAAATAATAGATGTCCATATGTAAAAAATAGTACTCTTTCTTCATTTCCTCCTCTCTTCATTTTGCCCATCTGAATACTGCCAGTCTTAAGTTCTGTCTCAGTTTTCACTTTTGCCCAGAGTTATCCCCAACAATTCGGCTAACTTTGATTTCGTCCTTTGATTGCTATGTACTCTTGCAGGTATTCAATTTAGCTTGGATTTTTTTTTTTTTTTTTTTGCTTAATATGAATGTCTTTTCTCTTTGCTAAGACTAAGTCTCTTGAGAACAGGAAATATGTAATATACTCTTTTATATCTCTCAAAGATTTTTACTTTCCACTAGACATAGATTCGGTATGTAATAAAATCCATTACTTGTTAAAATGTCTTCAGTTACAGCTTTAAGTGAAAAGACTTTTAAATTTAAGAGTTGGGCTTAGGGAGTGGACTTTAAATGAGCAGTTGGTAGTGGTCACTTGTCGGTATATCTATCATCTGTATTTGAATTCTTGCTCCATGGTTTACTAGGTACCTATTATATAATCACTTTGAGCATCATTTTCCTTATCTCCTTAAGGAGATAACAATAGTACTTACTTCATAAGGTTATTGTTAATCCTATTAACCATATTAAGGAGGATTAAATGAATAAATGTAAAATGTTCAGAAAAGTAAACATTCATTAAGTGTTAGTTGTTATTATTTTATCTTAAAGTGCTCAGTATTAAGTCATTCCTTCTGGAAATAATTAAATAGAAATTTCTTCTGGTGACAGTTATGGAGCCCGATCAATTACCTGAGGTCTGTCCTCAGAAAGCAAAAGTGTATGACAAAAAAAAAGTCATCATTATAGACAATAATATTTACCCTCTCAGTAGCAAGAAGGCATGCATTATCTGAAAACTATATCAGATCATTAAGTTAAAAAGATGTGACCCCAAACTACATTTCTGTTTTATATTATATGAAGTGTTTATCCATTAAAAGACTCTTCTTCCAATCCCATTATGGTGGTACCAAGGTGTCATACTGAGCTCTCACATTTTTATTCCAAAACTGGAATCAAAGGCAAAGAAAAAGTCAATAAAGGCCACTACCCCAGCCTTATGTTATTCTTCCACAAAATGAACAAGTATGACAAGGATTCACTGTGAAATAGCCATGTCTAAAATATAATGTTGGTTTAAGGAACTCAACTTTGAAGTTTCTTAAATAGGAAACTGGCAAGGAGTGTTGAAGGAAGTCCAATACACTGAACTTAAGGTTCCATCAAATCCAAAGGTAAAAAAATGTTGGCATCACAAAGGTCTCAAGTTTTTCTCCATACAGCAGAGTTCAGAATGTCTTTACCTAGATCTGTTGCACATGTGAGACTAGAGCTAGGGTGGGTCCTGTAGGCTCTTCTCTCGAGGCAGTAATTTCTTTATTTTATGAATGAATATGAAATAAGACCCACAGATAATGAATGTTACAAGTGTCTAGGTCAAGAACTGCTAGAGAGGACTTTAGAAACTGTATTTCCAGCTCTCCGTTGTGGTGGGTATGCTCCTCTAATATTACCTTATAGCAGAGCAGAATGACAGGTTTAATCCAATCTTTCACCACATTTTCATTAGACTTAAAGTTTAGGGTATTATATTTATGGATCTGTAATTGAAAGCAAATATATCATTGATATAAAATAGTAAGAACAGATAGAGTATATTTTAAATACAATTTATTTCTCAATAACAGAATTTAACTAGGTATATGTGAATTAATATAATTACTCATACGGTTGACGCAGCAGTTGAGGGTTTATAGTTTTAGGCTATTTCAAAATTGATCTTGAAAGAGCATTTGGTATTTCGTTTGAATCTTTTATTCTGACGTTTCAGTTTCTCTCTGGAGAAATAATAGCAATAGTTCTTGAACTAGTTTTATTCTTAATATTCTCTTTAGGTTGAATTAATTCTATCCATCTGTCTATTATTTGATAGGTATCACTATCACAATTATCTCTTTGCTTTTATGTCCCCAGTGTCCTTATTGGCCTTTACTGATGACATTTGATAGCATAAATGTTACTGTAAATTTTAATTCTTAGTCTTAGTTTTAAAAATTACTTGCAGATTAATGACAATAAATCACATTTCCTTCACTTACCTCTTGGCATATGTAATTTTTTGTCCTCTTCATTATCTTTCACCAAGTCTTCAACCCAGATAGCAGGGTCATCTTTGTTTTCCAAAATCAGAATTACTCTAGATTTTCAGGTAAAATTTTTGTATGGTGGTGGTGGTGGTGCCAGAATGAACATGTGTCATGATACTAGATTCAGGATGTGAGAGCTTCTTTCTCTCTGGATTTATTATTTTAATTGTATAGCATACTTTTATCACAGTTTTAGTAGTGGTGGTTTTTAGTAGAAATGTGGCTGATGGAGTATTTCATTGGCTCTTGAATCCCACATGGATTATAAAAGGCAAGTGTATTTTACATGAATGCCATATGTTCAGGTAGTGTGATAGAGTAAAATGCTAATGTGGTTTCTGAATTATATTACCTTGGTCTTGTGCAAATTCAAGGAGGAATAGAAGAGGCTATTAGTCTAACAGTTTAATAAAAAGCTCCTAGAGATACTAATAGAATCAAGAGGCTATTTAAAAAATCATTTAATAGCTGAGACCGAGGCAGATTTGCCTGAAGATTGAATTCAAAAGTAAACATAAAAAATTTATTTGGTTACCTGCACACAGTGATGAAAACATTTGCATCACCTTAACAAAGAAAATTATTTTTTATTTAAACTGTATACTGTATTCTGAGTAATACAACAAGCAGGGTCTATGTTATTATAAAGGTTATCTTCTTGTCTCCTTTATGTGGTGTGCTTCCATTACACATCTCATTTGTGTAAGTAAAAATTCTCTTTAAAAATATTCCCACATAAAATCATTCATAGGAAGTATCCTGCAACCCAAGCCATGTCATTGCCAGCTAACATTTTATGACTAGATTATTGGTGTTTTTCTTCGTGTTGTCATTTGCATGTGATTACTTTCTTGACCATAGGTTTTGCTTCAACAGACAACCTTCCTTCCATTTTTTGCCAGTTGGAGATTATATTGTGGATACGCACTTATATTTTCTTATAGTTTTATAATATAGCTAGGAAAATTGCAAATGAAAATACAACATGAATATTTGTGAGTTACCTTTTGAAGGATTTTTCTTTTAAATGTCCACTCCTTTTAGGAAACAATGTATAAAACTTCAAGAAAGTAATGAACATTTTTTTCCATTAAGTTGCTGACTTGGGATATTGAAGGAAATCTCTACGCAGTCTGAAATAGTTTAAGCAATATTTTCTGTTTAAAAATAGGAAGGTATATTCTTTCTCTGCTGTCTTCACATCCACTATCATATATGCCTAATTATATTGATTATGGTCTTTTCTCACTTCTGAAAACAGTGCTTATGGGGTGATAGGAGCACATCCCTAGAGTCTGATGAACTGGATTTGAATATCTGACTCTCTTGTATGAGCTTTGGCAAATTATTGAACTACCATGATCCTTATTTTCCTCTTCTTTAAAATGGTGGGTTTACCTCTTCCCTAAGATGGGTTGAGAATGAGATGAGGACAGCACAGTGCTGGTACATCATAAATGAATTCTTTTCTCTTCCCCCACTTCTAGCCTTCAGCTATTATATTATTATCCATGAGAGCAAATAATAAGTTTTAGTTAAGTGAACTGATTTAAGACTGTTTTCAGATATTCGTGTTGAAAGAACTAATGGGGAAAAAATTTATAAACAACACAGTCTGTCAAGAAACAACCTGACCATTTTATGTATAGGTGTTCTTTGTTTTGCATTCCTCCAGTCAGGAAAAATGTTCAGCCAGGCTTAGCAAACTAGGATCACATTGGCACAAGAAAGCACAAGAATTGATAATTTTAGACTACAATAAAAAGCAATTGAATGACTTAGTGAAAGTAAATTCATTTGAACAGTATTTTGCAAAACAGTATGCATCAGAGATTAGCTCCAGAGATTCTGATTCAGTAAATTTAGTACGGACCCAAAGGATTTGATTTTTTTTTTTTTTTAAGTAGGCTCTACGTCCAATGTGGGGCTTAAACTCACAACCCTGAGATCAAGAGTGGCATGCTCTACTGACTAAGCCAGCCAGGTGCCCAGGGATTTGCTCTTAGTAGTAACTGAAGATATGATAGGTAGCAAAAGTTTAAATCAATAAATAGAAAAAAAATTTAACTGTCAGCTTTATCCATCCATGTTATCTTAATACTATTTTTCACATGAATCCAGGTAAACTCAATAAGTGAAAATGACCGAAAATGATTACACCACAGTGTCTATAGACTTGCTCAAAACCTAGGGTCAGTCCTTCATTTCATACAGCCTGAGGCAAAGACTACATCACAGAACCTTCAAGGCCATGCAGTTCAAGTGTGCTGCATTATATAACACAAGATATACTGCAATCAGCCTACCAAAGATAAATTGGTGGGCAGTGTTTCAGATTAGAAAACAAAAAAAGGATTTACTACAAGGATCCTTTAGCACAAGGTCCCTTGATGCATTTGAAATATTATTTAATTTATACAAAACCAATTTTCACTTAGCTTTTCAGTAAGATACACATATAGAACCAAATCTATAAATGTTTGGGAAAGAGGAGGAAGAAACTCAAGAGTTTTATAAATCCTAGATGGCTGAGGCATTCTGTGCTTTAAGGTCACTGTTCTTAAAAGAAAGGTAAATAATCAGCTGTAGACTTTTCAAAACATGAATTTTACCCTAAATTAAAAAATGTTGAATATAAGTAGCTTCCTATGTCACAATAAAATCATAATGCAAGCCATGAGAGAATTTTAAAAAATAACCCATCACTACTCTGGTGTATTCTTAAATGTTTCTTCCCCATTATAGTTGATAGTAAAATGAAGCGCAGTAGCTGATTGTCAGTCTACTCTACCCTTGTGGGTATGTCAGAGTTTTGAAAGCACAGATCCTGGATCCCCTGCCCTTGGTACCTCTCTAGTTAGGGACAGCTGTGGTGCACTGAGAAGGTCATAGCAGTAGTTAGAAGCTCTTACTGAAACACCAGCGCATCTGTATTCTTACTGCATAACCAACCCATCTAGACCTTGAGACATTTTTACGTGTTAGGAGGTTGAGGTATTAAGCCATTAAGAGGTATGTCAGTGTAAGATGTTACTGTATTTGCTTTAGAGATTTCTCACCCTTTTTCCTGAGGCCAAATATCCGCCAGTCCCACTACCTTTTCCTTTGTGTGCTGCCATCTACCCCACACATCTGATTTTCTTTCTTTTAGCATACTAATAGCTTGCATCATCATGCTTTCAGTTTCTTTACTTATTCTGAATGTTTAGTTTGAGAAATGATATCTGTCTTCTAGTCAGGAGCAGACAAAAGGAAATATACGTCTTTATTTCCATATACAGTGGTTTTATTTTAGAAAATATTTTTGCAAAGAGATACTGCTATTTCCAAGGAGTTTGTGGATCCCGGTATGATTTCAAATAGGATTATGAAATTAGTCTTGAACGTTGAATGTAGACAAGTTTTCTTTCCTTCGCAAAATGTAATTTATATTGGGCGCCTGGGTGGCTCAGTCGTTAAGCGTCTGCCTTCGGCTCAGGTCGTGATCCCAGGGTCCTGGGATCGAGCCCCACATCGGGCTCCCGGCTCAGTGGGGAGCCTGCTTCTCCCCTTCCCACTCCCCCTGCTTGTGTTCCTGCTCTCGCTCTCTCTCTCTCTGTCAAATAAATAAGTAAAATCTTTAAAAAAATGTAATTTATATTAAAATCTGTATCGTTTTATGGTTTTCTGGAATATTCAGGAGGGAGTAGGGATAGAGACTTGATAAAAATGAGATCAATAAAATTTTGTTTGCCTGTTAGCATATATCTTGGCATCTGTAGGTCAGTTTGGATAAATTAATTTCATTTTTAGTAGGAGGAAAATAGAGAAAATTATTTTCTATTAAGAAAGGTATAAGAATTCAGAATTAAAAAAAAGAATTCGCAATTTAAGAAGTAATCTTGCTGAGACAAAATAAAGGAAAAAAAATTATAAAGGTCTTCCCAATTACCTCTGAATTGATCATGTGTTCAGTTGAACATGTGTTGAACCTCACACTGTGGATCTGTTTTATAACCCACACAATCTCAATTTAGATGGTCTTTGATTTCTTTCCTTGTGTTTCTTGATTTTATGTTCTTACCTTGGGTCTACATATACCCACTTCTTGGAAGCATCTCATCTTCACATTTACAAATGATATAATATGTTAAGAAATCTATGACTTCCTGTGCTTTTTGAACAAAGAGTTTTAATGTGAGAGCCCAGAGTAGCACACAGAAAGAGTTCATTTAGCTCGTATATTATACAGATAGAAGAACTGAGTTAAATTAGGGATTAAACAACATGACAAACATTTTTTTTTTCTTTTCATTCTGTTCACTATCTCTGGAAATTCTCTGGCTCTGGTCAGAGAGAAGGCTTTTAGTATAGTGTAAAGGCTCTGAACTTTGAGAATGGTTCAATTCCACCAATTATTAGCCTTGTGTTCTTGGGTAAGTCGTGACTTCTTTGAGATTAATGTGTCTTCATAAGGTGGTTATGAAGACAAAATGAAATAATTTATGTAAAATGTGGTTTGTAAACCTCAAAACACTGCATAAATGTATCCTTTGCTGCAGCTACTGCTATATTGTAACCATGCTGGGTCAAACTGCACTTTTCAATTCCAAACACATTCAACATTCCTGTTATTTAAATAAGTGAGCAGTAGACAGGGAGGGAGACCTGGGGGCAGGGTGGTTAGAAAGGAGATAGGAGATTAATGAATGCTGAAAAAGATAGGTTATAATTAAGGATTTTAGACACAAATATATAAATTGCAAATGTATGATAAAGATTCCAGACACAGTTTCCTCTAATAGGTTTTCACTCCCTTTTCCACCCACCCCCATGGCCCTGAACATGGCAGAATAAAAGTTATGCAAACAAATAACCCTGCATCTTCTTTTTTTTTTTCTTGTAAAAGATCCTTTGGGTTGAATTTCAAATATGAGAAATTCAAAATTCTTAGTTTATTTGGCTCTTAACTGTATTAAGTCTTCGAATGCACAGAGCAGTGGTTCTAAGGTGACTGCTTCTACTTATAGTTGTTTACTTTAGATGAATTTAAAATGTTTAAGAAAGAAAGTTTGCTTCAGGATGTGAAGAGCACACATTTGTGGGGCTCCCTGGAACCTTATATTTCTAAAAATTATTTATCAATTTGAAAATGTCTGGAAATAGATATAAAATGCTTATTTATGTGAATTAAAAGATGTTTGAACTTCTAAAAAGAGAAAAATTGCAAATGACATTTTGGTTTACATAATAAATAAAATTTTGCATCCAATTTCAAACCCACAATAATAGATTTATAATTAATCCTCTATGAATTTACTAACTGCAAGACAAAACCAGAATGTAGAGGATTAAGAATAGTAACAATAATATATTGCAAAGAAATTAGAAATTGGAAAAAATAAAGATTTAGATTAGATGTAACATGACAAAAAGTTTTGAATAGCAAATGATTGATGAAAATATGTTACAAAATCTGGTTTGTGAAATAGTTGATATAGAGACATTTAGTTTCATTTAAATTAGTAAGAGAGTTTGCTTCTTCCAATATTTTCATTTTTTTTCTGAGTGTATCTTTTCAACAAAAATTTGCTGTACATTTTCTAAGTTCATTCTTCTTTAAGCTGCTCTTCAGTTTGCCATGATAAATCGGCATAAGACTAGACTTTTGTAGATATAATTTCTTTGGAAGAAATAAAAGTTTGATGTTGTTTTTGACAAATTCTTTTCTTCATTGTTTTTGATTGTGTTTGACCCTTGTTGGATTGACATTTGCTCAACCTATTTTTGATGTTATGAATACAAAATGACAACATAAAAAAAGCATTTCTCTTAGTGCAATAGCAATCAAAACTTGTAGTTTTATATTAAAAAACACACAAAAGAATGTGTGAATACCAGAGATAAAATAACAATTTCAAACAATAACCTGTGTCAAGCAAACAGCAGAAACAAGCTGATTATTTAGCCTCTGAAAAGTTAGGTTTTCATAATTTCATTTAAATTTACTTTATAATACAATTACATAATCAATATATGATCTGGGGTGGCTTCACATTACTCTGGGTTATTTTCCAGATAATTTAGAGGTGAATCTCATTATGGAGGGCAATATAAACAATTTAGAACATATTAAGGATGTTTACTTGAGTTATAAAGTTCTCCACTATGGCTGATATCTATATTGAATGAGCTATCAATGTTTAGACTTTTTCCCCAGGAGAGAATTGATGTACCACACAAAGTGAAAAATTTCACATAATTCCTTTGAGAAGTTCCCCAAAATATAGCCTCACAATTCTAAATGAAAAGTTGTCTTAAAAACCAGGCACATTTTGCACTGACCGATGGTTATTTTTAGGCAAACCACTTTAGGTTAATTAGGAGAAAATCTGCTACTGTACAATTATTATGCTCTATCCTTCCCACCTTGGCCTGAAAATAATGAGATGTAACAAGTTTTTCTTTGTCACAGGCAGCTGCACCTTTTAAGTGTATCAAAGTCTGTTGCTGTGGTTACGGCCTTTGTTTCCTGTGATGTTTTGTCCATGCTTCCCCCTACCCTTAACAATGGGTTACTCAAAAGAATGAAATAATGAGTCAATTCATTCAGAAATACGTTGTTAAAATATCCCTCTTTATCATTACATTTCACTGCTTAGAAACTAGGCTGTAATTCAAGGCAACAGTTAAGTCTGAGAAGAAGTGTTAAAAAAATCCTTGATTTTTTTTTCATTTATAAGAAAAACCTGCCTATGTAATTGAAGAACTTCTTACAATTCTCAACAATTAAATCCTTTTTGGTTAATGTATTATTTCTGGAACAAGTAGATAAAGTTCTACGCAATAAGCATGATAAAAATCGTGCATGTTTCGCACAGCACAGAATTTTAGAGTCAAGGTTTCTGGGCACAAAAGCAGTAACAAAACAGTCCCTATAAAACTGAGTAACTCGGAATAACACAAGAAATAATTTTTTTTGTTAATTTAAAATTTTAGAAACTGAAATGTGTAAAGTTTGTAAAGTAAAATGTAATTAAATTATGGTACTGTACATACCAGTTGTTTCTATAATTGAAACTTTACAATATGAAAAATACATTAGCTCTGTACAGTTTTTACAGGTAGGTAGGATGAGTTTTGAAAAAAAAAGATTTTCTTTTTCTCAGGGTCATACTCTGTTTAAGTCAAAAAAATACTGCACAACTTAGCTAATTACAAAGTGTAGACTTGAAACAATTCATGTCTTCTTTATTTCATGAATAAATCTTGGATTTTTGTTTAACAGGGGATTTTTGTTGTGTTTTGCTTTTAGAGTCCACAATGAACAAATCTTCCTCATTTTGTCCTTGAGGTTACAAAGTTTGGCGGCAACCCTTGGCTACCAATTAGCTCAGTTAAGTCAGCTGCTGTTTGTGGTCACTGATTTGGCCAGCAGTTGTGATTGTGCTCAGGTCCAGCTCAGTCTCTAGGTGTGTTTCCATCGTATCTTCCTGTGCGTTCGTTTCAAAGGACTTATGAGAGAGAAGTTCATGATGCACCCCACAGTAACTTATTGTGGGCTGGTCGTATGCCAGAAAGGTTGACACATTCATTGATAAAGGTATCTGGGGAAAAAAATGACATGAGAAAAATCGGTTATAAAACGACAAACCAGTTTGGGGGCAAGATTTGGCAACTGTGAAGTTCTGACCTGATTAACCTCTGTGGTTATATCTGTGACTCAAGTGTCCCCATGCTATCCTACTAATGTCCCTTATTCTCAACTGGTAAGTACAATGCCACAGTTTTAAAGCCTGGGATGGAGCTGCTCAATTCTTAAATAAAATTGTCAGATAGATAGTAGCCTGAGTGGTTCTGAAAATGCTACAAGCCTTATTGAAAAAGTCAGAAAATGATTTTCCTCACTAGGGTAAAATTGTGGTTTTAGAGCTAAGAAAAGTGTTATTTGGTTATGTCTGGTATTGGAATACCATAGAACAGTGGTTCTCAAACTTTATCATGCGTAAAAATTACTTCCCTCTTCTTTACCTCCAATCCCCCACTCTCCTGAGTTTCTTATTCAGTAGGTCCGGGCTAGGGCCTGGAATTTGCATTTCTTACAAGCTCCCACATGATGCCCGTCCTGTTAATCTACACACCACACTTTGAGAACTGTTGCAGAAAGAATCGTCCAGGCAAGTCATTCTGGCTCTTCTTACTCAATAATTTCTTGATATCTATTTCACTGTGAGCTTTTTGAAACATTAATGTCTGTAGTTTAGTCCATATATCTAAAATTTAGTCTTAGGGAACTCCTAGGAAGAATCTAAGGCTCCTATGAGGGTCTAAAAAAACAACGAAGGATAGTGCTAGTTTGAAGGAACCAGTTATATAAATGAGGACGGGATTCCCTTGCAAATTGCAGCTTAATGAAAGAAAGCAAGTTGGAAAGATCTGAGGATAAAACCACGAGTGACCACTGTGAGCAGAAGGGAAACATACATGTTGCAGACAAAGGGTAGTCTGAAATGTAATTAGATGTCAAAATCTAGAGATTATTCCCATTTTTTTCAGTGAAATAAAAACTTGTTCTAAAAAGTAGAAGGACTTGAGGAAACGAGCCCTGATCTCTATTTAATATCCTAATTACTAATTCATGTTGTTGAATTGCCTTGGATAAAAACTTCTGCCGTTCTTGTTTGGTGAATGGATAAAATATATTTCTGTTTGAGCATATCAGAATAAATTCCTTTCTGATCTCAGCTAAGATTAGAGCCTAAAGCTAAGAAAAAAAAATGTCTAGGTTTTGTTCTTTTGTTAACTCCTTCTTTACCCTTTTCTTCATGCATAAGAACCCTCTTGGCCAGTTCTCTTTCCATCCCTACCCTTCTATCCATATTTATATTTTCTCCAGTAAAAATCAGTTGAGCAGATATTTCATTGTTTTCTCTTAAACAAAAGAATTCCCTTCTTTTGAGATTATTGTTTGTTTTTAATATGAACCTTTCAATGTATCAAATGTGTAGGGTTTAGTCCTTAGAGCCAGAAATGTAATCCAATTCATCAAATTAAATTCCTCAGCTACTCCTCCTATTTATGTGGATTTAAAAAAAAAAATTGAAGCATACAGTTGTCTGATGTATCAATAAAAGACATCTTACACTTTAAAAAATGGTCAAGATGATTGAAAGATTATAAAGAAAATAATAGGATGCTTCCAAAGATGCTCATTTAAAATAAGTATTCCTGTTGTTGCTGATGAAATACTCAGATAACTAAAATGTATTATTATGCAAATGTAATTGTGCAGCATGAATAGATTTGAGTTATAGGAGAATATGAAAATAGAACTGTTACTGGGTACATGAGTTTTACATTAGCCTCTGGGAAATCAATGCTCTGTAATGTGTTATGGGTCATATACCTGTAGGGTTTTATACAGTTGTTCTTATTTGTCATGGAAACTTCTGCTTCCTGGCTTACTTGGAATTAACTCTACTGTGAATAATTTGTAATTTCTATGGTGACAATTTATGAAAAATAATAAATCATGATGCATTTATTGTGTGTGTGTGTGTGCTGCACACACACACACAATTTCTTGCTTGATTTAATATCTACAGGCTGCACGTATGCAGAGTGCAAGTCCTAATTTGTACCGTATCAGTTAGCTCTCATTATTCATTTAAAAATCGTACATATTTTCTTTAGAGATTTTCTTTTTTTGGATATGCCTTATTTTAAAATACCTAACCCTATAGTTATACTTTTTCAAATCAAGTCATATTTTTCACATTCTAATATTTCTGACATCGGTATGGTACTTAAAATCGGTGTGAATGTTTAACATGTATTTTCTTCCGTGCAGTTGAAAGTGACTCTTAAAGTTAATGACATCTTAATATCAAGAAAATAACATAGTGAATAAATTTAAGCAGCTAACCATATCTGAATATAACCTCACAGATTTTCTCATTAACTTAAACGATTTTGAAAGTCTAAGAGTTAGTATTGGATATATTCACATGTATATTTGTAAGACTACATACATATATTGATGTACATATATACACAGTATATTGCCACATACATACACACACACACACATATATATATATCATATTACTTATGATTTTAAAATCATTTAAATCAGGTATGAAAAATACAAATTTTGGTGATACATTGATTTTGGACAACTTCAAATAACAAATAACAATTTTGTATTTGTTATTTACATCAGATATGTATATAGATATACTACATATAATATATAATAAAGATATATATATTTATTTTTTTAAAAGATTTTATTTATTTATGTTTAGACAGAGAGAATGCACGGGGGAGGGGCAGAGGAGGAGAGAAAGAATCCCAAGCTGACTCCACATGGGGCTCAATCTCAGGACCCTGAGATCATAATCTGAGCTGAAATCAGGACTTGGACACTTAACCGACTGAGCCACCCAGGCACTCCTATTTATTTTTAAAGATTTTATTTATTTATTTGAGAGAAAGAACAGCAGGGGAAGGAGCAGAGGGAGAGAGAGAGGGAGAGGGAGAAGCAGACTCCCCGCTGAGCAGGGAGCCTGATGCGGGGCTAGATCCCAGGACCCTGGGATCATGACCTGAGCCAAAGTCAGATGCTTAACTGACTGAGCCACTGAGGTGCCCCAAAATATATATATTTATTTAAGGAAGTTTTTTTTTTTTTCCAAAATGCACTTGCTAATGACTTTATTCTTGCTCATCTTGATGCCTCTATTCTCTGTTTATGTACATAAGCTGATTTTCAAGACTAGCCTTGGGTTTTGCTAGGGTATGTGCAACTTAATGTGTGTTTGGGGGTGATTTAACATTTGTTTAAGTCCTACCAAACATGAGCTTTGTGTACAGGATGGTAGTTTTACTTACAGTCAAAATAGAAAGATATGTCTTTGGTATCACTTGAGTAATATTAAGAAGCAATGGAAAATATCTTCCCTACTGGCTTGGTTCCCATCTTGAAAATTTTATTACTGATTACTATTTTGGTTTCTAAGTATTGAAGCAATTGATAAAATGGAAGTGTTACATGATGAGAAATAGGGTGAGCAATTATCATTATCACTGTAGCTTGGTTCCCTGGGAGAGTGTCAAAGTCTGCCTGGATGTTACCTCAGGTTCTACCTTAATTTATTTAGGATTTCAGGTTTCTCTGTCTAGCTACCTGAGCATCTGTGGTCGTTTGTTCCATCCCTTGGTCAACAACTGCCTGGACATGTTTCTAGCATCTTCCTCATTATCATCACTATCCTTCATTGAACATTTGCTGTGTGCTAGGGATCATGCTGCATGCTGGACTTGGTCATCTTATTTAAGCCTCCCAAGGGCTGCTGTAAGGTAAATATAATGATCCCCATTTTACCATTGAGAAAACTAAGGCTTAGTTTATGTCGTTAGTCTAAAATCACTTAACCTGGTGAGTTGCAGTAGTTGCCTAACTTCTTAATCGCCATGCTTTACTGCTGATTTATCCCTTTATCTAACTTGCACTGTCCCTGGAGCCTAGAGAAGTGAAGACAATGTGTCTGATACTGGTTTGACACCAATTATCAACAATCGATTATTTCCAGTATGGTGAACACTGATTTCCTGTGCTATACCATACCATAGCTTTTTGATACTTACATGCACATATGATCCTCGGGAAATAAACAGTTTATCAGGGGTTTATGTTGTGGGTAGATGGTAACAGCTCAAAATCAGAGCTCTCTGCTTCTTACTAAGCTCATATTGGTTAATACAAAGTGTAAGGAGAAGTGTCTAATCTGGAAAACATTCTGAATTGGGACAGGAACTTTACAGATACTCCCAGATACAAATATGTGTAAGACTGTTAGGGAGACTTGTAGGAATTTTAAAGCAAAATTTCTGTGTTGTCTTGGAAATGGGTAGAAATTTTTTCAATTATGTGATGTTAAGTTTTTCTTTTTAACAGAAATGTAAAAAGTTAGAAACTGTAATCAATCTGTAGTTTGATTATTTTGGTTTATATTAAATGATACTTGTTTTATTTCTTTCTGTATGTAAAATGGTTATAGGTAGGTGCTGGGGGAGAGCAGGAGTGGGGAAGTGAGAAACAAACATGAATAAGACACAAATTCTGCTCTTTGGCAAAATCTGGGGGAAATAAATAATGCAAGAGAGTGAAGGAAGATGATGGAGGGGGTGAGCTGGGAGACAAGTGATTGTGTGTACTTAAAGGATTTTTGGGTGTGTGTGTGTGTGTGTATATATATATGTATGTGTGTATATGTATATTTTTATGTATAAGCATACTGTGCTCTGATTTGCTGATTCTAATAATTATATCATTCATCCTTTATGGGTGCCTAACTAACCAGCCATCTTTCTTGTTTGGAAATAATGTTATTTTCCAGATTTATTGGCAAGAGTCAATTTTGGTGAGAAGTGATTTAATATTTACTTTTATAGACTCCTCCACAGAGATAATATATTTTACTTTGAAACTGATTTATCTGTTTGAAGAACAGTCTATCTCTTGGAACTCTTTAGCATTCTAATGGTTAATTCCTGTGAGAACAACAGACTGTTGGATCATTAATTTTAATTATCCTGATCCTACTAGTAATTTATTTAAAAATTTTTCAGGAAATACTTAATTACGAGCCTGAATTTATGTTATGCTACCTTTCAACTTAAAAAAAACTAATTTTTTATACTTTTAAATTATTACATGTAATCCAGACTTTGATACCCAATTTTGGTATTTTTGAAGAGCAAAGTTGCAAACTAAAGTAACAATTGCTGGGGCATCTGGGTGGCTCAGTCAGTTAAGCATCCCACTCTTGATTTTGGATCAGGTCATGATCTCAGGGTTGTGAGATCGAGCCCTGCGTTGGGCTCCACACTGGGCATGGAGCCTGCTTGAGATTCTCTCTCTCCCTCTCCCTCTGCCCCTCCCTGCTCATACATATACTCTCTCTCTCCAAAAAAAATAAAATGAAAAAATAAAAATGAAAGTAACAATTGCTATCCTGAGATCAAAAGTATAGGATAATAAGGCAGGGACTCAATATGATTTTGAAAATTTTCACGTATCTGGAACTTGAGAATAATGTGAAATAAAACATTATATGCAGGAGGATGATAATTCTTCTAGTGCCTTTTGTGTCAAAAATACATTATAGTGAACTCCTGCACAGTGAAATCACAAGATGAAAAAAAGTCGAATTTCATTTGAGAGGTCATAATACTGCTTGCACCAAAGTGCATTTAGAGTAAAAAGAAAACAAATTCTGAATTTTATGTGTGTTGTGCCAATTTGTATTCTCGGTAATGTCCCCACTCCATCTAAGTAATGGGGAGAATCTTATAAAATGCAGGTTCTTTTATCTTTGTAATTTTAAAAAATATATCTTAAATATTTAAGTGATGTTGCCACTCGTGAATGTATTTTGCCTTCACAAAACAATTTGTTTCTATTCCAGTTTTGCAACAAGAAAGAAATGGGGGTTGACTGCATATGCATTGGTTTTCATAAATTCACATGCTAGTGTCTACAAAACCAAATAGAAGAATTCACGCATTAATTTATTTGCTTCAACAAAGACTTGCTGAATGCCTTCCCTGGGCCTGGTGTTGTGTGTTAGATGCTGGAGATACACCAAGTGCTTGTCCCCAAGGCTTTTGGATGGAACATAAACCATTCCAGCATGCTTAGCAAGTGGAATAGAGAGGACTCCGTAAAGGAAGAAAGTTTTTCTTTTCCCCAATTAGCATTTCTGTCTTACTCATTTATTCATTCTTGTTCTTGCTCTCTCTGTTCCTTGAATTATCAAGGAACTTCCTCAGTACTTTTATGGTATGTATATTTTGAAGTTGCATCTTCTGTGGACTTTATTTATGCATATATTTTATCTTGTATTAGACCATAACCTTCTTGAGCACAAAAATCTATGACTAACCACATATCTCTATGCCTTATATTGTTTCACATGATCCCTTTAACATAGTAAGCACTAATGAATGAATACACGAGTGAATGAAGTAGTAGAGTAAAGGGTATTTAGTATAGTCGGGAAGAAATTAAGAACTTTCATCCCAGGATAACTGGGCTTTATGGGAATATGTGGCTAAGAAAATATGCTACAGTCTAATGATGTGAATACCAGGCCATTATGATTCTAGGATAGAGGTAGAGGGCTACAATGAATTTTCAAAAATCCACACTAATGATGAGGCACGTAGTGCTGCATTATAATGTAATAATAAAATCCTTCTTTATTTTTTATTTTAATTATTTAAACTTTTTATTATTAATTTTACCTTAAAACATTAACATAATGTATTTTATTATGTAAAATATTAGTTATAAATTTGAAATACATAAAAATTTTAAACAATATTATTAGTAAGATAATTATTCTTAATTTGGTGATTTTCCTCCTATAAATTTCAGAATGTTACATCTGTGCTTTGTCCTTTAATACTTCTCACACCTGCATTTTTCAAACTCTTTGGTGCTCCCTAGAAACACAGCCCATGATCTCCAAGAGTTTGGTTCACCTGCTAAATTAGCTCTCCCAGTAATGGACTCTGCTCAGGATCCTTCTGTGTTAACCTGTTTTATTTTTGTAGTACCAGTGAAAAGTGATGTTTCTTTTTTACTGAGGCAAAGCAAAATGCCCCAAACTGTTTTCATTTACATGCAAATCTTTCTGCCTGCTAAATTGGCACTGTTACCAGGTAAAGTGATGGGACCCAAATTGAGACTATGACTCAAAGGCCCTACTGATCTCGATGCTGTGTTTCCAAATCTGTTTCTTCATACTGTTGTGCAATGAGGTGCAGTTGCTAATCAGTTTAAAAACAATCTCCTTGTTTTTCTCCCCAGTCCTCCCCACCCCCGCTGGAAATTTTAGTTACAGTAGTCCACTTAAGGATCTTATAATGATGATACAGTGGCTGGTATTTTTTAATATAGTTTGTATAAATCTGTGAGTGAATGAAAATCCACCCATTGCATTCAGCACTTCAAAACAGACAGCAAATAACAGACAGTGTTTGGTATGGCTGCAGAAGTGACTGGTGAAAGAACTCTGTATCTGTGAGTGACAGGGCATTGTAGTCTCATGGTAGGGTACTATATGGGATTTCCCTCAACATTGGCATTTATATTTGGTTTACTGTCATGATTTCTGATATCCTATTTGCTTTCCAACTGGTTTTTTACTTCCCATTAGCTTACTGGAGTTTTGACATTCTTCATAAAATAGGCTATCCATTTTTGACATGCCCGATCTTGAGAACTTACCCTCCATCGGCAGGACTTTGATCTCCAGACTTTCTTAGGGGGTCTCATTCCTATCTAGGACCTAGAGGACAGCACCTCAGGATTCCCTGAATCCTAGTATCTGTCTTTCAAACAAGCTTTCAAATGATGTGACAATTTACTGGTCAGAAAAGAGTTTCTCTTCAACTTTATTTTGAAATTAATTCAGATTTTGGTTGAGATGATCTCCAAACTAAATGAGACAATTTTCTATATACATCTGCTCAGTTGCATAAAAATTTTGGCCTTGGGGATTTAGTTCAAATAATACTTCCTTTATGAAAACCCCTCCAATAATTTGATCCTGTAGGGATGAGCTCCTGCTATGAATTTCTTCAGAATTTAAATATATGTAAGTAACAATATGTACCATTTCTTCCATCCATCCATCCATCCATCCATCCATCCATCCATCCATCCATCCATCATTTAATATTCTTGGGATACTGAATGAACAAAATCAGTTCCTTGGCCTCACAAGCAAGCTGTTTTTCCTAGGTGGGTAGAAGTGTGTATAGGTTGTGGTGGAAGTGAAGAGAAAGATCTGCTTTTTCTGTGAGACTTTATATAGGTAATATCATGTTTGAGCTGGCCAGCTTGGTCTTATTTATATATTGCTATTATTTCATATATATTAATATTATCTATCTAGACTATGAATTTTATAGAGAATAAAGATTTTTCAGAGGTTGTACAGGCTTGTATATTAGTAAAATTTTGAAAATTCTTGTTAGTGCAGTGAACAGAACTACCCACAAAGTTTACATTTATATACTTATGTTTGTAATGAAGATAAAAGGTCTTCAGATAAGGATGAACTAATAGATACAGTTAATTTAATTTATTATAAATAATTCAGTAGTAGAATTTCATAATTAGTTATCAATATAACATTAATGGTTAACTTATTATTTCAAATTTTTATATGACACAAAGATAGTAAACTTTATTTTATTTTATTTTTAATTTTATTTATTTATTTGAGAGAAAAGGAGAGAGCATGCATGAGCAGTGGGGAGGGGCCAAGGGAGAGAATCTTTAGTGAGACTCCTCGCTGAGCTCAGAGCCTGGCTTGGGGGCTCTATCTCACAACCCTTGAGATCATGACCTGAGCTGAAACCAAGAGTTGGAGGCTTAATTAACTGAGCCACCCGGGTGCCCCAAGTTAATAAACCTTAAAAAGTCAGTCCTGATAATACAGCTTTTATTATAATACAGTGAAACACCTCTTGTTGACATTTAAATGAAGATTAACTTCTAACTTGCATTAACACATATGGATTATATGAGGGAGGGGTGACTATCATTGGAGTGATTGGAAGTAATGTTAGAAGTGGGGAGTATCTAGCTCTTATTAGAGTTTACTAATATTGTCTCACTTGATTTTAGTTTCTCTCTCTTTTTTTCACAGTTTCTCCTAGCATTTACAAACTGCCATTTTCTAGGTTCTTTTTCTGTTACCTTACTTCATAGTTTGTAGTATGTCTGTCTTTAGCTTCTTAGTGATAATGAACAGACTAAATGTTTGTATCTTTGATGAGGGTTATGTGATCAGCCACATATATATGCAGATAATCTTTTTTCAACTATGACTTTGATCAAACTAATTAAAAATAAAGTACATAAAGGAAAAATGTGAAGTGCTTATATCTTAATGGTCCACCTTGTTTCATTCATAATATAATGATTTGGTTTCAACTCAAGGTTCAAAGTAGATATCAAATGCAGTTAAAAATATCAAAATGTTTTAGGCCATATTTGGACAGTAAAGCTCAAGCCTGAGGTTGTGTAACAATCTTCATTATCATCAGGATACCTTAGAGAATATGTTTTAGTTCCTTTTAACAGGCTGGACATTCAGTGATACACAAGACACAACTATAAAATAATACAAGGGGATTTTATCTAAGAGTTTTTATTGTTTCCTTATTGTTAGGTCCTATACTTTATACTGCTAATCAATGATGAGAATGATATAAGGTGAGTGATGAAAGAATGGATGAATCTTAATTTACAGACATATACTGCAGATAGATTCTCTATGGGATACAGTCTTCTTTGTGAAAAAGTTTAATCTTATACCATTATGAATAGTATTAAGAATTCATAATTTTGCATTCATATTCAGATATTTAACTATCTGTTATCAAAATATCAAAATTTGAAAGGAAAAACTGATATGAATCTTACAAAAATATATGATTAAGGTAATCTAATATAAGGATTAGGAAATCTAAACTAATCTAAGGTGTCAAAATGTTTTTTATAATTTTCTCATGGCTGCTAAAGAAGAAGTTCTCCATTGAATAAACTTTTGAATAGAATTATAAATAACTTATCTTGTTTCTTTTTGTTTTTGTTTTTTTTAAACAAAACTCATGACCCTCAGATCAAGACCTGAGCTGAGATTGAGTCGGACGCTTAACCAACTGAGCTACCCAGGTGCTGCAGGATTATAAATACATTTTTAAATTAATATACTCTTAATATCTGAAATTGTCCCCTCAGATTTAGTTTTAAAATCTATTAATGATATTCTGACATTACATGAGCTAATATATTATATATCAGCATAGTATATATTATGTGTAATTTATAATATATAATAAGTACACATTTATATATAAGCATATTTTATGTATATAAGCATAGTATATGTTTGTGTATACACACACACACACACACACACACAACTTGATAATGGTTAGTGACTTTTTCTCAATAAGAGCATCTTGGGTATTTTCTTCCTATTACCCTTTCTCACTAGTAAGTATTTGTGGAATTCTCACTTCAGGCATAGAATTGTGTCAAACATTTGAGGATAATTCAAGGCACAATAGATAAGAGGATAGATGGTCTGCTGTCACTGAGCTTCTATCCTCATTTAGAATATATGAATATGAAGTTAAAAAATTGACAAATTTGGGGCACCTGGGTGGCTCAGTCGGTTAAGCGTCTGCCTTCGGCTCAGGTCATGATCCCAGAGTCCTGGGATCCAGCCCCGCTTCAGGTCCCTGCTCAGTGGGGAGCCTGCTTCTCCCTCTCCCTTTGCCTCTCCCACTCATGCTCTCTCTCTTTCCCCCTCACTCTCTCTCTCTCTTGCTCTCTATCTCAAATAAATAAATAAAATCTTTAAAAAAATTGGTAAACTTGAGACTAGTTATGAATATAGATACAAAGAAGGCTTTCAGTGTATGATATTTTGTGTTTATTTGTAAGGAAATACTGAAGCCTTTGATTTCACCCTCTTTAAGAAATTTTGTCAAAACAAGGCAACTCTTTTTTGAACTGGTATTGACTTTAGAAAATGATTATATTGTCAACTGAATTTACCATGTCTCTCTCTCATCCTAACAGAGAACTGATTAGATTTTTCTTACCTTTTATTTTTACTTTTTTCCCATATGCTTTTTTTTTAATAGTTTCAGCTTACATTTTAATAAAATATTTGTGGGTTTTGTATGTAAATCAGATTCTTAAAAGTATGTAATGGGAACCATCCCAAATGCCTATGGGAAGAACTAATGTATTTTGAATGACTTATTTTTTTATTTTCAATGATTTTATAATTTTTTTTCATAGGACATGAAATTGGGACACATATAAGTGGGAGGGCAGGAGCAAAGCTACACAGTTTCTTAAATAAATGTACTAGGATCTATTGCTGAGCTGTAACCACTAGTAACTGAATAATGCAGGTTTTCTTAGCTTCTTCTGAGGGGAATTTAAAAATATAAATTAAGAATGGAAAATTCTCCAAAATCAAAACATTTCACATATAATTCTAACGTAGTTAAAACTCCAAGAACATTTTTGAAATGTTGTGTTGTTGTAGACAATGAAATACAATGAGATAGGGTCATTCTGTTTTAGGGATGGTGATAGCAGGAAAAATGAAACTACACTCTCTAGCATTGAGATAACATTTCCTAGATGGTGGCCCCATGAGAGAACATTGGGAAATGTATTGGATCTGTTTGTGTCATGGTGCTGGGGCCACATCTTAGGCCCTTTCTTTTTACTTGACGACATTAACAACAGGGTTTTAAAGAAAGGAGGACTCTTTCTCTAATAAATTAGATAGCTCCTGTGGGTTTTTAAAGGGATTCAAAGTTCAAGAAGTTTAACAGTGCAGAAGTCTTTATACCAGGATGCTTAGTGGTCCCTTGATCACAGTTGTCCCTCCTGATCCTAAGGTGCACAGCTGGCTTTATTGTCCGAACACACAGGTGGCTTCTGTCAGAAGGCATGACTCCCACAGAAATGCCTGCCTGGTTCAACATTCACATTACACTCTGCTCATGAGAATTTAATGAACATAGCAAGTTGATGGTTTCTGGTCACCAAAATCTGGTCAGTCTCGTAGCTCATGATATTATGGTCCATCCCCTGGGCCACCCAGGTTAGAGGTGCTTCTCTCAGTTCCAGGGTTTGAGACCTGATCTTTAAGATCTCTTCTAGCACTCAGTGTCTGGAATTTTCTTCTCTGTGCTGGTGCAGAATAGATCCCTTATCTTAAAAAAAAAAGAAAAAAACCCCACATTATTTGTGGGGGAGCAAAGGCCCTGCCTGGAAATCATATATTCCCACCTCATCCCTTCAGGAATTTCTTCTCCTGTGGATCAGCTGAGCGATTCATAGATTCAGTGAGTCCCTAAGAGGCCTGTGGAGTAATTGAGAATTTGGGAGGAAAGAAAATGATTCTCAACTTCACGGTGTGGTAAGTGCATTTCTAAAGACTGGAGCCTTGAGGGTAGCCCTTTCTCAAATCTGCTTGGGGGTTTGGGGTTTTCGACTTATGCCACGAGTGATACTGATTAAGCATTTTCTGCCTTGCCCATTAGTTCTCCCTTCTGCTCGATGCTGTAGTGAAATCACAGTTAGTGCCATGGAAATCACCGAGGCAGTAAACCTAGCACTTACGACCTCAATGCATTATTGAGAAGAGAGCACAGATGGACTATAAGGGCGCAAGCGGTTGTTCAAACCAACCAATATCTTTGATAATTAATAAATGTAACAAGGGAAGTGAACAGCAAAAGAAGGAGTGACTGATCTAATTTTTAACTACAATGCAGCATAAATTGATTTGTGATTTTTAAAAATTCTCTCCATAGCTTTGAATGAGAACTTTCTGGTTCCTGAGACTGCTGACTGCAATCTCAGTGACATTGGCAATGGGAAGAGAACTAACATTCCCCATGTCATCCATAGTTATTTTGGGTTCAGCTTAAATTTCTTGCCATGTGGTGTAAGTATTCCTGTTTATTGAACACCAGCTAGGTTTCAGGAACTGTTCTAGGTGCTGGTGATTTAAAGATAACTGAAGCATGGTTCCTGTTTTCAAGGAGCTCCCAGTCTCTAGGAGGGATCCATGCCTGTAAATATAAATAGTGAGTAAGCTCAGCCTTTAATGAGGTTATGCAGTGGCCTCAGAGGAGGGCATCACCTGCTCTGCTAGGCTGGAGTCTGGAAACTCTTCAGAAAGAGGACTCCTAAGCTCAGCCTTGAAGGAAGAAGAAACTCACTAGGAAAAAAGCAGGAAGACCATCTCTGGCAGAGGCACAGAGGTGCAAGACAGATGGCTGGTCAGGAGACTGAACTACTCAAACTGGCAGGAGCAAGTGATGCTTACGGAGGAGAAGCAGTGGGTATATGTACATTCATGAGAATACAGCAAAATGGTAGGTGAGCGGTGATGAGGGCCTGAGGTCAGGTACAGGTTCTAGCAATGGAGATGGAAAGAAAAGGGTCAGTCACCATCACTTACTAGTTGGGTGACCATGGGCCAGTTCATTAACCTCTCTGAGCCACAATATTGGTGTTGGTTAAATGGATCTAATAATCCCCACCTTACAGTTGTGTTGTTAGCACTGGATAATATATGTGTGATTCCTGGAATAGTAAGTTCTCAGTAACTGAGAGGGATGATTATAATATTATTCCTGATTGATTGAAACACTCCATCATGTCCTGTGTTCTTTTCCTATATAGTTCACCTCTTGTCACTTTCATATCCTTGTTCAATATATAGCTGAAATGAGCTCAGAGAATTAAGCATTTTTTAAATGCTTCTGCCAACAGTCATTTTTCCAATAATTATTACTGTTGCCACATTAATCTATAGTTGAGATGCAATCAAACTGAAGTGCTCAAAAATTTATAAGCTCCGTCTATCAGAACTGAAGGAAGGAGAGAGAAACATTTGGACATTATTAGAATGGTTGGCTTGTTAGTGAAAAGTATCGTAGTTCAAATATCAAATATCCAACTAAATTGAAAGGATTGAGAATTGTCATTCTAGAATGGGATACTGATTTACTGTTTAGCTTTAGGCATGTTACTTCTTTTCTCTGCACATTTATAAAAGGAGGAAGCTGATGCCTGCTGATTAAATACCAATGAGCAGATGACAAATAATAAAATAATAACCTTCCTCTCTGAGGAGAAAAAAAATTGTGTCAGCAAATCTGTTGTTTTTTTGGGACTTAACAATAAAACACTCTAAATGGGAATTCTATCCCTAGTCCAGGTTTTTTCATTAACATCAGTTTCTCCAAATGTATTCCTGACTTCCACAATTTTGTTCCATACCTCAGTAGTTTTGTTTTAAATTATGAACAGCAAAATCCCTGTGAAAAGTAGAAATTAACCTGCTGCTGTTTCGCTCTCCACCCCCATATAGATGCTGTAAGATCAGTGGAAAAATACAATTTCAAAACCTAATCCAGCAGAAAATGTCTCTAACCTGCAAAACAATCTACTCGTTTATGTAACAGGGATCATTTTTTTTTTCTTGAAAGAAAGATCTCTTTATAAAGAGATGCAAGCATTTGGGGTTATCACTCATCCTCTTGCTACCTCTTCCCTGCCTCTCTGGATCCTACCAGGAGATAAGTTAAATTTTACCTATTATATGAAGCCTTTAGAAAAAAACGAAACTAAAAAAAAAAAAAAAAAAAAGCTTCTATAGCCACTCTTCTCTGAACTGTAGCAATTTTTTATTTTACTTCTTCCCCAGTACTTTATATAAGCTGCTATGTTAGTGACAATCTTATGATGAATTATGCCTTATCTTTCCAATTATATCAAAACACTTGAGAGCAACTACTTTGCTTTTTCTATTGTCTTTCCTGGTCCAGAGGAGATATTTGTAGATTTATTGGCTTCCTTGGGGCTTGCCAAACACAGATATACAAATTTTACCTGAAAGTGCACATCTCCCAGATCTTAGATTTAGGTCCTGCTCTCTTGCTGTGTTCCTTCTGTACCTGTGGCAGAAAGTTGACAGCGAGCTGGGCCACGGACACTCGTGTCTGTGTTTATGGTGGTTTCTTCAGTCCCTAGGACTCTTCCCCTGGGTTTATAAAGCAGACTGTCTTATGCACAGTCTGTGCTCCTAAATCAATCTCAGAAATATCCCCACACAAAAAATATGGCCAGCAGAACATGAAGGAAACCAAACTGGGAATGCAAATCTTGTCTCTAAAACTTAAAAATATGGATTATGTCTTGCCCTCCCAAATATTATGAATTATTGGTGACTTTAAATTCATGGTGTAGGTTCTAGTTGAAGTGGATTAAGAGTGTCTTAGAAATTGTATTCCAATTTAAGAAAACTCTTAATGGGAGCCAAATTATACCAATATTCTAAATCACATAATCAAATGAAGTGCTCTACTGTAGTGCGTTGGCATTTTCTGTCTCTCTCTGCTTTTGCATTCTCATAATTACATTTGGCCTCCTAGACCCACCCTGAATTTTGAGGATTCTGATGATAAGATGACATCAGAAAAAAATTTATAAACCACAATAGTTGCCTTGATTCTGTTTTCCTAAATTATTTAGGGGGGAGTAACGTTTTATTGCTATCTCTCTCAATCACTTCCCTGCTGATTTCCTCCTTCACCTTCTTAAGAGACACAAATGCGTGCGCGCTCACACACACACACACACTTTATAGCAGTCATACTTTAAAGCAGTCATACTTTAGGGCTTTCTACAATGTATATTGACTAGTTGGTAGGCACTTTAGCTGTGGAGTCTTAGAAGTAGATAGGAGTCTCTCCAGGACTTGGAGTTGTACTGGGGGAAAGTCACTCTTTATGCCCATTTTAGGGTGTTTACTGAACTCAGCAAAATAGTCTGAAAACGGTGTTCTTGAAATGGAGGGCTTTCTTATGTGTGGTGGTTGCCCATGAGGGAAAGCCTGTAAACTGAGGTTTGGATAACTTGGATTGATTTGGTCAAGTTGTGACCTTAGCCTATGACCTAGTATATATGTCCTACTAGTTCACAATTATCTAAGCTAAAGATAAACTTGAAGTGGAACTTTCTAAGCTCTTGGTGTGTTTCATATTATATATCATTCCTGCTCTCATTCTCCTTCCTCTCTCCATTCCTCCCTTTCTCCCACCTTTATTAATTGTTTCATGCATTCAGTAAGGGATCATTGAAGATGTATTAGGTCAGCTACTATCCCAGGTGCTAGTGGGATGAGTAAATAAATAAAAATAGATACTATAGTAAGAAGATATACATTAAATAGTCACACAAAAATATAAATTTTGTTGTTAGGTATGGAAGAAACATACACAGAACTAGTCTTGCAGGGAGGTATATCGTGGAAGGTTTCCATACAAAAGTTTCATGAGAGTTGAGGAGAGTGAACAGATGAGTGGAGGTGGGAGGAAGCATGTGTCAAGCCAGGGTAACACAGCACGAGATAGAGGCAAGCATGGGAAGGAGAGTCCAGAATAGTAGAACTAGAGACTGCAGGGATCGGACTGGGGGTGGGGGCAGAGATAATTTGAGCTGGGACCAAGAGGCTGTTAGGGCCACATCATTGGTTTCTTTTAGGCCATTTTAGGTTTATTTCTTTATTTTTAAGGCTTAGATGTTATAAAGCAATTGGAAGCCAATGGAGGATTTTAAGCAAGAAAGTGACATGATTTGTATTTTCAAAAAGACCATTCTGGAGAAGAAAGAGAACTAAAGGCAAGAATGGATGTGTACAAAACTGTTAGGAGGCTACTGGAGGATCCATTAGAGAAGTAAAAAGGCAGTATAGATGGGGGTGGTATCCATGCAATGGAGGGACTTCGATAAATGTCAAGAGTATTTAGTGGAGGAACAGGATATGGTGAAGGGATTAGGAATGGGGGTGAGTGAGAAGGTCTCAAGGAAGTGTAGGTTTCTGGAAGCACAAATGTCCTGATGTGGGGGGTATTCACTGAAACAGGATACACTGCAAGGGAATGGGTTCACGGTTGCTTTGGCTGTGAGTTTGGTGTTGGACGTCATAAAGATGTAGCAATTTTGACATAGCCTAATGGAGTTGTTGGAGAGGGACTTTGCTCAATTTTGGGGCTCAGAAGAGAAGTCTGGGCCAGAGTAATCAGCATGACAATCAGAGAATATATCAACTGATTTTGTTTGTTTGTTTCAGTATGGTACTCTTCTAAAGGTAGATTGAACATTTCTTTTTAAATATTTTCCTTGTTTATGTTGTAGTATTGTTATTTACTCCCTTACAAAAATTGACAATCTGGTATTATTATTGTTAATTATTGTTTTTGAACTATGGTCACCATGCTGTATATTGTACCATGTCCAATATTATCTTAATGCTTTATTTTTTTAATGTAATGTAATTATAAAACATGATACTTGAGTTGAATTTCTTGAGAAATACCCTCAGATTCTGAAAATCAGATTTCTTTATATCCTCAAATGAATCTGACTTACTTTAGAAGGATAAGGGCTTTGCATTCTAATGGAGTCCTGGAAATCAATGTTTTGGAGATAGGATTATATGTTGGTCTCTTTACATGTTGCTCTGTGATTGTGGACTGTGATGCAGGGGTGCTTTCTCATCTCCCTTGCACGAGCCAGCAAAGTGACTTAAGCAAGTCACCAACTTTACTAGGACTTCATTCCTCGTATATTGAAGAGAGGATTGCATTAACATGGTCTCCAAGGTTCGTTTTGGCCTTAAGAATCTATGAAAAGTTAGCACTGATTTTAAGAAAATAGTTAGGAATAAGGATGAGGAGAGGTATTTACTTGAAATACTGGAAAAGTTTTAGATTTCTGGAGGAACTGAATCTTCTGAAATTATTCAGGATATAGTAAGGGGAATTTATACTTAAAAAAGAAATCTTTCTACACATGCTGAAAGACAGTTAAATCGCTGCTAAAAATGTGAAGTGGAGGTGAGCAACATTTCCAAAGGCAGTAAGTAGTGCTACATTTTACTGGTAAATTCTATCATTCTTTTTTTAAAAAAATGAAATAGAGGTTTATATAAAAATGGAAAAAAAAGGAAATTGCATGTGCAGATGTAAAATACCATCTGTGCTTCTGGATCCATTCCATGCTTCACACCTCGGTGAAAGAAATTATTGACTGAAAGCTCAGATTTTGCTGGCTAGTTGTAAAAGCTTCCTGTGTTGCTTATCATGCATTTTAAAAATAGGTGGCTTTGAATTTGTCAGTTAATTTTAGCCCCATTTGCCCAGGCCTCCTAACTCAGGAAGCATGCTTTTAGTATATCTACAGTTCAATTAATATTCAACTCAGTTAATAGTAATGAGCACTTACAAGGTGCTAGGGAATGTGTCAGGCACTTTGCATTAGCTCAAACTTCCAAATGCTTGTAATAGCTTTTCTTTTGCCTCCTAGTGGCAGCTTGGGTCCATCTAATGTGCTGGACTGGAGAGATTCATCTGTATCTTACTTTGACAAAATATTAAACATTGGCAGAATGGCAAGTACACAGTCTCATAAAGTTAGAGAAACTTGTCTTAAGTATCTCCAACTTCACCTCTCTTGTCTCTTTCCCATTTTAATAATGCCAGGTGTCACATTTGTGTCCAGGCCCAAGTCAACTCTGCTCTCATTTACTTCTTGCCATGAATTTAAGTAAAATTGGCACCTCTCTCAGGGTTATTTTTTCCCTAATCTTACTGCTAATTGTGGGATGGAATACTTGTTTCTCTTAATATAGTTTTAAATGTAGAACCACTACTGCTTATACTTATAGGTAAAGGGGGATTTAGGATTTGATTTTTTTTTTCAAATTTAGATTTCTGGCCATGATGTTTTACATTAAACTTACTCAGTTAAGAACATATTAAATGGCATTTATTTTCAGAGAAATTCTTAGAAGCAACACAAAAGAGCCAAATTTGTGTCCTTCTTCTCTAAACTACAGTCACTGCAAATGTGTCTTTGAATTTTTCAGGCACCAACAGCTCTGGAAAAACAAACATATTATTAGAAGCTCAAAGTAGATGCCTCAGGTGCCAAATGCATCCCTAAATACTTAGAGAGGGGAATAGTTACGCAGGTATTTGCTTAATATGTTAAGAGGGAGATAGCTGCATATTTTTAGAATTAAATCTGCCTTGTTAAAATGCTGACCATTCTGGGCGCCTGGGTGGCTCAGTTGGTTAAGCGACTGCCTTTGGCTCAGGTCATGATCCTGGAGTCCCGGGATCAAGTCCCGCATCGGGCCCCCTGCTCAGCGGGGAGTCTGCTTCTCCCTCTGACCCTCCCCCTCTCATGTGCTCACTCTCTATCATTCTCTCTCTCTCTCAATAAATAAATAAAATAAAATAAAAAATTTAAAAAAATGCTGACCATTTTAGTGGTAGTTTGATTTTTAAGTGTTTGAGATCTATATCTATATAGTCATAAACATATAGAGAATATATTATATATATACAAAATGAAATCCTTTCACTCTTCTCTAAAGCCTTAGTAATATTAAGAAATGTATTTTGTGTTCTATATACATGTCTTTAGCTGGTTTAAGAGAGAATTTACTATGATCATTTATCTTTGAATAATAGAATTGTCTGTTTTTA
Organism: Neomonachus schauinslandi; assembly: GCF_002201575.2. Classification (NCBI taxonomy): domain Eukaryota; kingdom Metazoa; phylum Chordata; class Mammalia; order Carnivora; family Phocidae; genus Neomonachus; species Neomonachus schauinslandi. The sequence goes on along the minus strand of NC_058408.1, from coordinate 96,319,899 downwards.
GAAGATATTCATTCTAGTTAAATTTTTATGATAGGTTTAAAAGTATTTACTTGACACTGTTTTGGTAATCTGGTAGATCTGGATATAACTGTGTAAAATAAATATCTGTATCTGAACCAAGAAAATCTATCTAATTAATTATATTTTAGACATTGGGCAAAAGACACTTAAATTTTCTGAGTTAAGCAAACTATAAAATGTGATTGATTTATAAGAATCTGTGCAAAAAAGGCTTTGAAAAGAACAAAGTGTTCTTTTTGTTATGTTTAGTATTTTTAGGAGCTTTTATTCATTTTGAAAGCTTTCATTTCTTTCTTCCTATCTCTATTTTGTATAATTTCTTTGATTATATGATTTTTTTGCACTTTTGTTCATGTGATTTTAAAAATGGCTCATCAGATATCTTCTTTTGTAACTATATTTATCTTCATATGATTTTCTGTCTCTTTTCTGTCACTGAGCTTTATGACAGCAACTAGTATAGTTTTTCATATTTGCATATTAAGAGGGATATTGACAAACTAGAATGTTTCCTGAAGGGTACGACCAGGATGGCAAACAATTTAAATATAAAAAATAAGTAGGATCTGTTGGTATTGAGACTGGAGGAAAAAAAGATTTAAAGGAGATGATTCTTCAAATAGGTGAAGAAATATAAGAGGATAAAATATTTGTATGTTTTTCCACATTTTAAAATTAAGACAATGAATGGAAAATGCAGAAGAGTCCATTTTGTTTCAGTATAAGGAGTTTTAAAAACCAATTAGAGCTATTAAAATATAATTGCTTTTTCATTTCCAAGTAGGTTATGGCAGGCCAGTTTTTCTTTTGCAATACCTAGAACAACCCAAATAAGTTACCTATACTTCCTAGAGCTGTGGAAACAGTAAAGACTAAGTGAACTAAAATGTCAGAGAGGAAAACAATTCTTTTTTTTTTTTTTTAAAGATTTTATTTATTTATTTGACAGAGAGAGACACAGCGAGAGAGGGAACACAAGCAGGGGGAATGAAAGAGGGAAAAGCAGGCTTTCCGCCGAGCAGGGAGCCCGATGCGGGGCTCGATCCCAGGATGCTGGGATCATGACCTGAGCCGAAGGCAGGCGCTTAACGACTGAGCCACCCAGGCACCCCAAGGAAAAGAATTCTAAGGCATGCTGCTGATAGTCATTTATTTCTTTCCCTGAAGGCATTTACTAATTCTTAGTACAGTCTGAGGATTGGACTTGGCCCAGGTAGAAGGTGTCTTCTGGGAGTAAGAAAAGCTAGTGATTGTTCAAGGCTGGGATGACAAATTGGAAATTTTCTCCACTGGAGGTTTGCTGTATTCTGAGGACACATAAGAAGCAGGGGGGATAGGCTAAAAGCTTCTAAAAGGCAGAGTGAAAGCCTCACCAGGCTTTTGGTATTTAGGAAACAAACAAACAAATGGGGGAAATTGGAGGGAGAGACGAACCATGAGAAACTATGGACTCTGAAAAACAAACTGAGGGTTCTAGAGGGGAGGGGGGGAATGGGTTAGCCTGGTGATGGGTATTAAAGAGGGCACGTTCTGCATGGAGCACTGGGTGTTATACGCAAACAGTGAATCATGGAACACTACATCAAAAACTAATGATGTAATGTATGGTGATTAACATAACATAATAAAAAAATGCATTAAAAAAAAAAAAGCACTTGGCAGGAGGGATGTGCCAAACTCAAACACAGGCCTGAACTCTTCTTGAAGATGTTTGCTGTGTTTTTTAACTATTTGGACCTGAGGATAAGAAAATAAGCTGAAACTTCTAAAAGAATTCCTCTTGTATTCTTTAAGGACTAAGAAGATAAAGATCTACTAGGCTCTCAATCAAAATCCAGGGCGTGCCTATGTCCAGGAACACAAATAAACAAGGGGTAGACCAACACATATCTTCCTAAAACTGCATCCTACCCCCAACCCAGCTGAATCCTTGATTGGCTTGAGATTATCAGCCTCTCATCTCCCTAAAATAGAAAGGCGAAGCCTGCTCTGAAGAAAGATAACATCATTTGAGATTTTGAGGTTCCTCTATATATACTTTCTGTCATATGATAAAAGAGTAACTAGACATACCTCTAGGCAAAACTCTATGACTAATAATCAAAAGAAAAAAATACACATTTGAAGCAGGCAAGTAGATGACCCAGATATTGCAGATAACTAACAGGTCTTTAAAATATTTGTGATTAATTAGTATGTTAAATTATCTGAGAATTGAGATTCATAAAAAATAAGCAGATATTCTTGAACTGACACAAACTCTACCTGAAATTAAGAATTTGATGGAGAAGTAGAATAGGTTGAACACAGTAGAACACAAGGTTGGTGAACTGAAAAACACAAAATAAAGCATAGAAAAAGAAAGAAAAGGAAAAATCAGACAATGTATCAAAGATATTTGGGATATGCTCAATAATTTTAACATATGTAGAATTAAAAGTCCCCAAAGGAGAGGAGAGAACAAATGGAGGAGATACATTATCTGAAGTATCAAGGCCAGGAATTTCCCCAAATTTAAGGGACAACCACACACAGCTTACTGGTCAAGGTGTGACCTTGCTCTATGACGTCATATATGTCCTACTAGCTCACAGTTATCTAAGCTAGTAGGTAAGCCTGAAATGGACTTTCTAAGCTCTTGGGGGGGGGTTTATATTATAAATTACTCCTCCTCTCCTTCTCCTTCCTCCCTCCATTCTCTTTTTTTCTTCTTTATTAATTCATTCATCCATTCAATAAATGATCATGGAACATGTGAACATGTATTATGTGCCAGGTACTGTCCTAGATGCTAGTGAAATGAGCAAATGAATAGAAATAGATATTGTTATAAGGGGGCATGACCTTATACATAGAAAACCCTAAAGATTTCACCAAAAAATTGTTAGGAATAATAAACAAGTTCAATAGAGTTGCAGGTACAAAGTTAAAAAATATATTGTATTTTAATATACTACCATCAAACTAACAGGAAGAGAAATTAAGAAAAAAAATCCCATTTACAATTGCATCAAACAGAATAAAATACTTAGGAATAAATTAATCCAAGAACGTGAAAGACCTGTATACTGAAAATTATAAGACATTGATGAATAAAATTGAAGAAAAGACAAATAAATGAAAAGATACTCCATGCTCATGGATTAGAAGAATTAATATTGCTAAAATGTTCATACTATCTAAAGCAATTTACAGATTTGGTGCAATCCCTATCAAAATTCAAATGACATTTTTCATAGAAGTAGAATAAACAGTTCTAAAGATTGTATGGAATCACAAAACATCCTGAATAGCCAAAGCAATCTCAAGAAAGAACAAAGCTGGAGGCATCATGCTCCCTGATTTCAAACTATATTACAAAGCTATAGACTCAAAACAGCATGATACTGGCATAAAAACTGACCCATAGATCAATGGAACAGAATAGAACCCAGAAATAAACCCACAATGAAAGAGACAAGAATATGCAATGGAAGGACCATCTCTTCAATAAATGGTGTTGGGAAAATTAGATAACTACATGCAAATGAATGAAATTAGACTACTGTCTTACACCATGCACAAAAATTAACTCAGAATGGATTAAAAATGTGAATGTAAGACCTGAAAATATAATTATCTCTTCTAGAAGGAAACATAGGTGGTAAGCTACTTGACATTAGTCTTGGTGATGATTTTTTGGATCTGACTCCAACGGCAAGGGCAACCAAAGAAAAAGTAAACAAGTGAGACTACATCGAACTAAAAGGTTCTGCATAGTGAAGGAAACCACCAACAGGATGAAAACACAGCCTACTGAATGGGAGGAGATATTTGCAAATCATTCGATAAGGGGCTAATATATATAAAGAACCACTGCAACTCAATAACAAAAAAATTCAATTAAAAAATGGACAGAAGATCTGAATAGACATTCTTCCAAAGAAGACATACAGATGGTCAACTGGCACATTAAAAGATGCTCCACATCACTAATCATTAGGGAAATGCAAATCAAAACCACAATTAGATATCACTGCACACCTGTTAGAATGGCTACTAGAAAAAGGCAAGAAATTACAAGTGTTGATGAGGATGTAGAGAAAAGGGAACCCTTATTGGTAGAAATGTAAATTGGTGCAGCCCCAATGAAAACAGTATGGAAGTTCCTTAAAAAGTTAAAAATAGAACTACCATATGATCCAGCAATTCCACTTCTGGGTATTTATCAGCAGAATATGAAAACACTAATTCAAAAATATATATGCACCCTTATGTTCATTGCAGTATTATTTACAATGGCCAAGATATGGAAACAACCTGTGTCCATGGATGGATAAATGGATAAAGAAGATGTGATTATGTGTGTATGTGTGTGTGTACACACAAAATGGAGTATTACTCAGTCATAAAAAAAAGAATGAAATCTTGCCATTTGTGACAACATGGATGGACCTTGAGGGAATTAGCCTAAGAGAAGTATGTCAGACAAAGAGAGAAAAATACCGTATGATTTCACTTTCATGTGGAATCTAAACAAAAAATGAACAAACAAAACAAAACTAATAGATACAGAGAACATATTGGTAGTTGCCAGATGGAAGGGGGTTGGGGGATGGCCAAAAATGGGTGAAGGGGTCAAGAGGTACAAACTTCCAGTATAGGATAAATATGTGATAGGGATGTGATGAACAGTGTGGTGACTACAGTCAATAATAATGTATTGCATATTTGAAAGTTGCTAAGAGAGTAGACCTTAAAAGTTTTCATCACAAGAAAAAAATTTTTTGTAACTTTGTATGTTGATAGAAGGTAACCAGACTTATTGTGGTGATCATTTCATAGTGTATACAAATATCAAATCATAATGTTGTACACCTGAAACTAATATAATGTTATGTGTCAATTACATTTTAGTTAAAAAAAAAGAATGCATGTTGTAATTCCTCAGGTGTAAACACTAAAATAATAGTTAATGGAAGTATAACATGTTAATAGAAATAAAGGGAATGATAAAAAAATATTCGACCAATACAAAGAAGAGAAGCTATGAGAAAAGAAGGAACATAGTAGATAGGACAATAGTAGGAAATAGAGAAAAACACAAGAAAAAGTCTTAAAACCCTGAAATAGGCAAGGATTTTTAAAATAGGACACAAAAGCACTAACCATAAAATTAAAAATATATGGAGAGAGTAGTTTATATTAAAACTAAAAATAGTTGTTCTTAACAGTACACCATTAAAAGAACAAGAAGACATTCACTGATGGGGGAAGATATTCTCAATACATGTATTTGATAAATGACTCATACCTAGATTATAAAGAACTCCTACATATAAAAAGAGAAAGACAAAACAGTCCAATAGAAAAATGGATAAAAGTCTTGAATAGACACTTTACATAAGATTACAGTTGACCCTTGCACCTTCCCCCCTCCCACTCCTCCCAACCCCCCACCCTCCTGCACAGTCAAAAATCTGGGTATAACTTTTGATTCCCACAAAACTTAACTGCTAATAGCCCACTGTTGACTGGAAGTCTTACCAATAACATGAACAGTCAATTAACACATATTTTGTATGTCATATCTATTTTGTATTGTATTCTTACAATAAAGTAAGCTAGAGAAAAGAAAATGTTATTAAGAAAATCATAAGGGGGCACCTGGGTTGCTCAAGTTAAGGGTCCGCCTTCGGCTCAGGTCATGATCTCAGGGTCCTGGAATTGAACTCTGCGTGGGGCTCCCTGCTCAGTGGGGAGTCTGCTTCTCCCTCTCCCCTTGTACTCTCTCTTCTGCTCTCTCTCAAGAAAATACATAAAAAAACTTAAAAAGAAAAAAAAAGAAAACCATAAGGAAAATACTTACAGTACTGTACTGTAAAAATCTGAGTATAAGTGGACCCTTGCAGTTCAAACTCCTGTTGTTCAAGGACCAACTATATATCCAAATGGCCAATAAATATGCGAAAAGTTTTTCAACTTCATTAGTCATCATAGTAATGCAAATTATTTTTTTAAAAGATTTTATTTATTTACTTATTTATTTGACAGAGAGAGAGAGTGCACGCACAAGCAGGGGGAGTGGCAGGCAGAGGGAGAGGGAGAATAGGCTCCCAGTGGAGCAGGGAGCAATATGCGGGGCTCCATCCCAGGACCCTGGTATCATGACCTGAGCCAATGACAGACACTTAACTGACTGAGCCACCCAGGTGCCCCCCATAGTGATGCACATTAAATTAAAACATGATAACACTACATATTCATTAGAATGGCTAAAATGAGAAAACTAAAAAATATTAAGTGTTAGACAAGGATGTAGAACAACTTGAATTCTTATGATCTATTGGTGGGTGTGTAAATTGAACCACTGAGGGAAGATTTTGGCAGCATCTACAATGCATATATTGTGACCCAGAAATTCTACTTCCAGATGTACAAGCAAGAGAAATGTGTATATATGTTAACTAGAAGTCATGTACCACAGTGATCATTGCAGCCCTCTTTGTAATAGTGTCAAGAAGAAATGCCCATCAGGGACTCCTGGGTGGCTCAGTCAGTTAAGCATCTGACTCTTGATTTTAGCTCAGGTCTGGATCTCAGGGTTGTGAGTGCAAGCCCCACACTGGGGTTAATAAAGAAAAAAAAGAAATGCCCATCAGTGGAATGATAGATAAGTAAATTGTATGCATGAAATACACAGTTATGAGAATAATTAACAAACCACATATAACAATATGAATGAATCTCACAAACATAATGTTGATTGGAAGAGGTGAGACACAATATAGTATATATTGAATGATTCTATTTATACATAGTTCAAAAGCAGGTAGAACTAATCTATGTATGTGAGAGACAAGATAATGATTACTCTTTTGTGCATTGTTCTGTACTGCTTGTCATGTCTCTTTCTTAGTTTAGATATTCCTTACATAGGTGTATTTGACTTATGAATATTCACCATCACTTTATGTGTATTTTTCTATATATCTTATGCTTCAATGACAAGTATAATGAACTATCCATTGAGTTAATAAGCTTCTTATTCATGGAAATATTCAAGCAGAGAAGTTAGACAATTACCTGTAAGGGAATCTTTGGAGGGGGTTTCTGCATTGGGGTAAAAGGAAATGCACCAGATGTTTTTCCAAAAATTTTTAAATTCTGAAATTCTGCATTTTTAAAGGGTATACTTTAAATAACCATGTACATATTCCTTCTTTTTCCTTACTAATCAAGTTTGAGACCATAGCGTACTTTCCGTTTCCAGTTTACCTCCCACTCTTTCTTCAACTCATAACATTTCTCAATTATTGATCTCTCAATGGCCAAACCTAATGAATTATTTTATTCTTTTTCTGACATGTTTGGGTCATTTGCTGGTAGGAATTCATTTTCTTAAAATTTTTTTGCCTTAACTTTTGTAGTATCACTTTCTTCTTGTTCTCCTTTTCTCTTTTTTTTTTTCCTTGCTTGAAAATTAGGACTCTCCAAAGTTTTATTCTTAGTCTGCTTCTCAATTTATAAAATTCTTTGTTGGATTTCAACCACTCCTAAGGCCTAACTTACTATTCAGCTATTACTGCCTTCCAAATCCATGTCTGTAATTCAGATCTCTGCAAGGTTCCAGACTTACATATTCAACTGCCTAATAGACAGATCCACCTGTATGTCCTCCAACTTTACATGCAAGACTGAATTCTTATCTTTTCTGAAAACTTGGTTCTTTTTCATTATTCCCTTCACCTGGAGATAGTATCACCATCTCTATCTGTTTTATGCAGACTGGCAGCTATTGTGGATTCTCCTCTTATTTGGAGTTCAGTCAGTTACCAGGTCTACCCAATTCTTCCTTTTTTTTTGGTAAATTCTGGTAAAGGCACTTAACAAGAGATCTACCATCTTAATGAATTTTTAAGTGTGTGATATAGTATTGTTAATTATAGGCACAGTGTTGTATAACAGCAGATCTTTAGAATTTAATCATATGCATAACTGAAATTTTATGCCCATTGAATAGCAGCTCCCTATTTCCCCTCCCCAAACCTTCCTTCTTAATACTAAATATTCTTCTCCTCTATCTAACCTATTTTTCACTGCTTCAATTTATCTTATTTTATCCCTCATAATTTCTCTAGTCTCCCAAAAACATCCGTTTTGTAATTTCATACTCAGTTAATCCATTCTGCACAATGATGCCAACATTAGTTTCTTTTAGTAGGATGTTCTTTCTTTCAATTCTTGACTAAGTGAACACTTATTCATGTGAGATTTGGTTCAAATGCTATTTTGTCTATGAAGCCAGTTGACCTTACGTAACCTCTCAGGTAGAATTGATAACTCTTTCCATTGTGTATGCACTGTACATACTACCAACCAAGTATTTATCATATTTCATTGTGCTTGTTTGTGAGACTGGGGGTATGTCTTAGTTACCCTATTATATCCAACACACAATGTGCTAGCTTTGAATGAACAAAACAATGAATGGATGACTGCATGAATGAATGAATGAATGAATGAATGAATAGGAGAATTGAGTTTAATCTAAGTCTGTGTTTTCTAATTTCCCATTTTGAATCACCTGAGAGCTTTTTAACATGCTTACTCCCGGCCCTCAACATGGGCATCCTCTAGGAAAAGGGCCAGGAAATTTTTTTATCTGGTAAGTTTGGGAAACGTTGGTCTAAATTACTATCTGAGTTTATTTAGTTGAAATAAAATTAAACTTTCAAGTAGTAAGCATTTTCATGTACCTGTTTCTGACCTGAGACCTGTGAAAATTTGTTGACTAATCCCTGGCCCTGAAATGAATTATGGAAATATTACAGGAAACAAGCAATTATCTTTGAAGCATTAGTAAGGAATAAAATGAACAAATGATTGGGAGGTTAGTAACTTTTTGGTGTATGGTCTATTGATCAATAAATATTAAATGAGCAGTACTAACTCAAAATGATTGATGTATTTTGTCATGAAATGGTTGTAATATCACACACACAAATGCTTTAATCTTTACTTTTGTGTTATATGCTGCTCTATCTAGCTTGTGAAACTATTGTCCGGCATGTATTCTAGGTAGTTTTTATTCACCGTTCATGAATACATAATGCTTTTCTGGGAAAAAGAAGCATTTCAATCACACAAATACAGTCAAAGTATCTTCATTTGGAAGTGGTTGCTATGCAATGGCACACAATCCCCTAAAATAACACAAATTTCACCCTCGTAAATTAAGGGACAAGATTCACTTTAAAGAAAGGTTTGTTATTTAGCCCAGGGGAGTGAAAGATGTAGTACTGCTTCACAAATATTACCTGAGGGATTATGAATCACAAATATGGGAAGAAAAAGCTAAATGTGAAGTAAGGAGATCTGGTTTTCATGATAAGAAACATCTCTTCATAGGTAAGGATGGGAACTGCTTAATAGCAATGTTTCCCAAACTTACCTGATTTGTTCTTACCTATCATTTGTTCTTTTTCTTTTTAATTTTTGGTTCATGGTATAGGTTTTAGAAAGTGTTCACCTAGTATTTTTTAAATATATATTTTACCCATGCTATTGTGATATTTGAATACAGATCAATCTAAGTTCATGGAATAAACCAGAAGACCGCTAACAAAAACTCTCCTTATGAGACTCTCTTACAGTCTTTAAGAAAATAGTCCTTGTTCTTTGGATCTGAATGCATGGGGCTAAATTATATAATTAGAATACCACAGATTATATTGCCTTCTGCTCTTGCTTTATATTCTTTGAGTAATGTTGGTAAGCCAAAAGTCTGGCCTATTATATTGATGCTTCCTGGTTCAGTGGCATTAATTTCTCCTGATATTATTTTGCCTCTAGGACGCAGTTTACTCTGATTATATAGTGTTGTCACTTATTGATTACAGCATTCTTGTTTGGGTAAATTTTTTTTAATTCCAATTTTATGGGTAAGAACTAGTTTGTTGTATAATGTCACGTATTCACATTGTACAACAAACCAGTGGAAGCCTTGAAACTCATGACGTCACAAACTCACAATTATACTGGACGCTGTAGACTGCATTATTTTTTCTATAAAGGTATTCCATAATGTAGCAACAAACGTAGAAGCTTAACTTTAATGATATGAGATAAATCTGTTGTGTGGCATTATAGTCATCATTTGTGCTATGACGTAGCTAAGCTGAGCTTCTTGTCTTATGTGTTTAGACTTTGCTTATGAAGTACTTGGTTCCTAAAACACAACACCTTCTATCCACCTCCATTCTGCACTTGTCTAAATCCTCTCTTAGGCCCTGGCTCAGTGTCATCTTAATAAAGCCTATCTCATTTTCTTTGTTCAAAGCAATCTTGCCCATGCCCAAATGCCTATATTACTTTACTATTAACCTTTCATTTTTAAAATTAAATGAAATGCAGATTTTCTATATTATGATATCATGACTTCTTTACGTTTCTCCCTACTAGATGGTAAGCTAGAGGAGGCTTATCTAAATGCTATACGTAACATATAATATAATTCACACACAAAAGCTTTTCAAAATGAGAAAAAAGTAGAAAGCAGAAAGGAAAAAAAAGATGGTATTGCTTAATAAGTATTCATGATAAAAAAACCATGTTCATGGTTTTTATTATTTAGTGATTTAAGATTTCAGGGTACCTGCAGATGTTTTAAGTCTATACTTGATATTTTAGCTTCTTTTTTTTTTTAAGATTTTATTTATTAATTTGACAGAGAGAGAGCACAAGCAGAGGGAGCATCAGAGGGAGAGAGAGAAGCAGACTCCCCGCTGAGCAGGGAGCCCGATGCGGGGCTTGATCCCAAGACCTTGGGATCATGAACTGAGCCAAAGGCAAACGCTTAACTAACTGAGCCATCTAGGCATCCCGATATTTTGGCTTCTTTATTTGCCAGTTTATATGTTCTTTTTCTTTTTAATTTTTGGCCAATGAGTGCATGGTTCAGCATGTATTTTAGAGAACATTTGACTTCAGCAAGAGCAACAGTGGTTAGAGGGAAAGAATTGATGGTGATGAGAAAGTTCAATCTCATCTCAGTTCCTTCATCCCGCCGTGGCCAGGATAACTCAGAGAACTAAGTGTTCCACAAACCGTAAAGATCCCCATAGACCATTAGTTCTCTCAAATGAGAAATTATTATTACTAATAGTATTTTGTCAAAACACGACACTTACAGTTGACATCAGTATTCTGGATGGATTTTTGGGGGGGAGAGTAACATTCTGCTCTAGGGCAGTAGCCCCCCACCACCAGTTTACAAGTACACTTCATTAGCACAATCTAATCTGGAACCCTGCTGGTTAGGAATTCTGGGAGTGTAGCTCCCAGAAAATACAGGAAAAAGTATAGAAAGGGGCAGAGATAATCCTGAGTTGATAAGGGACAGTTCAGAATGTTGGTATTCTGTTGAGACCATCTAAATATCTCCTTCCATTTTTTTATATTTGGTGTTCTCAATTTGCCTGCCTTAATGTTCTACATCTATACACATGCACACACACCTCACACTTTGCAAACAAATAGTGCCTAGAAAAATACCAAAGCAAGAAGATGGATTGATTTTTTAAAGCTAATCATGTTATACTTACAAGATAATGCTAAAACATGAGTTATTCTATCGCTGATATTTAGCATCACTAATTTGGAACCTATGCAGATTATTTTTTGAAGAGCAGCAGTGCTAGTGCGTGTAGAAAGCAAGTCATTTTCAGTAATTTATTTTTCTTTTTTTTTAAAGATTTTATTTATTTATTTGAGACAGAGAGAATGAGAGAGAGAGAACACATGAGAGGGGATAGGGTCAGAGGACGAAGCAGACTCCCTGCCAAGCAGGGAGCCCGATGCGGGACTCGATCCAGGGACTCCAGGATCATGACCTGAGCTGAAGGCAGTCGCTTAACCAACTGAGCCACCCAGGCGCCCAGTAATTTATTTTTCTTATAGAAGTTGATGGTAAAGAACTATGTCAACAACTTTAAACAAGTTACCCTCTTTGAACTTTAACTTTCTTTTCTATAAAATGGGAATAACAATAATATCCATCTATCTCAAACTTCGTTATGCTGTCAAATGAGATAATGTATGTAAAAGTGGTTGCTGTTAGTGGATTCTCAAACCTGTTATTCCTTTTCCTTTCTGTAATTTTTTCAATGTTCTTTCTAATGATTGGACTCTGGTTTTGGAGAAGTAACTAGAAAATGTGTGGGTTGATATTTCTAAGTTTTTTTTTTTGTACTGTAAATAAACTTTCCTATATTTTTTTCCTAAGACTCTGTACCAGTTCTTTAAAATTCTAAATGAACCTAGAACATCATTGTCCAGTGATGTTTCTTATTAGTGATTTAAAATATTCTCTCTCTTACCTACTTACCTGCTAAAAAAAGGAATCTGTAATGAAAATTAAGGTTTAAAGCAAGAATTCATGAGAAGTCTTAGAGACATATTGTAATAGGCACAAAACTACTTAGGTAATCATTTCTCCTGCATCGGCTCTTTTATGTTGACCATATGTGAAGGCAAGTAAAAGGAAACACTTCTATTGAAACTTCCTTGTCTATTTTGCTGAAACATTACTGCAGTTTTAAACAAAGGTGTCAAGACTTTGTCCTCATCTTTTTGATTTGCAAATCAAGGGGCTAAACTAGCGCAGGTTCTGTGTCTAGGGGCAGTGCAGAAAAGAGGTGAGTACCAACTGCTCAATGGTTTAGGGAGCAGGAGGAGAGAGGAAAAATAAAAACCTAGGATGGGGGAGTCAACAATAAAGGAACTTAACATAAAAATTAACTTTCTGATGAATGAAATTTATCTGATTTTTAACTGGAGGTATCATATAGATGCAATATTCATGTAACAGTGTGTAGCTGATGTGATTGCTCTTTTCAGGGAGGCAAAGGCACATAGAGAAAAAATAGATAAAAAGAGATAAAGCTAAAATGCTTCTATTATGGTTCAGCTCTCTTGAGTCTCAGTAGAAATTAATATGCCATAGAGAAGATAAGGTGATAATTCTCTCAAAACTCTTATTTTTCACTGTCCTGCTTCTCCTCAAACCATTTACTTCCTAGCCTTATTTGTTGTTTTTTACTCATTTAATAGAATTAATGCATTTTTGTTTCAGGTAAATTCAAATAAAATTTCATTGATTCACCATGTGAGGTTCAGATGAATCTTTGAGGTTATTTTGACAGGTCACTTCACTTCAGAGTGCCTTTTTCTTTATTTATGTGGCTTGAGTTTGTTCTACTAGTCAAGATAGGTAGGCTATGCTGAACTATCAAAAAATTAAAATTAATTTCAGTGGCTTAATAAAAGCTTATTTCTTATTCATGTTATATAGATCCCTATTTGGACTGGGGGACCTAGTTATGAAGAGGGGTCTATTCCACAGTCACTCAGGAACCTAGGCTGCTAGAGAGGCTCTGTAGTTTTCTAGCTACCTCATCTGGAGTGATGGCTATGTACCACATTAGCCATGGCAGAGGAAGAGAAACTGGCCAAGCTCACTTGGACTTTATACAACTTTAACCTAGAAGTGACAAAAATCCCTTCCATTGGCATCCATTGGTTAGAATTTGTTACCTGGTGCTGCTGAAATTTAAGGGCACTGGTTGGGAAATGTAGAAGACCAAATGAATATTTGGTGAGCATGGCTATTTCTGCCACATTTGCAAACTTTCTCTTTTACTTGCATGTACTTGATGATAAATTAAAATGTCATGAAAGTGCTTTGATACTAGAAAATATTTGCACATACAATAGTATGTTGTCTGTTTAGTTATTTGGCAATTGATTATGTACAATTACAGAACCATATGTTGTTTTTATTAAACCTTACCATGACCCAATTACACATTACCTTAAATCTATATTTATTCTTGCCATTAAGCTTTTCTTAAAATTTGCCCAGTCTCAGGGTGCTTGGGTGGCTCAGTCGGTTAAGTGTCCAGTTCTTGATTTTGGCTCAGGTCATGATCTCAGGGTTGTGAGATCGAGCCCTGCATTGGGCTCTGCACTGGGTAGAGAGCCTGCTTAAGATTCTCTCTCTCCCTCTCCTTCTGTCCCTCCCCAACCTCTCTCTCTCTCCCTAATAAAAATAAAAAATAAAAAAAATATATATATGATAAAATATATATATATGATATTTGAGACTGGTATATATGTATATATAGCAACTAATCAACATTTCTCAATTTATTTACTCCCCATTTCTTAAAGCTAACTGGTCTTAAAACATTATTCTGCTCTTGCCCTGCTAAAATAGCAGTCACTACCATTGTTAAAACTCTTCACACTATTTAACATGGTGTCAGTTCATTTAGATCATTCATAATCAAGATTCCATAATCTTCTTATAAAATGGTGATCTACCTCATTTATAACAATTATAATGTTAAGCAACTTAAGGGCAGAGTACGTCTTCCCAGCATTTAAAAAAAATGTATGTTACGTTTTCTTGTCACTAGAATTCTTAAGTTAGATTGAATGGAGACCAAAATAATTTTGACTAAAAGATTGGATTCTCAAGACTAAGTGGACTCATGCATATGCTGATGATATTTATCAGTCCTTTATGAGAAATGTCCTCCTCTCAGCTGGCAGCATTCACAGAATTTAAAGACTAAAGGAAAATGAGCAAACATTTCAATCATGATAAAAATAATTCACTGCTTTTGTATAATGATTTATGGTTTACAAAGTCTTTGATGTAGCCCCAGGAGACAGGCAGGTGTGGTAGTACTATTTGCATTTCATAGACATAGGAAGTGATCACGTGTCTAAAAATCATTAGAGGTTAGCTTAGAACTTGAGTTTTCTGGTTTGTAGACACTCTCTGAAACAAACATTGTCTCTCTAGAATGATTCCTCAGATACAAAACGGGTGACCCTTTCACAAAAAGGAAATAGGAACATTAGTAGGGCAAGCTTGCACTACTTGCAAAAATGCTACAGTCATCCTTCATGTTTGTACATCAGCATATTCTCTATACTTAGAGAAGGTGTACCCTGTGCTCTAAGACACAGAACAGGAGCCTTGTAAGGTGCTGGAGAATGAGGGTGGTACCTTTGTGAGGAGGAATTTGGTTCAGAGAACACATGAGCCAATCACTTAGTTCTGAATATAGTGGATATGGGGCCAAATGTAGTATTTTAAAAGTGCTGTAGTTTAACTTCAAATGTTTGCTGTTTATTTATAGCTGTTGTTTATAAAGAGTGATTTCGATCAGAAATTGTGCCTGTGGTAGGGTTTTAAAAAAGGAAGAAAAAAAGAATTATAAACTTTTCTGGTGAAACCATTGCAATAGAGAAAAAATATGATATCTGACAAAAACCAAGGACAAGCTTTTCTAGTAAAAATGATGCAATAGATAAAGATGAAATATGACATCTTCATAATACCAGAAACCTTTGTAAGTTGTTGCAGTGTAGTCACCAGGGGTGTTTCATGAGATGCTATGACTAGAAGTCTGGTCACAAAATAATTTCCTAAAATTATAGTAACCTGTAATTAGAGGCATAAAATATGTTACTGAACTGAATATAATATCCAATTCTGGCTCATGAGGAAAGGATAATTGGGAGGACATGACAGGCCTTAGATACATAATTTCCTGGGTTTGCATATGATCTGAGCAGTGTAGGTAGTCATTTATCATTCCTGCTCACTACCTATGATTCTGCAGTTAAAAGTGGTCTTTTTGATGTAAACATTGCCCTTTCTGAAGTCCTCTTTGTAAGAACTGTTTAGGGGAGGAAGGTATGAACTCAAATATCTAGAGATAGAGGGAAAGGACTAATATCTGGGAGAACAAGACACCCAAAGAATGGGAGAGAAAACTAAGAGGAACCTCAGTGTGGAGATGAGAATGGTGATGAGAACAGGGCTGAGGATCCAGTTCCGTGACCTCACAACTTTACAGATGGCATGTCTTAAAGTAAGCCAAGGCTGTGTTGCTGGGTTAAGATTCTTTGCATTTCAAAGACAGTGTTTAGATCAACTGATTTTTCTAACCAGTTATCAGACTAGAGGAGAAGCCAGTCCAACAGGAAGCAGAGTTGATAATGTAGTGCTTAGTGGCTGTGACTAATTAGAGGACTTTAATTAAGCTGTGAAGAAAGCATAAAGACACGCTTAGTCAGTTTCTACTCTTTTGCATCTGGGAGCATGAACAAATTGATAATCTCCTAGGCCATCACATGATCCTTCCTTTCTCATTTGATCTTGGTGTAACCTGATATGCACCTTCCTGAGATGATTCAGATTATACAAGTAAATGACCATGTTATACCTAATGGTCTTATTTTAATAACAACAGAAATACCAATAATGATACTAATCAGGCTTTTCATATTATTTTATCTCCTGAAATGTAGTAAGCATTTATAACTGGTAAAAATAAAGGAAAATTTAAGACACCCCTGATATCTTTATGGCTTTTAAGAACCTTTGAGATACATCTTTCTTTCTTTGCCCAGTGTTAGGTCTGAGTTCTGAAATTCCCAGGCCTCACTCCCACAAAAATACCAGCAAACTCTTAGAAAGAACAAAGCCCATGGTAAGTGATATCCCATCTATCTTTTCTGAAGCATTGTCTGCTTTCAAAATATTGTATTCAGGGGGAAATTAGAGGGGGAGATGAACCATGAGAGACTATGGGCTCCGAGAAACAAACTGAGGGTTTTAGAGGGGTGGGGGAGGGGGGGAGGGTTAGCCTGGTGATGGGTATTAAGGAGGACACGTATTGCATGGAGCACTGGGTGTTATACGCAAACAATGAATCATGGAACACTACATCAAAAACTAATGATGTACTGTACGGTGACTAACATAACATAAAAAAAAAAAAAAGAAAAGAAACCCCAAAGTATTGTATTCATTATATTTTATATCATCTTAGATATTTATTGCTTAGAAAATTTTCTGTAATGTCAAGATAGCTTGCTCATAGCCTTATCTCCTTTCCATCTTTGCAATTTTCCTCTTTATTAATTTAGTCCTTTTAGTCAAAACAATACGTATCTCTTAATGATCTCTTTGTGGTGGGAACTGCGAAAGGTTCTGTTATGTATCTCTGTACGTCCTTGCTTTCTGTGTCTAGTAATTCTACGACTCTCTTCACTCTTTCCCTGTGTACATAATGCTTTATTAGATTTATTCCAACAACATAACTAGTTGGGACACTATGGGCAGCTCTAATACCTGCATTAATGATGGTACCTATGGAAGGGAAAAGAACAAACTTATGTTCCATGTTGGGTGCCACATTTTATGGAGAAAGTTAGACTCAAAGAGCCTCTCACAAAGATATAGAGAGGTAGGGAGTAGTGATTTAGACCCAGGACTTATTGGTTCTAGAACACAATTTTCCTTCTATTTTCATTGCTTTTATTGTTGAAATAAAAACTATGATGTCCTGGTTAAGTAATCTCTTTATAACAAAGTCAACTGTGTTTCTTTAAGATTAAAAAAAATTATTGTGGTAATATTTTTGGAGATGAGTTATCTCATAAATGAAGGGGGTTTGCATATGTGCTGGATTTAGCATTATACTGAAGGTCATTTGCAACAGTCCCTACAGTTGCTCTAATTTCCCGACAGGTATGTGTTTAGGGAAAGGTGGGGCTCCCTACCTCATAATTACTCAAAAGTAGTATTGATGAACAGTTCAGGTTGCTGGGTTGGCACCATTACGAGAGATAAGATTGCTCCCCAGAGCCATCTGGAAGATTGAAAAGTACTTCAACTGAATGGAAAGAAGGGTGAGTTGTATCAGACATAATTCATTATGCCTCTCTGACTTGTCACACTTTTTTCTCTATTTCCTGCCATTTGGGAATACTGTGTCCTATCTACCCTAGAGAGAAGATAGTAAGAAAGGGGTTAATCATTTGAGCATTGCCATTTTCTATTAAGGAATCTGTAAGGTATTAGTAGCCAACCATTCACTTTTAAGAAGTTACAACTGTTAGCCTCTATTAGTATAATTTTGGGGAAATTCATGCTATAATGAATCATTAGGCCAGAGACTGAATACACAGCTAAGATTTGCTTGGTGCATCCGTGGTGTGATCTTGCAATCCTGTCAGTCACTTAGCTTTACATAATAATAGAGTTTACTGTTGAAGACCCTTTGTGACCCTAGGTTACATCTATGTTTTTGTTAAATTTCAATAATTTACTCTATATATTCCTTCCTTATGTCCTAGAATAAATTTTTATACCTCAACTCTGGTTGACAAATATGTATCTTTGGGGGGTTATATCCTTTTTATTATCAAAATTATTGTTATAGCCAAGAGGTACTGACTGACCTTGAAGTATTTTCTGAATCATCACCACCTTCTCATATGAAGTTGTAGAATACAGAAGGGCCGTGGGTATCAGCCTTGAAGCTGTAAATATTAAGTGTCTAGAATCTGTGAAGAGGGACAAATTTAGGGAAATTGGCTAGTTGATTATTTTAAAGATATACAGGTCATGTGGGGGAGGGAGTTACTGTTTCTAAGATGTGCTGTTGACATGATATTTGGGAAGGTTAGTTAAATTCTCACTGACCTTTACGGAGATGGTCATGATTACATAACCCTTTCTAGCAAAGTCATACATAAACTCATGTTCCTTTAAATCTGTGGCACTTCGATTTTGTTTTGGTTTTAAAAGATTAATGTCAGTGGGAAACAGTCAACTCCCCTTGCAGTTCTTTCCACAGAGTTCTTTTCACCCCTCTGACTGCCACCACCCATTGTTTTCATATTTGTCTTTGCTCTTCAAGAACTGTTATCTAATTCTCCAAAGATATCCACTGGTAACATTTCCAGGGTATTTGCAATTTAGAAGGGCACCCTCAAAGAGCAAAAAGTGCTTAAGATGAAAATAAATGAATTTATGCTGCTTGTATTATAGATAATGAAAGAAATATTTTCTATTTCAAGCTTCTTCAAATGATATGCATATAGATACTGACTGATGGGTAGCCTGGTAAATATAATCTAAAATTCTTAGCATTTGGCTTTGAATGCATTATCATGATGTTCTCCAAGCTTTGCCAGATAATAAGAATTACTGGAGACACTTTTTTAGAAATTCATATTTCTTCCATCCCTCCTCAGATCAATAGAATGAGATTTTTCAGAGAATATGCTTTCTATTTGTATTTGTAGAATTTTAGGACGGACGTATTTGGGAAACACTACATTATAATATTTAAGAAGTCTTTTTTCCTACTTATGCTGAAGTTAATTGTGTGACAGTTGAATAAATGTTAATATTCTAAGTGATGGCTGGTTCCCAGAAAACAATATTATGATAAAGTAGTTTTATTATTATTCTTATAAAGCATTATTACAAAGCTCCTGTTTTAGAGGATGGTGCATCTCTAAAGTTTTGTATGTGCTCTAGAATAAATTTCTATACCTGTTTTATATGTTATTTTGCTTCACATCTTAAATACATAGTCAATTTAAGCATATACAACTTAAGTACAATGAAGATCCTATTGAGATGAATGGTTGGCCACTTTAGGCATGCCAAAGGAGTACTATTATTTCAATTGTATCATATTTACAATTTATAAAACTTACATTTAGGACTAATATCATCAAAAAAATAGCAAGAACAAAATATGAGAAAAGATTTGCGGATTTTGTTTGTAACAGCAAAACTCTCTGGGCTGACAGGCTACACCATCATGTGAAAACTTGAAATGTATCAGTTGAATTTAAGTTTGAACCTTGTTACAGTAGTCAGTTTGAGATTTTTGATCCATAATGTATGACAGTGTGCTTTGTTTAAAAATCAAATATCCTAATGTCTAGGAAACTTTGCATATTATTTAAAGTAGCAGATTAGGGAAAGATACTTTTTATTTTATGTAACATTAAAATTTTTAGGGAAGAGTGGCTTTTAATTACAGGTGATAGCAAAATGAGAAGAAAAAACAGCATACAGAGAGTCACAACATGTGGATTCTAGTTCATAAGCAATTTACTAGTTGTGTTACTTAGTTGTTAGCATCATCTCCATCTCCCTTCACCTCAGCCACTTAGTAGAGAGGCCCTAGTATAATTTAGGACCCATAATGGAACAGTTTGGAACAATGCCACAAGCTGAGGAAAGAAATCCGTTAGTGGAAGAAGTGAATGGATTTATGATAATGCTCTCTTTTTTGGTCCCCATGTGCCCTCTGCTGTGGTGTTTTGGGCTGTAAGACTTTGGGAAGTACAATTTGGATTAGAATGATTTTTGCTTGGGAAGTCTCATTTGTTTTAATGGGGCCAAGACATGCCAAGCTAGTGGGAGTCCAGGAGAATGGAGAGCAAGGTGTTGGCTGTTTAGGGCTTTTAGGGAGAAAGTAGTGAATGAGTTTGAAGGACTGTTCTGTGTTATCTCACCTTGATAATCTGTACAGGGCCGCTGGAGTTGTCAATATCATCTCAGGAATTTTTTTAAAAATTGACTATTTGGCTGGTGTATCCTTTTGCACATTTTTTGAGAACTCAAACACAGTGTTAGGTACATAGAGTACAAGGCCTGCCAAGGAGAAAAACTCCAGTATTTGTCATTACATAAGCTTGTTTCTTTGTCTAAAAATTAGAATCTCAATGTCCCCTTCAAATAAAATTACATTTAAAAACTGTGTGGATGGGGTGCCTGGGTGGCTCAGTCAGTTAAGCATCTGACCCTTGGTTTCGGCTCAGATCATGATCTCGCTCATGAAATCAAGCTCCACCTCAGGCTAGAACTCAGTATGGAGCTGCTTGGGATTCTCTCTCTTTCCCTCTCCCTCCCCCGCTGCCCCTCCCCCAACTCGTCTGCATTCACACACACACTCTTTCTGTCTCTCTCTCAAATAAATAAATAAATAAATAAAATCTTTAAAAAAAAAAAACTGTGGATAAACAGCAATGCATATAATTTGTATGTGGATAATTAGTAGTTCACTCCTCTTGTATGTAGATATTGTGAAGAAATTGGATGGCATTCCTTCTTGATCTATGAACTGTTAAAAATGTCTAAGAGAAAATAAATAAATGGAAATGTCTTTTGGAGGCCACTGACTTCCCTTCACCTTAGATTGCTATGGATAAGACACAGAGTAAAATTATGAAGGCACTTTAGGGTAGAAGAGTAGGTATTAAGTTTTGAAGACCTCTAGATTGGGAGAGACTTTAGAGATAATCTTGTCCAATGTATGCATTTCAGAAACTGAAAACCAGAAGAATAATAAGTCACCCAGGTAATGAGATCTCGTTCCTGTGAGGGCAGAATCTCTACTATGATTTTGCCTTTGAGACATAGCTTGTATCACTGTCTTTCTTTATTGGTTAATTGTATTTGTAAATATTTTATCTCCCTGTGTTATAAGGTTCTTGAAAACAGAAACTGTGTCTTATATTTCTTTGTAGCTGTTCCAAGAGTTCAATAAATAAATGTTTGTTATTGTTGTGGGGCTGATTTGTGGGAAAGACTCCCCTACCTCTGCAAATAATGTGATTTGTGCTGTCACCTTGGCAAATAAAGAACAGTTGCAGGCATGTAAGTAATCCAAATAAAGCTTTGCATAAACATTTTAAGATCCTAAAATATTGGAATAGATGAGACCATTGAATAGAAATCAACATCAATCGCAGCCCACCCCATTTTTAATAAGTTAAAAATCCAAGTGTATAATTTGATGCAAGTGGTCACTTTTGCTTTCAGTCTGAGAGGAAGTCAATAAATTCCTTTTGCTGTTACTCACAAAAGTAGTTTAAATTCTGTGCAGGACATGAGTCTGGGGAATCACGTCAGCCTCAGCGTACAAAAGAGCCTGGAAAGACAGCAGAACAATGTCTCCCCAATCGAGCTGCTGAGGGAAGGTGGTCTTACGTTTCACTGCAGGAACTAGCAGGCTAAATTTAATTCTCAGAGTCAGAGCTTGCCTTTTCAGCTCCATATCCATTATGCAATCTAACCTGAAGGTGCACTTTTTTTTTTCTTTTCTAATATTCTTAAGTCAGTTGGAGAAATCTAATACTCCTATTTCTAAATTACATCAGCTTAGCTAAAGATATATTTTCCTTTCTATAAAATTCAGTTCAAAAGAAAAAAGAAAAAAAAAAGTAAGCCTAATATGCAAGAAAGGGAGAGAAGGAGGCCTAGAATATGTAAATTGTTTGATATTTGACAAATCAGTTACTGTGTGTGGTATGATATGCAAATTAAGGATAATGCCTCCCTCTTATCTGCATTGCAGATTCTTCCTGGCATGTTTTTCATGCATTCTGCATGCAGTATGTACAACAGAGCATCATAGCTTAGTGCAAGAGATCTTGGCTGTGGAAATCAGAAGGAGGAAATGTATATTAATTTTATAATCTTTAAAATTATGTGAAATTTTTGTATGTCTAGTCACAATCAATGAGTTGATGAGATCAGAGTCTGGTAATTATAAATGGAGATTGCATTAAATAATGTGTTTAAGGATAAGTTACAAGTAATACATCTCTTAATTCTAAAGCTGCTTAGGGATTTCTAAATATGAAATTCACCATATGCTAAGACTAATGCTTAGAACAACAGGTACTAGTGTCAAATGTGTGCATATGTATTATTAAAATATATATTGTAATAACATATGCTCACACTGAAATTTAAACCTTTGACCTTTGCACTCTTAGTACTACATAGAATCTGTGCATCATCGATTTTCTATATAGATTGGGGCCAAGTAGGCAGTTTTCTATGTGGGGTGACTTGAGCTTGTCAGAGATTATTTCGTTCTTGAGATTCAATCATTGAAAATTCATGTTTTTGTTTGACTATTGTTTTGGGTTTATTTTCTTTTTTCTTCACGAACAATGCAGACATCCTGGTGAAATAAACCTTTGAAATTTTGTCATCTAAACCTTGGTAGAATTAGCTATTAGTAAACCAAGTGGGTAAATTCCTGTAGTAGGGAACAGACATATGCCTTGGCTCAAGGATATATTCTGATTACAGAGTAATTATACTGAGAGTTGTATGTGGCTTATAGATTCAATTTATGTTTTGTACGTATCTTATAAATAACTGTGTTTTTTTTTTTTATAACGGGGTTTCAGATTTAACATTTTTTCCTTATCACTGGAGTTTTGTTGAGCCCTTATCATTAGTTGAATTTGTTGAGCAGTAATATCCCTATTACCTCGTCAGGCACAGTCTAATGATCAATGTAGAAACAAATGGAACCTGCTTCCTGTTTCTACCTTTATCCTCTTTTCTTGTCCTCTTCTTCTCCAAATGATGTTACCTCATTTAGTAGACTAACATTTTCTTACATGGAATGATTACTGATTTTTCCTGATTTTACTCAGCAGACCACAAGTTATAAATGTCATTTTTTGGTTGTTGTTTTAAGTAAAAATACAAAAAATCCAGTTTTGTTCATAATTTTTTTGATACAGAAATATTTAACCCCATTACAAGGAGATAGTATTGAAGAATAAATATGTTTGTATAAGTGAAACTTTAGCAGATGATAAAATTTTTAAAAATAAGTGCTGTAGAATATCATGGGTTGAGCTAGAAACAACAGTAAGACACTATATTATTATTAATTTTTTGAGATGCCACAGTTATTGGTAATGAGAATGTTCAATTATTGGCATTTTGGCATTTTCTATTGTCTAATTTGCTAATTTTATCATGCCCCTTGCTTCCTTCATTCGTTCGTTCGTTCCTTCCTTCCTTTCTCTTTCTCTCCTTCCTTCCTTCCTTCCTTTCTTCCTTCTTTCCTTCCTTTCTTTCTTTCTTTTGTTTTTCAGTTTATTTGTTTTTATTTTATTTTCAGTTAGTTAATATAGTTAGTTAATATGCAGTGTTATATTAGTTTCAGGTGTATGATACAGTGATTTAACTTCCCTGTACATTATGCTGTGCTCACTATAAGTGTAACCACCATTTGTCACCATAAATACTATTACAATATCATTGACTATATTTGCTATGCAGTGCCTTTTATTCCCATGACTCATTCATTCCATAACTGGAAGCCTGTATTTCCCTCTCCCCTTCACCCATTTTGCCCAGCCTCCCACTCCCTTCCCTCTAGCTACCATCAGCTTGTTCTCTGTATTTATAAGTCTGATTCTGCTTCTCATTGTTTATTTACAATAGCCAAGATATGGAAGTGTTCCTAGATGAATGGATAGGGAAGTTTTTTTTGTTTTGTTTTGTTTTAAGATAGAGAGCATGTGAGCAGTAGGGGAGGAGCAGAGGGGGAGGGAGAGAGAATCTTAAATAGGCTCCATGCTCAGCATGGAGCCTGATGCGGGGCTTGATCTCATGATCCTGAGATCATGACCTGCCTCGAAATCAAGGGTCAGATGCTTAACCAACTGAGCCACCCAGGCACCCCAGGAGGGTGTGTTTTATACACATACACACACACACACCGTGGAATATTATGTGGCTGTAAAAAGAAGATCTTGCCATTTGCAACAACATGGATGGATCTAGAGGATTTTATGCTCAGATAGGTCAGATGGAGAAATATCATATGATTTCATTTACGTGTAGAAACTAAAACACAAATGAATAAACAAACAAAAATATCATACACCTCTTTTTGATGTTTGATCCTGGAATTTTATGGTAAGGGCTGTGCAGTGCTTCACAGTATACTCTGAAGTTCTCACAGTACAACGTATCATAATTATCCAAGGAAGGAGTGATTTTAATTTTTTGAGTGTTGTGATCATGTGTATCATTAGTCCTCAAAATATTTTCATTTTTCCCCTTGATTATAGTAACTTGTGGTATACTTGTAGTATAATATTTTCTCTACTCCTAATTTGCATCCACTACTGCTTTGTACCTCTCAGTGGATTAAAATCTTCATTCCTTATTTATGTTAAATACAAGTAGAATGAGGGACTTTCTTGGTGTTGATCATCTTGCAGGAAGCCATACTGGCTTTGTTTTCTTAAGAATATTAATTATTAAAGCATTGCAAAATCATATAGGCTGGCTTTTAGATGCATTTGAAGATATTCCTTGATTTGCCAGAATTTGGGCAGAATTTGCTTGTTTATATGCATCATTTTCCTCAAGTAGTGTCTTTCTGGTTAATCCTACTATTATTTTTGTTGTTTGCTCTCTGTGGACATGGCAGGGCATAAATAAAGGTAGGGAAAGGAAGAAGACCATGAAAGGGAGGATGCTTTTTTTTTTAAAAAAATTATTTTATCTTATTTCTTGGTTGAGTTCAGGTTAACCTGATTAGAGAGGAGGTTTCTTAAGATAGCAAATTGCCAAGTTTTTTCATTCCTAGAAAAAAATATATCCTTCACTTTTCCTGACAATGTAATATTCCCTCTATTCAACATTACTTCGCTACTTTAGACCACTCACCCAATAATCCAAGATTCTTTTTCAGTACAAAAAGTCTTTAGGGCCGTATTTTGTTTTTGTTTTTGTTTTTGTTTTAGGATGACATTGAACTAAGAGTGGGAAGACTGGGTGAAGCTTTTATTTTTAGGAGAATATATTATCATGGTGGGGAAGGAATATGGAGAAAGCCACCTTTGAAAGCCAGGAAAGGAAATATTAATTTAATCAAATGAAAAAGCTTTTAGGCTGATTATTTCAGCATTTGAAAATGTATTGGTATTTCTTTCATGAACATATGGGAACTCCTAGAAGTACCTTGAATTTTTGGCACTTTTTTAAAATCTATTTTTGAGGCTAAAATGAAGGAGAAGGTACAAGAACTGAGTTTTAATAGAGAAGTGGCCAGATTAGAAGAAACATTTTTCTGTTTTTTTTTTTTTTCTTAAAGATGTACTTATTCATTTGAGAGAGAGAGAGAGAGAGCGAGTACGGGTGGGTATGTTTGCAGAGGTGCAGGACAGAGGGAAAGAATCTCAACTAGACTCCCTGCTGAGCACTGAGCCTCACACAGCCTGATCTCACAACCCTGAGATCATGACCACAAGATCATGACCCCAGCCAAAATCAAGAGTTCAATGCCCAACCAACTGAACTACCCAGGCTCCCCTTTTCCTGGTTATTTTTACTCCCCATTCCCCCTGTGTCAAGCAGGTTTAAGTGTATTGCTGTCACACTTTCGCCCATAATTATGTTTAAATATTTCCACATCAATTTCTTTCCTTTGTGGTCTACTTTCACGCATAGTACTCTCCTTTCATTTCTTTCCTCTTGTTTTGTGTCTTTTCTCCTGGAGTTAACTTCAGCTAACTGCAAGCTAAGAGACATTGCCACAGTTTCCTTCTAAAGCACAAGGGGATTCCTGGAGAGAAGAGGCACATATCTGTCCTTCGTCCCAGTGACTAACACCTTATACTATAAGCATTTGGTATTGTCATTTTACACACACAGCCTCCACCGCTCTAATCAGACTCCAGGAAAATTTTAAAACAATTTTAGCAGAAAGGAATGGAAACATTGAAATAGAGATACTATAAATTTGAGCAGGAGAAAATAAGTGCACTGTCTGAGCATTTGTCCATTATCCTTTGTCTAAGTTTTTGGATAAGCGGTAGAGAGTAAGATCCAAGCAAGGTTTCTGTATCCTGAATACATGGTTCAGTGGGGCAGTGTTTGTAAACAAGAGACCGTTTCTTTTCTTCCCTCTGTATCCTCCATCCCAATTTGTAATTATTTCTTCCTTATGCACCCCTGGCCTCTTTTCACTATCAAGTCACTGATACCAAAGGAAGAGAGTGCCCCAGTTGTCTCTGGGCCTTGAATTCCTGTCTGCTTACCTAAAAAGTCCTATTAACTACTCCAGTGGACCTGATAATATTAGCTAACATTTATCAAAAACTTAGTAAGGGCCAGACATTATGCTAAATGTTTTAAATATATTTAACCCTCATATTGATCCTAGTAAGGTAGGAACAATTATCATACCAATTTTACATCTTAAGAAACTGAAACTCAACAAGATGAAGTAAGTAGCTAGTGTACGATGGGTTAAGGTTTTGAACCCTGTGACTCTGAAGCTGGCACTCTAAATCACTACTCTCTCCCTATTTTACATGTGAACACACACACAAGTTCATCTTTTTTCTGTTTTAGGCCCACTTCTCTCCTCAATATATCTGGATTCTATTTCCATTGTTTTATGCCCAGTTTTAAAGGATTCTCCAAGCCCCATTTGATGGATGCTTCTGCTGGGCTACTTGTTTCATTTTTGACTCTGGTTTTTCCCCTAAATCCCTTTTTTGGAAAGTCTTTTGGCTAGATACATTGACCTACTGGGTTATGCATTCAGGGTCCAGAAGCCTTTCAGACTCTGAGTCCCTACTTCTGCTTATTCAGAAATGGAGTTTAGAATGGATAATGGAGACGAAGTGCATTTGTCTTCTCTAGTCCCAATGTTTAATATCTTTAGTACAATGCTTCTAGTCCTTTCTGCTGAAGCTATTTGATTTTTTTTTCCTGAAGTTTTATTAAGGTGGTGGAAGTTATAGATGTATAAAATGCCAACAATGGATGCTGATAACAAAAGGTATTTATCAATGGAGTGAAAAGAAGTTATCCTCCTCCTCTTTCTCCTTTTTTCCTTGTGCCTCCATGAGGAGATTATAGCAGTATACATTTTTGGAGTTAACTGAAGTTAGGCTAGATAAGAAGTTGTATATGTTGGGAATCCTTGGTCCAGTTATTCTGGTAGAGATAACTGAGTGATCAAAAAGCTATTTTCTCACATCTACCCTTATATGCTGAAAGTTGAAACCTGTCATATTAGACTTATGGTAGCAACAAGGTCCTGAGATGAAAATTATATAAAGCATATGGTAAACTAACGAGTAAAAAGGGCAGACAGTATTTAAGGTTAAGAAAATGAAATAGGGTCTCTGAAGTGAAAGTGCATTAGCTATTTTATAGTTCAATAAGAGTTGGTAGAATGATTTTAAAAACAACAAAGGCCACAGTGCGGAAAGGGAATAGAATATTTTGGTATGTTTTAATATTTACTACATTTACAAGTTAACAAGTTAGTATCATATATTTGGTGGTCTTTAATATGCATTCAGTTCTTTGATATTTGACATCTATAAGATGAGAGCTATGCTAGGGGGCAAATTAACATTTATTGAGCATCTACTGTATGTTGTCAGACTTTGGGCAAGGTGCTTTACGTATCAAATTTCACATAGTTTTCACAGTTGCCAGGTGAGGTGAATCCAATTATCCCCACTTTGACAGTTGAGGAATTAGAGGCTCCAAAAAACTGAAAAAAAAAACTTACCTGAAGTCATGAAACTAGAAAGTGGAAGAGCTGAAGTTGCTGAGATTTAGATTCAGTGTTTTCTTGGCTTTAAAGACTGTGATCGTTCCACTGTGCTATGCCTAATCATGCTTTTTCCTGAGAAAAATATCTTTTATGTTATCCTCATTATCTGAATGAATCCTTTTAAAAAATCTATGCAAGTCATTAAAAACAGAAGTTATCATAGCTTTTGTATTCATTTCATAAACCTAATGTAAGACAAGCAGTTTCAATGAAGAACAAGACAAAGCCTGACTCTGGGCCAGAGAGACAGCTATCACCTCTCATAATGAACACTCACAGAGATTAGCTAGATAGAGAATCTGGGAAACTTTCCAGGTAGCATCAAACATGATCTTTCTAACATTGCATTTTACTATTGGACATTCCACTTTGACTCCATTTGTCCTATTCTTAAAAGCAGATTTTCATTAATTTCTGACAAGTTAATGCTGCTTTATATCCCCCAATCACAATGCTGGGTAATTTAAAAACTCTATAAGAAATAAACCCTTAAATAATTTTGAAATAACATGACCCTCTCCCCCTCCATTTATTTGTAAGATAAAGTAACAAAACTGTGTGGGTTAGATTGGAATCAAATAGATTTCTGGTCTCCTTGCCAGTGAATTTTGCTTTCTAAATATGCTACAGCCTATTTAGCACTTGGAAGCACCATGGATAAAATTCTAAACTGTATAATTTTTTTCTCCGTGTAAAAAATCAGATTAAACATTATATGTCAAAGAGATCCAAAACCAGTATTTTCTTTCTTATCTTTGAAATGCTTTGAAAAATTCAGAGACCACCTCTGCTCCAGATACTCCCCAATTTTTAAACAAAAGGAAATACTTTTCTTTAGATGATTTTTACATTAAAAATCTCCAACTGTTAAATTGCCTACAAAACCGAACATTTTGTATCATGGAAATAAACAGAGAAAGTAGTCACCAATATATCACAATTAATCTGTATATTGAGCTGGCATGCATTAAACTCAGTCACATTGACTGAAAACTGTCAGAAAGAACAAAGCAGAAATACCAATGATTGATGAAAAGACATAAAGATGGATGATTCTCTTATGGAGCAGTGAGAGAGTGAGGGGAGGCAAGAATTGGTGTTAACTGTTCTTAAAAAATCATTGTTAATGATCTGGCAAGACTCAGTCAACAGCACATCAATGAGTCTGATGAAAGATGTGAGATCCAGAGGTGTTACAGCATCAGGTTAAGAAGAAAACTCATTCAAATAAACCATATGCTAGAAGAAATAGGAAGAAAACAGATAAATGACAGTTAAGAAGGAAAATCTTTCTCAGGAAAGTTTTTTCTTAGACCATTTCTCTGTGTGGGACGCTAGAAGGGTTTCAGTGGTGTGTTTTGGCTAATTGAGCAGAGGACCATTGTTACTTTGGTTCCATGATCACTTTGCTACTGAGCAGAAGGGAATAAATTTCTAGTGATTAGAGATTGTCTAGATAATCTAAGACCCTTGGGTTGTTGCCATATCCAGCGTCCTTGGCACACTTCAGGTGTATAAAATGTAGGGAGAAAGTTGGCAGTACACCTTGGTCTTATTTCACAGAAAAAAAAATGGAGCCCTGAGGTATGAAATCCCTCAGCTCTTGGCCTTCATACCTACAGGTAATTTATACATGTCTTTTCTGACTTTCCTCTGCCTGGCTAACACTAGTTAACCACTGTTTAACCTGTACTTCTGTGCTTTCTCCAGTTGCTGACTGCTTTGGGACTGGGATGTGGCTGCTCAGATTTCACTTTATTTAGCACCTTTCTTATAGCCCTTGAATATGTGTATTCAAATTTGTCTGGGAAACACTAAACCCTTCAGTCCATTTTCCTTGATCTACCTCCTATTCCTCACATTCTTCCTGGAATTAAGGGCTTAACTTTTATTTACTCTCTATCACTGACAGTGGACACCAGGGGACTTCTTGGTTTCTGAATCTAACAAACTCTTAACAGTCCTCATTCTTTTTCTCCCCACGGCAACTGAATTTGTCAACCACCTCTTCCTTTCCTCATGGTTTCCTGATTCTTGCCTTTTTCCAGCCTCTTTGACTTTCCCTTCTCAGTGGCCTTCTTTCTCCCCCTCACTCCTTTTCTCCCCCAGCTTCTGAAAGTATTGGGCATTCCTCAGGGCCTTGGCTCTTTACCTTTTCTCACCCATGTCCCTTATTCAGACTATTTGATCACTTCCATGCTTTAACTATGTCTTATATATTGATGACTCCAAATCTCTCTTCTGAGCTCCAGACCTAAAAGTCCACATGCTTAGAAGACATGGCAAACTCAACATATCTGCAATTTAAATCATATGATATTTCCTTTATCTCCCAGTGATACCATCATCCAGTTGCTAACCCAAATCAGAAACTTGGGTGTTAATTCCCTTCTTTTATTCACATATCACATCTAACTGATAGAAAGTTCTGTCCATTCTACCTCTCAAACATCATTTCTCTCTGACTCTTCATCCCTGGGCTGCCCTCCCTGGTTTAACCCTCATGGCTTCTCATTCACATTGTTGTGATAATCCCCTAATTGGCCTCCCAAAAATCCAGGTTTGTTCTTTTTTAATGTATACCTAAAACTCATGCTAGAGCTTCTGTCCCCAAATCCTTTCTTGTTCCCATTTCATAGTATCCTATGTTTGTGTGAAAAGTCTAAATTCTTAATTTAACATATACATCCTTTCCTATCTCTCAACCCCATTTCTTATGCACCTTAAGGTCACTTTACGTCTTATCAAACTACTGTGTTTGTCCAGTGCATCTTGTTGTTTTACCCTCATAAGCTTTTCGGTACCCAAGCAAAAGCATTATTTTTTCTATGAAGCTGATCCCAATCCTACTGGAGAGAATTAATCATTATAACTTTACCTTCTATGGTACCCTGCACCTAATACATTATATCAGCTACAGTGCTTTTCTATGGTTATTTGGATGAAGACAAATGTCTTCATCTCCTTACTAGATTCTAAGCTTTTGGGGGGTATGATACTATCTTATTCATCAGTGAGTCATTAAGGCCTCACAAGTAATAGACACTTAGTTTTATTGATTTGAATGAAAGAATTGTTGAGTTAATTAATAGATATATGTAAATTTTAAAGCTTAAAGGTATTAAATAGCCAAAAACATGAGTCTGAAAATGGCAATACAGCTGGGATTTAATTTCTGTAGCTTTTATGCATCATTAAATTCTTGTACTTATTTTCCAAACTATGTCTGGAAACTGTTTCATGGATAGAAAAGGGGACTAGAAGAAAGCTTTAGGCATACAAAAATTGATGGTGATTACTTTTCCAATATCCTTTCTGGTGATGTATAAAAAATAGGTATGGGATAAATACTATTGAACGTTCATATAACTTTTGGCATCCAGTAAGTAGTTTGTATTATTTACAGGAACAACAGAGGTAACACAAAGTCCTGGGGGCAGCTTGGGGAGTCTGAACTCTCCATAAAGCCACTGCAGTTTCACATTCAAGTGTTAGCTCATCATAGCTCAGCAAATCTTTTCTTACAAGTTTGGTTCACTTCTGTACTGTCGATTTGCTCTGGCAAAACATGGTCAAGAACCATTTTGCCTCAACACCGCAGCTCTCAGGCAGACTGTGTAACTGTGTGCTGTAATTTTCTATTTATTTCTGCTTATCCAACTAGAATACCTTGAGTGTCTCCATGGCTCAGATAACACTTAGCCTTAGTAACAATAAAAGTCGAAGTGTTTTCATTTGTGTTTAGAAAAAGATCTGCTTTGGGCGTCTGGGTGGCTCAGTTGGTTAAGCGACTGCCTTCGGCTCAGGTCATGATCCTGGAGTCCCGGGATCGAGTCCCGCATCGGGCTCCCTGCTCAGCAGGGAGTCTGCTTCTCCCTCTGACCCTCCCCCCTCTCATGTGCTCTCTCTCATTCTCTCTCAAATAAATAAATAAAATCTTTAAAAAAAAAAGAAAAAAAGAAAAAGATCTGCTTCTCTTATGCAATATTTCTAAATCTAAAAAAATATGTAAAATATTTATACTGTTTTATCCTTAGTGGCTTATATACTTGTCTCTTCAGAAGGATTGAAAACTCCTTGAAAGCTCAATCTAGGTCTTTTCATCTTTGTATCTTTGGTGTATGGCAATGAATGTTTGCTATGTTGAACTGATGTGTGCTTATAATTTAACATTTCACAGTATATATATTTTTAAATAAGACAGAGCATGGATTCTACTTTTATTGTGATGCTCCATGATTCTTTTTTTTTTTTTTTACCATATTGGCTAACTCTGTTGGTTAATGCCTTCTATTAGTGCATTTACTGAGAAGCCTCAGAAGTCTTAATTTGTATCACTGTCAACATCTTAACAGTATCACAATTGTATATTGTTTAAAATTATAGACATATTATTTCTTTAATCCAGCAAGGAAAGAATTCCATCTCATCTTTTCAAAAGAATCCATAAAAACTGAGGAAGAGGGGGTGAAAGAGACTAAATATCAGAGGGGAAGAAACAGCATGCTGGCTTGTCATTTACATGGTACTCCCAAATCAAATTTGTGATGGCAAGTAGGATGCCTTGCATCCAAAATGTTTGATTTTTGTTCTGTGGCCCGCCTATCAGCTGGGAAACCAACACAATTCTTACCCAATTACTAATGATGGTGTCCTTGTTCCATCACACAATTTCACGCTATTTATTTATGAAGAAATGCCTGACAACTTTGACACATTAAAGCATCTTATCTGGAATCCTTAGGACCAGATGTAGGCCAAGAAACCAACTTCACAGAGTGCCAATGTCCTCAAAAAGTTAAAGGACAACACTAGAGCTTATTTTCCTTCATTTAACATTCCCTTTTGAAGCAAAAAGTAGGGGTGAAAAATGCTGTTGTTATAACAAACACTGTTAGAGCTATTACTGATCTCATTATACTACTTAAAAATAATGATGAATGGACATGGAGTGTCACTAACCTTCAATCTGACCAGCATATGGAAGACAGGGTGACTTCTCCGAGGCACTGACAGCCCAATGGGCAGTTGGTATGTTTTATGACAGTGTGGTGGGTTGGCTGTCTTAAAGTATTCTAGGCCATAGATATTCAGACCAAAGTCATAGGTATTTAGATAGATTTGTAATGATTCTGGATAAATTAATGTATATTAGAACAATCAATAATTATCTTTTAAATAAAGAAATGATCTCTGAAGCAGTGGACTAAGTAAGCTCTCCCTGCTCAGTTAGATTTGCAGGTGCATTTTGGGGATGGATTCTTCAGCCTGACTTATCCAACTGTTCACATGGCTACTGGTGTTCTAGCATGGTATTTTAGTTCTCTCCTGCCTTTAGTAACTTTTCATTTCTGACTTCTGTATATTATTTCTCTCGTGATGCTGAGCTAGATATCTGATAATTGTATTTTAAACACAACAAATATTAATATAAAAAAGTCTCTAATTGGCCTTATGCATTATGCTTAGGTGAATGGAGGCATAATTATTTAGTTATTATATCTCTAGTTAAGTGGCACCATATACTTCATTTGCAGTTCCAGAACATTCAAATGTACTTATATGAGTAGGCTTTTCTAATACTAGGCTCCATCCGATGCACAGGGAAATGTATGTCTCCAGAAAAACTTCTTAGAATGAATAGTCTGCTTCAGCATTTATGTTAACTGAAAATATAATTTTATAAGGTATAATATTCAGGATTGCTAACAGCTGCTACACTCTTCTTTATGTCTGGTACACTTGGAATAACCTGTAATTTTCCTCTAGTTACAATTTGCAAAGTTGTAATTTTGGTTATAATGTTAAGTATAGTAATAGTATAGTTTATGGTTTCGTAATAACCTCACTGTGAGGCACTTGTTCACATGTTATTGTAGAGCAAAGGACAGATAGAAATGCTGTAAAAATAAAGAAGAACATATCTGCTGATACAGCAACCTCTTAAATCCTTTCTATCAAGAATTTCCTACACTTTAGATTCCAATTTTCAATCATGTCTGAAAAATTAATATCTATTGTGAGTCTTCTCAAAAATGACTTCAGCTTCATGTTAAATATTATCTAGACTTCTATGAGTAATTCGTTCCTTTTTACTAAATTTATGTTTATTATTATAGCAATGCATACTATAAAAGGTGTATATTGATGTTTTCATTATTGTACATTTACTTTTAAAGACTTAACTATCATAGAATATAAAGAGAAAAATTTAAAAAATACCTCCAGTTGAAATCCTGGTTCTACCAATGACCTGGTAGTGATTTTAGACAGTTAACTCTTTCAAAGTTTTCCCCATCTTAGGAAGTTACAGGGAAATGTTTTAAGCACTTCTAGGTTAACAAATACCTGGGTGAAAGATCTTATAAGATAAACATACTACTTGCTATTTGTACAGATTTGTGTTTTCTTTAAAGCATTGGGTTTCCATTAATGTTATAATTTATTTAAATCCCGGTGATATCAGAATGTATATTAATCTCATTTTCTTAGATGATTGTGATTTTCAGAGCTCATACAGTAGCCTGGGATTTTCTGATTCCTGAGCATATATTTTCACCTCTGTAGCACTGCTGCTTTTCTCTATAGGAAATAATATCAATTGATATGTAGTAACTGGTTTTTAGTAAACTAAAATATTTAGGAGCACATTGAAGTGACTACATTTAAAGGATTGAGAGAAATTACAATGTATTTTAACTTCAGGAATATTTTTTTAGGATTGTTGTTTAATCAACAACAATGATAAAATATATATATAACATATTTTATATTCAGGAGGATCTATTTATTTTAATCTCTGATAATCTTTACGAATTGAATAACTGGGCACCCTTGATCTCAAATGCTTCATGTAAACACCGCTATAATAGCTACATGAATAGTCATATTGAGTTCGCTGCTGTGAGTAGACAAAGGCTACAATATGGTAAAACATAAAACCTCTCTTCCCATATGGCTTTCATGAAAACCTTCTTGTCTGTTTATTTATTTCAATCCCTTTTATGAGCAACTCTTTCTCTGCGTTTGATTTAAATGTTAGTATTCCTGGAGGTTCTGTCCTTGACCTTCTTTTAATTGAGCACTTTCTCTGGATTAAGTCAGTTATTTCCATGGCATCAACTACCAGCTAATCATGGCTTACCAGTATATCTCAAAGTTGTCCTAAACTGAACTCACTAACTGAAACCACCATCTATGTAATTGTTTGAGTTAGAAAACTGGGAGTTATTCTTGATTCATCCCCCCTCATACCACCCACACCTATTTAGTCATAAAGTCCTGTCAATTTTCTGTTCTAAAAATGGCTTGTAACTTTGTACTTAGCTCCTAGCCCTCTGCTAGTATCTTAGTTCAATGTTTATTCATTTTTTACAGTTTTCTAGTTCGTCTCCCTGTATCTAGTCATGCTTCATTCAAATGTCTTCTACACATTGATCTACCTGAAATACAAACATAATTATCATCCCTTTCCCAAACATCTTACATGGTTTCCTTTACCTAAAAGATTAAGAAGAGATATTTTAGTAACAAATAATTATCTTCTATAAATTGAGCAACATTTATTTGAGATATAGACTATTTTTTTCATATATATATAGTTTTATATTACCACTGTTGGCACATAATAGATGATTAATATAGTTTTGCTGGGTAAATGAATTAATGAAACATTCAAGAAAAAGAATACCATAAAATTAGATAATTACATATATTTAAAGTACCAAAATTTGCTTATGTGCATTGGCAAATACATTGCTTCCAAATAAGCATCATTTAAAAACCACCACTTACTATCAGTTGAAATAAGTAAACATATTTCTTAATATGTTTAGTGAATCAGATCTAAAGTCCTGGCAGTAGTCTCCACAGCCCTCACCTAACTGACCATCTCTCTTCCTCCTTCACTCCACTCCAGCCACCTGGTCTCTTTCTGGCCTTTGAACACCCAAGTCCTTGAGGCCTTTTGCACTTGAGAACTTGATTCCCTGAGAGAAGGAATCTTCTCTCATATAGCTGTGTGGCTCACTCTCTTTTGATCTTTAAGCAAATGTCATCTTCTCCTATTTAAAGACGCAACCCTTCCCTCCTTCCTTTTCTGCTTTATTATTGTCTCTAACACAATTTTCCATCAAATGTTCTATATATTTTGCCTTATCCTATTTAGTATCTGTGTTCCACAGCTAGAATTATAAACATCATGAGGGTAGAGGCTTTGGTCTGTTAGTGCTCACTGTTTTATCCCCACAATCTAAACAGATAATAAATACTTGTTGAATAAATGGATAAATGAATGAGTAAATCCTTTATATTTATTCTCAGAAAATGTGCTGTTAAAAATAAGACCCAAAAATGATTTGAAGTAGTTTACAGTGAAGAATATATCTACTAAGATTAATAAAATAGAAATAAGGTAAAAAGGAGGAGGAAGTGAATACAGTAACGTAACTATAACATTGCTTTAATTTTGTATCAAAGTTTTCTTTGAGATTTCTTTTAGTCAAAAAACAAAAAAGCAAGAGAAGTTACCTAGTTCTAGTTTTCAGAAAGGAGAGCAAAAATTTTAGAGAATATTCTAATTTTGAGTTAAGTAGGGATTATGGAATAATTTAATGAGCAGTTTCTTTGTAAAATGCAGATGATGCTTCAGCTATGGATTTTCTTAAAAGTAAATTTTGATAAAAGTTAAAAGAATAACATTAAAGCTCAGTACAATGAAAACATTTCTGTGATGTTCTCAGCTGATGTGGCTCAGGTCTGTAGCTTAATTTGATTGAAAGATTGATTTTGAGTGCTGAGAGAGGTGAATTGATAGTGTATCTCTTAGGCCTTTTTTTTTTTCCCCCCTTACATAACTGCTTCTCTTGTCAAAGTCTGATAGGAATTTAGGAACTGCATGTCAAAAAGTACTCCCAATTGGAGTTACTGATTCACACTAGAAAACAAGTGAAGTTTCCCCCATATTCCTTAATTTCTTCCTGCCGTCTAACTTTCAAATTAAAAAAAAATTGAAAAATCATATCTGCAACAGCAACAAGACCTTCAAAAGAACCTAAACTTAAATCTGCAACACCAATAAGACCTTCAAAAGAACCTAAACTTAAATAAAACATGTGAATATAAAGTCATTCCAAATTCCTTAGCTTCAGTTTTGCTTCCTTCTAAACCATTCTCCACATGATATTTTTACAACAGCAAATATGATAATGTCATATCCATGTTTTTTACAAATCTAGAGACTCATGGCCTGAAGATTTTTTTAGTCAGAGTTTAAGTTATTCAGACAATATTTAACAGATACTTAGTCTATCTGAAGGGCCCTATGTTATATACGTCTATATACATATAGCTAATAAAATTGCTTCCCACTCTTAGCAATATGACACTGTAAGAGGGGAAATGTGAACACATAACTCAATACAGGTGAGCATCAGGTGATGGGTACAAGGAGCTATGACTGTTCAGAGGATAGAGAGAGCACTTCTCACTGGTAGGCTTAATGAGGCTTCATGAAATAGGTTACATCTGAACTGGGCCTTCCAAGATTTCTTAGTGCAGATATTTCTGGCAATAAGAATGCCAAGAAAAATGGCATTGCCAAGAGATATGTCAACATGGTCAAGCAGTGAGCAGGTAACTGCAAATAGACCTGCTTTCTTAGACTGGAATGCAGGTAAAGCAAATGGTAGGGGGCAAGACTGGTAGGTTGGGATTGGATTGTAAACCGTGTTAATAGTACACGAAGAAATTTAAACCTTATTATACAATCACTAGAGAGTCAGATTTTGTGTCTGGGTAGGGAATTGGTGATGTTAATAGGTGCTTCAGAGAAAGATTTAGTGTAGAGAGAACAAAACACATGACCATTACAACAGTATGATTGCGATTGTTAGTAGAGACCTCAGTTTGGATGATGATCTCAGATAATTAAAAGGATAATCTAAACATGTTAGTGGAGGGAAAGAGATTAAAATGATGCCTATATTCAGGGACCAGTAGTGAGAGGCATGGGACACTGAAAGGTGTAGGTATAGGATACTAGAAGATACATTAGATCCTCAACCAACAGGGAAGGTTTGGAAGAAGTAATGTCAGCCCCTTGAGGTCTACTTTGGTTTATCTTTTATTGGATGTTGTAGCCCCATCATTTAGGACAGTGTAAGGAACACAATAGGCACTTGAATTATGCTTGTTAAGTGAATGAATAAGTGATTGCCTGGCTAATGATTGCACAGAATAAACTTTAGTGTAGGTAAATAAAATGATCTTGGTTGCCCTGGAGTTAATTTTACTGGTAAAAGATATATCCATGGCACTAGTTAGATAATTCAAAACATTAGTGTGGCTTTAGATCTAACAGTATATGTCAGCTTACTTCTTCTAAGAAGCAGTATAAAGTAAGAGTTACTTGTCTAGACTCTAGAAGTAGGCTACTAGGGTTTGAATCCCAGCTTCACCACTTAGGATCTGGATCTTGGGCAAGGCAATTAACCTCTCTGAGCTATAGTTTCCTTGTCTTTAAAATGGGAATAATTATAGTACTTACCTCATGGTGGTGTTATGAGGATTAAATGAGTTACTATGTGTAGTTAGAACATTTCCTGGCACATATTAGTCACTATATGTGTTATAAGTAGTAGAAGTGAACTATTAGAATGAAGTTTTATTTACATTTTTTATTGATGCAATGTACAGTTTTGGTTTTCTGGCACATTTCTCTTACCAAAGATTGAGGAATAGATAACAATCTGATTTGGAAAATACCCCCCAAATCTGATTAATGAAATTTGATAAAAAGTAAACATTGGTAAAAATGGATAAAATGCTTTAAACTGCTCAGAAGGAAAGTCCTACAAAAGTAGAACTTGATATTGAAAACAGCTCAAAGTCAAGAGTACTTGAAAAGCATATCTTTGAAAGAAATTATCTCTAAAATTAAAATCGGTCTAAGTTTCTTTTCATTTATTTTTGCTAAACTCAATCTTTTAAAAAAAAATTGTAGGCATTCAGAAACCTAATGGAAAAAACAGCTAGTGTCTCTGTTGCTTTATGAAGAGATGGAAGTACTAGAAAATAATATATATAAAAATTAAGGTGCTTTAGTTCAAATGAATTTCAAAAGCTAGCCATTTTGAATTGTTTAATATTCTGCAGTGCGCTGAAATTTAAATAGGGTCATTCTGGAGTACGATAGCCCAGTTTTTCTAATATATAGCAGAATATATGTCAGTAATCGAATGCCCGGGATTCAGTATGCTCTAATAGGGGAGTTAATTAACTGGGAACACATAAAAAATGAAACAGTTTGTTTTTGTTGATTTTATACATATAAGAGATTTTGTTCTATGACTTCTTTTACTTAAGATGTAGTATAATGAAACCAGAAAACTTAAATATGATAAAGATGTAATTTGAATGTTTTTCCACTAAAGATTTTTGGATCTTAATGTATAAAATTATAATTATAGATAAATCATCAATAGCATCTATTTGATGTATATGCTAGGCATATATAAAAAGAGATACCTGTAGATATATTTTTGCATCGTTCATGATACTCATGATATTCCCATTAACTATAGCAGAACCTCCACAAATCACATATTTTTTTCCTTCCCTTAAATTTTGTAAATTGAATTAATATTTCAGAAATCAATCCATCAGATGTGATTTGTTAGAGCTATCAAGTAAAGTGAATTTTCTATACTTGATTTTTAGTAATAGTTTCTGTATTCCAGTTACCTCGGCGTAGGTCACATCATTGTTCATGAAACAAAAGAGAAGCAATGTAGCACAGTGTGTAACGGTGCTAGTTTTGAAGTCACAGTAATGGGGCTTAAGTCTTGGCTACAACCATTTGCTAGCTGTGTGTTCAGTGGCAAGTTAGGTATTTTCTCCAGGTTTCAGTTTCCTCATACGTAAAATAGAGACAAACCTCACAGGAAAATAATGAGGATTTTACAAGCTCATATGTGGAAAGTACATGGCCTACCTCATTTTACTAGGAAAAAAGAATTTAGACAAATTATGTACTGCTGTGAACCATTTTATATAAACCACAGGTTTTTTATTACCATGCAGAATCATAGAATTCTATGATTAAAACATTTATTGCTGAAGTAATTGTTATTATTAATAAAGACTGGACTTAAAATGCCATTATTACATGAGGATAAATATAAAAAAAAGTTGGTATGTTTTCCTGCCAGGTGGAAGAGGGCTGCTCAGAATGACCTCTAATCTGTCCATTCTGCTCTTTGCCTTTATTATCTTGTGACATTGTAGTAGGATGCTAAGAACATAGTGATTCACACTGATTTCTTGGATCTTTAACCCAAGAATTACATTCGCTTCAAGTAGAAACTAAGGTCTTATCCTTCTCAAAGTATTTCAATTTGCTGTCTTTGATGGTTTAGTTACCAAGTTGAATGGTGTATTCCAAACTTCTAACACTTAAGTTTCAATTACTTGACTTCTCTAAAAATACTTTTATGTTATGTCCTCTAAAAGGTCCTGAGTATTTCCTGGCAGTCTTTTAGTGACTTTATTTAGCAGTCTTTCCTTATTATCAGTGAAATGATAAATTTGCTTGAAAATCTTCAAAGAGAGCTTAGGTTTGAAGTTAATTCAATGCATTTGTGATAAGCATAATGTATAGTGGAAAGGGATAATATACCCAAGAGTGAAGATGAAGAATTATAATTCTTAGATCTGGTACTGATTTTTTTCCCTATCATCTTCTAAACCATCTGCCTTCCTGCTTTTTCTTTCCCTTCTCTGCTATTAAAAACTTTTAAATCTATGAAATTCTCCCTAACTTGAACGTTGAGCTATTTTGCTAGGAAAGGACTTAGACAAGTTATATGTTTATAAGTACCAATTTGTACAATCGTAGGGTTTTATTTGTACCTGATAGAATTTCATAATTAAAAGTCACTTGAAAGTCATCTAGTGTAAATTCTCTAAAGATAAAAAGACAGAAGCTGAGTGTATGTTCAGAGGCAAAGTGTGACAAAGCCAAATCACTTGTTTTCTTAATATCCTGGATTAAATTAACTCCCTTTTTTGCCTTAGTTTCACTGTTTATGGAGAAATAATTATGGAGTTGAAATAGATATTTATTCATTCTATTTCTTTACAAAAATATGTAAAATTATTGTTATTTTTTGTTCTTGACACTTCAGTATTAATTTATCTATGTACATTTACATACAAACACATACATATATAAATAATTTAAGACTATTCTCTAATTGACAAAAGATCCTAAATTTTGAGCTTTTAAATATTTCATACATTCAGAGGCATTTTAAGAGTACTTCAAAAGTTTATAGGATTAATGATAATATATGCATGATTACTTTAAAACTCTACCTCAGATGTTTTTTAACCTTAAACATTGTCTTACAAAGCACCATCCTGTATAGCACAATGCTTTAAAGTTTAAGTGAAGCTGCCAAGTGTAAAAATGCTGTAATTGAAGGTCTGATTTCCCTTGCAAATCATCCAACTGGTGTTTCAGGACAAAATTATTTGTTTTTACTAATTTAACTAAACATTAAAGACAGATTTTTTTGATGATTAAAATATACTTTCCGTATGGCTGTTGAAAGATTATTTATATTTTTAAAAATAGTTTTTCCATCAGAATGTTTGAAATAAAGGGCATAAATATCTTAACAAAGCACTTATGAGGCATTTGGAATATGCATGTGCAGTCAGTGGTATTCAATAGAACTTTCAGCAATGATAAGGGGATGTTCTATATCTGTGTTTTCTAGTATAGTACCCACCATATGAGGCTATTGAACATGGTTTCTAGTGCAATTGAGGAACTGAATTTTTAATTTTAACTTAAATTTAAAATAGCCACATAAGACTAGCTGCTACCCTATTGGACACTCAAGAATAGATTGCTTTTTGATATGGAATTAGAGGTTTTAAAATAAATTTGTAAGAATATCTTGTCCTTTTGCCCATATTTAGGTAGAGCCACACTTATTTTTTAAAAAATGAAAATTTATTTTTAATAGCAACTAGAAAAAGCTGTCATAAACTTTTTTTATAGTAACCCACACAAGTGTTAAATAACCCCATGTCAAAACTCATTTATGACATTCAAAATCTGTAATGCTATAGTTTAAATCAGGTTTGTGTATGTGCATGCATGCTTTACTCAGAATAGATGGAGACCTTCCGACTACCGTTCTTTTTCTAACACAGTCATTAAGCCACCCCTTTACCAGGATGAAATGCTAACTGCTTTCACCTCTCTTTATAAGTTTTTCCAACTTGAGTCAACCTGCTCTGAGCCAGTTCCAAAATATCTGTGACCCTATTTGCTTATAAATATAACAACCTCCAAATGGATTTGCTTTGGTAGCTTAGTTGAAACCTCCTATTTCAACTAAAAATTTATATTTTATTTAAGAATAGCCTAGGACATAAGTAAACCTTTTCAAATAGCTGTTAATATTTAGCTAAAGGAGTAATGGCCTGGATAGAAGTCATGAGCTAATTAAAGGTGTGATTAAGCTAACAGTAGGGGAATGTGAGGAAACATCAATGATAGGCAAAGTACACCTGTGAACTCACCATAATCAGTACTCCTTATCCACATGTACTCCTGAACTAGTCTGATCTTATAAATGGAATTCACAGCAAGAACATTTAATGGGGAGACCTAGGTAACTCTGAGTTGTAATATGATTTTCAAAGAAATCTGTCTAATTTCTAAGTGTGTGGTATAATGAAAAGTTGAATTTTGTCTTATATTTGCACCCAAATATTAACATGACTCATTAGTTTTGATATTTTTATACTAACTTCTAACAGTCTCCCCAGGGATTTCCCTTCTTCCTAATCTAATTACTTGTTAGTAGAATGCTTGGGAAGAAGCCTTAAAAAATATTAAAATTACTAGCTTCCTTCCGTTTTTTCTTAGATCTGATTTGTTTAGATTTTGACTATCCTAAAATAGTTTGCTAAATATTAAGGAAAAAGATATTTCAAGAATATATTTTTTAAAGATTTTATTTATTTATTTTAGAGAGAGGGAGAGAGAATGAGAGCAAGTGGGGGGAGGGGCTGAGGGAAAGGGAGAGCGAGAATCTCAAGCAGACTCTGTGTGCTGAGCATAGAGCCCGACCTGGGGCTGGATTTCATGACCCCAAGATCATGGCTTGGGCCAATCAAGAGTTGGATGCTTAACTGACTGAGCCACCCAGGTGCCCCAAGAATATTTTTTTAAAAGTAGAATTATCTTGTTATATAAGTTGTCTCTGATTTGATTTTGGGGCTGGCAAATTCTCTTCCATTGTACATGCTCTTTGAAATAACTACATTGTATTCTCAGAGGGTCTATACAATTTTATGGACGTTTTGCCTGGAGTCTTTTCTTCTCATTTCCCCAAATGCTGTC
Organism: Neomonachus schauinslandi; assembly: GCF_002201575.2. NCBI lineage: Eukaryota > Metazoa > Chordata > Mammalia > Carnivora > Phocidae > Neomonachus > Neomonachus schauinslandi. The sequence continues at coordinate 96,276,180 of NC_058408.1, read as the reverse complement.
CATTCCCACTGCTACTTCTAGATTTTTTTTTTTAAATAAAGACTGATTTGACAAATCCTAAATTTTATCTAGGTAGAGAAACATTAAATACAGGATTTTGTGCAAGCTGTTGGCAGGCAATACCTATTTTCTACCTTTCAAGTCAATTAAATAAAATGTTGCTGTGAAGACCAAATTTAATTTCTCTATGCCATTATGTTCAAGTTAAAAAAAAAGAAGTGGACAGAAAAGATCAGCGGAAAGACTGGGCTCCATGTAAAGTTACCCGATGCAATGCAACGTGCACTTAACCATTTATAGGAAAGTAAAGTGTCTCAGCATCAGAAGAGAATGAACCCCAGATACGCCATGGTCTTAACTTCAGTTCACCTTTTTCATCTGTGAAATACAGTTAATACCAACTGCTTTCTTTGCTTCGCAAGATTGTTATGGAAGAAAACATAGGTGGAGGTTTTATAAATCACAAAGTACTATACAAATATAAAGTGACATCTTTCTTATCATCATTATGACATTCTTTAAAGACCTTATTCAGAAGCAAAAGCAAACATCCATCAGTGTAAATTTTAAAGTTTTTGAAATGAAAAAGAAAATGTATTATTTTTGCATACTGTAATGGACTTGCTATATTTTTGGGGCAAATTCAGAGAGAAGTAACTATGAACAATTACATGAAAATGTCCTAAGAGGAAAAAAAGACAAGTCACTATCATTGACAGAAATATCTGTATTTGATATTTTCTAAGTGAGTCATTAAAATAATCCAAGAATACCAATTTCAGATGAATGTCAGTTGAATGTCACATGTAAAACTTTTGGTAACTTCCACATGGGGAATAAAAAAGATGTAGTTGACTCATTCACTTCTCTCCTCCTTTTCCTCCTCCCCTATTTCCTTTCCTCTTAACTCCTCTTTTCCCCTTGTCTTCCTTTCCTTCTTTCACCCCTGTTCTTCTTTCTTCCCATCTTATTAAGGACTTGCTTTATCAGCAAAATTTGGAAATTCTATAAGGACTATAAAAAAATAGAAGGCAAAAATCTCTGTTCTCGGGGAGTTTTCAATTTTTTGGGCTGAGTCTTTCAAAACTATTTGTAATTAGGTAAGAGGAGCTGTTTTATCATCATTTATTTTCTGGGAACCCAGAATCAACTCTATCTATAGCATTTCATAAAATTCATTAACTATTGATAGCAAAGTATATTTATGAAACATTCAAAAAAATGGTTAATTTATTTTTCCTCATAAAATCTTCTTGAAGGTGCCTGGGTGGCTCAGTTGGTTAAGCATCTGTCTTTGGCTCAGGTCATGATTCCAGGGTCCTGGGATGGAGTCCTACATTGGGCTCCCTGCTCAGCGGGGAGCCTGCTTCCCCTCTCCCCCTTGCTCATGCTCTCTCTCTCTCAAATAAATAAAATAAAAAAATAAATAAATCCTCTTAAATCTGGATTTCCAAATGATAATTTATATTTGAGTGAAGGTTAAGAACATCTATTAATAGGCATTATAACTTATCTGGATTTTCAAAGTGCAACTAAGAATAATACTTTTCATTTTTGTTGTGTATGATATAGTACTTTAGAGAGTATTTCAACTTGTAGGATAGATTCAAAATGTATCCTTCCCACAGGGATAAAAAAAGTAAAAACAACCTTTCCCAGTAACATACAAATAGCAAGATGCAAAATACATTCTCACCCTTCCGATAAAACTTGCATATATTATTATATAGGAAGTCTGAAATTTTTGCATGATTAGTTATTACTGTGACCTTATTTTCCTGAGCATTCCACTTGTGAAAGAAAAAATATTTTTAAAAAATTAGATATGAAGAAGTAAAAGACTTGATATATGGCTTTTATAAAACTTTTTTAGTTTGGGGGTATTTTTTTGTGCTTACAAAATGTGCTTATAAACTAACCAAACAACTCTTTAAAACACAAATATACTAGAGTTTAATTAGCAGAGTGAGTCTTGTTCTCTAAAACTTGTCATGATAAACTTTCATACATTTATTCCCATGAGGCTGCCATCACCCAGAACATTATTGAAACTACTTTTTGGTAAATACCTTCAGTACCAATTGATGGATGATACTGAAAAATATTTCTTGTAATTTTATACTTTGTGTTTCAAAAGTATGAAACACCTCATATTTTATTCATTAATCTTGGTTTTGAATAAGTTTTGAGTAAATTCAAATATTAAAAGAAACATTGATGACATTCAAAAGAACGTGGAGGAGGTGCTGAAGGCCCTTCCAAATAAGTTATTTATGTAAATCTGAGCAATGGCAAGATCAACTAACCAATTTCTATTTTCCAAGGGGACTTCTTGGCTGGCTAAAACCCACTTGCATATATGGTTGGTTTAATTATATTTTTTCAAAATTAGGAAATTTTATTGTATAGCAGTAACTCAGACACACAACCACTCTGAAGGATATATTAATGTGATCCTGTGGTAGGCAGAATAATGACCCTCCAAAGAAGATATCCACATCCTAATCACCACATCCTGCAACTGTGTTACCTTATATGGCAAAAGAGACTGCAGATGTGATTAAGGATCTTGAGATAGAGAGACTATACCAGATTATAAATGTGGGCTCAAAGATGTAATTGCAAAGATCCTTATAAGAGAGAGAGGCAGAAGGATAGAAGCAGTAAAGTCAGACTTTCAGAGGACACAATTTGATGACTGAATCCGTGAAAGAGAAAGAGAAAGATTTGAAGATGCTACACTGCTGACTTTGAAGAAGGAGGAAGGGGCCATGAGCCAAGGAATACAGGCAGCTTCTAAAAGATGGAACAAGCAAACAGAATTTCTCTTAGAGCCTCCGGAGGGAGCATAGCTCTGCTGACACCTTTGCTTAGCCCAGTGAAGCTGATTGTGGACTTCTGACCCGCAGAATTGTAAGATAATAAATGCGTGTTATTTTAAACCACTATGTCTGTGGTAATTTGTTACTATAGTAGCAATAGAAAACTAATATAGACCCTGAAGTTTAGAAATTAAATATAGCTCAGAGTAACCTAACACATTATTTAGTCCAACTTCTCCTTATCCATGAATTACATAAATAACACAAAGTTTTTTGCCTAAAGTTATACAATCTGTAGCAGACTTATAAAACTCAGATATTCTCATCTCGCAGTCTAATATGCTTTCTTGTATATTGTGTTATGTAAAATCCCAAACATGTTTTAGTAATTCATATGGCATAATTTTTCCTTGGTATCTTTCTAAGAAGATCAATAGGTCTGAAATGGATCAATACACATTGATTTTGATTTTCTTCATAGATTTTGCTGACAATGTAGAGATAGCATTTAGTATCCTTAATGATTTCTACCTCAGGTCTTTCTGAGGTGGGGGTTGTCAGCTCATCTGATAGCATTTGGCCTTCTCCCAGTTATGCAAAGTAGCAAATCATGTATTATCACAGATCCCTGAAGTTAGAAGAGATTACATTAAATAATAATACTCTGGAGTTGGATTCTAGTCATCTTTATATGTAAGGTCCACAGGTAAGCTTGTTGGATTGCCAGGGTTGAAATTTATTGTTACAGTCTGACACTGCTTCTCTTTCCTGAAGTTTTTGTCTTTAGGAAGCTTGAAGAGCCATGAAGAAAACTTTTCATGGATGGCAATCTTATTCTACTCTCTACACAACCCTATCAGTAGCTACACATTCCCTATCTCTCTCTTTATCTCCTGTATCCTACTCATTATAGACTAGACTCTTGATCTTGATACTATCTCAAGTTTACCATGCCATCTGTTTCTTTGGTTGGTTGTTCTAGGTCCTATCTAGTATTCCTTTTCTTGAACATAGTATATCTCTCCATCCATTTCAGCCATCTTTAATTTCACTTAGCAAATTTTGTTTTTGATTTTCCAATTATTTGTGTTTGATATTTAACAGTATACTTATTTTTTGTAACATCTTTGTATCCTGCAACTTTGCTAAATTCACTTTTGGAAGGTGTAGTTTTCATTTACCACTTTCCCACTATTTCCTGTTATCTGCCTCTTACTTTTTTTTTTTAATATTTTATTTGACAGAAACACAGCGAGAGAGGGAACACAAGTAGGGGAGAGGGAGAAGCAGGCTTCCCACTGAGCAGGGAGCCCCATGTGGGGCTCGATCCCAGGACCCCGGGATCATGACCTGAGCCAAAGGCAGATGCTTAACGACTGAGCCACCCGGGCGCCCCTCTGCCTCTTACTTTTACCAGTCGACGGAAATTACTTTTTTGAGGTGACCTATTAGCCAGCTTCCAGGTCTCTTTTTTAAATTCTCCTCTTCCACTTCTTTATGATATGTGGATGCAATCTTTCCTTCATAGAGGCGCGCGCACGCACACACACACAAACACACACACACACACAGAGAAAGCCTTCTCAGTTGACATGACAAGGTACTAACCTGGATCTCTTAATAGTGACTATTCATTTCTAACATGTTTCTGTGGTGGTTTTGCTTTTAAATTTCCAGTCTTCTTTACGGAAATGTTCCATGTTCTTTTCAAAATTGTTTTGTTCTAAACTCTGAAATTAGATTTTTTCTACTCATTTGGCTTCAAATACAAGTTACTCTAGGGAAAGTCCAAGATTCCTATCTTAGCACTGCTCTTTCTTCAGAAATACACATCACATTTCCAAATGCCTAGGAAAGATCTATTGACACCTTAAGTTAACAGTCAAACTGAACTTGCTTTAATTGACATGAAGAAAAGTTCTTAGTTGACTTAAATTCTCTGAGTTTTATACCAAACTCTCAGCCTCCAGGTCTGCTCCTTCCTTTTTTTCATCCCTTCCAAGTTCCAGTACTTCACTCCTGTTTACTCCTACCATGTTTCCCTTTATAATTCTTCCTTTCATTTGGACTGCCATTGTCACAGTTCAGCAATTCATTAATATTTTATTTATCACACACATTTTAACAATTCCAGAAATATTAAGATTATAATTGCTTTCATTTTCTATACATTCTTCTTATTCTTTTCAGAATATATTTACAATTGTCATATTCAATTAATTGTCATCATATTACCATCATATTAAAGATATAACTTTATTCAATTTTTATACATTTTTCATATCACTACATGGCTTTCATTAATATAATTTTAATAACTACATAAGAGCCCATCAAATATTTTACTGCATTTTTTGTTATATTATCCTTGTTAGACATCTAGGATTTTTTAATATTTTTATATCATATATAATACTTCAGTGACTCTCTTTGTATAAATGATCTTTTAAATTTGTATATTTTTCTTAGTAAAAATAAATGAGAAGATTCATATGACTTCCAAAAGTGTTTTTTACTAATTTATTTGCTGAATATATACAAGTGCTTTCTATATAGTTTAACTTCACAATCATTGTTTAAACTTTTGGCTTATTAAAAGGGATGGAATGTTGCTATGTTCTGAATATGCCTCTGTTTAATAACTAACAAGGTTGAACATTTTTTTTTCCAGTGTTGTGTTAGGTACTTGAACTTCCTTTTATGATCTTATAATTTTTGTCTAGATTATTTCAGTAGCCTAACTGGCCTTCCTCTTCTATCACATTTTGCCTCCTACTAGCAGAGTAACAGTCACAAAACCCAAGGAATCATGTCACTGCAAAAACAAGGAAAAAAATTAATATCTGTTATATTAAAAAAGGCTGAACTCCTTCAGTTAGTATTCCAGACTTTCCATATTCAAGGAAATATTTAACCAGCCTTCTAGCCTTTTGTGACATTATCCTCCTGGTATTCTGAGTGTCAGCTACACTGGTATACTCTTATTCCGTAGGCCCCTTTTCCCCTCTTCCGTAACATTACTCACTCTCTTCTCTTCACCTGAAGTCCCTCCATTCAAATTTTACTTAACCAAGAAAACATTAAATACTACGTCTTCCCTGAAACAAACTTATATGATCATTTCCATTAGAATTAATCTCTTTTGTCTGTGTTTCTATTATGCTTTCTTTAAACCTCAGTTTTGGTGCTTATCTCATTTTTCCCATAAAATAATTTTTTATGTCCAAATCTGAATTTTTTATTTCAGAGCACCTGTCTGGCTCAGTCAGTAGAGCATATGACTCTTGATCTCAAGGTCCTGAGTTCAAGCCCCACATTGGGTATAGAGCTTACTTAAAAAAAATGAATTTTCTATTTCATTTTAAGTTCATGAGTAAAAGGTTGTCCTTAAGCAATCTTTGATTCCTCACAGTGGCCCAAACAGTGGGTAAAACATTACAAAATTTTGTAAATATTTATTGAATTGTTTGAATTCAATTAATTTTGGGTTGTTTTGAAACTTACTGAGGGGAAAAATTCTTAGGGCCTATCAAAGAACCCTTCATAACCTTACAGTAGGGAAACCTTTACGATAATAAGAGCATAAAAGAGACACATTATTAGAAATAGTTACACATATAAAGAAGCCCTTGTCTTCTTAACGTACATTTGACCAAAAGGCTGTATACTTGAGCTCTTTTCCCTCAAAAACCTTCAAAACACTCACACATACACACACACACCACCTTTTCAGTTATTCACTTCATTTGTCAGGGTGATATTTTAAAAATTGGCTAAGATTGAGGTAGTGAGGTAGGTCAGCCATTTAATTTTGTTAAACTACTAATATATAAAATATTATATTTCTGTCCACTCCCTGCTTTTGATAACATGTTTTTTATCATTAGATTATTTAGGATGGAATTGCAAAAGAAAGTGACCTTGATAGAGTCCAAAGTACTGTGTTTCTTGACACAGTGAGGTAAAGCAGTATTATTGGTATTAACATAATTATGTTGTTAAATGCATCAAAGGTGAGGTATTTAAAGCAAATTAAACAAGTGACATTCTTATTCCATAAACCACATTTAATCTCATGCTTGGCTTTTTTTTTTTTTAAGATTTTATTTATTTATTTGACAGAGAGAGACACAGCAAGAGAGGGAATACAAGCAGTGGGAGTGGGAGAGGAAGAAGCAGGCTTCCTGCCGAGCAGGGAGCCCGATGCGGGGCTCGATCCCAGGACCTGGAATCATGACCTGAGCCGAAGGCAGACACTTAACGACTGAGCCACCCAGGCGCCCCATGCTTGGCTGTTTTTATGATAGAGTTACAGCAATAGAGAAAATCAGGCCCAAATGGAAGAGTAACTGATACCTTCATAAACAGATGCTTAGAATTTGAACTTAAAGTGAGTAAGGAACACCAAAAGTCAAATGGGACAAACAGGGAGGTGACATTCATGGCGACAGCAAAAGATTAGTTGAGATTATTTTAGGACTATTTGAATTGAGAGAATGACGTTACATGGATGAAGGCTAGAGAAGAGTCCTGACTTTGAGCCCCAGCTCCTCAATGACTCACTGTGTGACCTGGAACAAATTACTTAACTTTCCTGCCTTCTAGGTTTCTTATTTATAAAATGGAGATAATTACATATGTAATAAAGTTGTTGTGAGGATCAAATTATAAAACAGACAAGAGTATTTTTAATGTAAATTAACCCATATTTATAAGGTGGTATTGATATCATGTTGTAGAAACTTTATCATGATGTAGAAACATCCTGCTATATTTGAACTTGATTTATTCATTTACTCAGAAAATATTCAGTAAGTGCAAGCACCGTATTTATTACGTATGCAGTAGTGAATAGAACAGATCTGATTTCTGCTCTGGGGATACTTATTATCTAGTAAGGGTCACTAGTTACCAAACAAATACTAAAAATAAGAGGGCTTCTTAGCCTCTGTTTTACCCACTGGCCAGGTTAGCTAACGTTTTCCATTCTCTCTGCAAAACACATTGACTAACATCCATTTTACGCTGAATACCATAGCACTTAATACTTGCCAGGATCTGTTCTAAGTGCTTTGCATAAATTAACTCCCTTAATCCTCACAACAAGATCTCAGTGTAGATACTATTATCATTCCCATTTTGCAGAGGAGGAAATTGAGGCACAGAACGTTAAGTGACTTGTCCATGTTTAACACAACTAGTTGGTGGTAGATCAGGATTCATACCTAGGTAGTCTAGCTCCAGAGCTCCTGGTCTTAATCACTATGTAACAATACCAGCAGGTCTGTCTATTCCTGTTTTCAGTAGTTGAGTAGAAAGCTTATTTAAAGGTCAGTTGTATTTGTTCCCAAATATGTTTATACCAGTTGTTTTTGTTATGTAATTTAATTAAATGTCACATAAAACAGTAAACTAGGAATGAAAAATACAAATGTGATTTTGTATATTTGTAAACTAATTGAATATGTTGCTAAGACTTAATTGAGGAGAATTGCCTAAAAAAGCTGCCAAATCATAAATTGATGAAAACTAAGAGCGGAGGCATATTGTAAAAACATAGACATTTATTGCAGTTGGCCTCATGTGTCATTATGCTCTCATTATACTTAAAAATAAATGAAAGTGGAAAATGCAGAAAATATATATTTCCAATTATTAAACCATTACTAAACTAAAAAGCCTTGGCCCTATATCAAACAGTTGGCAAATGAGTGAATATTTATATATTTTAAGTTAAAATACATATGTTTAAAGCATATACATATATGTACATAGAGATAATTTTTTTGTGATATCTGATTTAGCTAACCTTTTTGGTTAACCTACCAATTGTCCAGCAAGAAAGAAATATCTTCAAATACTTATATATCCAAACATTAAAACTCATTGGCATCCTGAGTAGAGCTTTATGAGTCGCTCTTGCTCCAAAAGAGGAAGTCATAGTGTATCCCATAGAGTGCAAATTGTGGATCCCAGTGCATGTCTACAGGAGACAGATCATGAATCCCAGTGTGATCCACAGAAGATTGTGGATCCCAGCGTGGTATATGAAGGACTAATCATGGCTCATAGAGTGGATTTATTTTTGTGTCATGTGATCAACTCAGTTCTTTTCAGGGCTGCATGATGTAGTGAAAAAGAATCTTGGACTGTAGTCAGTATTTCAGCCTAATTTCTTTATTTGAAGTGGGCAATATAAGTAATGATGTTAGATGTAATATAGCCAGTCCTTAATGAACTTGAAAATACTTTGGAAATTGCATGTTTTCATACTACATTGTTAATTCAGTTACTACAAAACTTATTACATCAAACATTGCTTACCTATAAATCTGTGAGCTCCATGTGTTCAGATCTTGGCTCATTAATGTGTATACTGACATTTGTACCTAGTCAAGTGTCTAGGTTCTTCTAGTATATAGAAGGTACTCACTGATATTTTTTATGTGAACTGACCGGAAGTCCCCTAAATTTAACCAAACATTTTGAAGGTAAATGATATATGGAATATAAAATATTCTTATACTTCCAGTTTTAGATGTTGTAGAGTCATTTTCTTCTCCTCATTCCCTCAAAGCCCACTGAAAATATCAAAGGAGGCAAAGAGAGAGAAAAATATGCCTTCTCCAAAGAAGCAAGTGCAAACATCCTCAACCTCAATGGTATAAATTGTGAAGTTCATATATTAAATATTGTAACCTCTGCATAGAAAATTAAGCCTACTGAGGCACCTGGGTGGCTCAGTCATTGAGCATCTGCCTTGGGCTCAGGTCATGGTCCCAGGGTCCTGGGATCGAGCCCCACATCTGGCGCCCTGCTCCGCGGGAAGACTGCTTCTCCCTCTCCCACTCCCCCGCTGCTTGTGTTCCCTCTCTCGCTGTGTCTCTCTCTATCAAATAAATAAAATCTTTAAAAAAAAAAGAAAATTAAGCCTACTAAGAGATGGCACTGGCTACCTTAGACAATATTTATTCTCTGAAAAGCATATTTAAGAGTCTTCAATTAAAGAGAGCTTGGTTTCTGGGAAGCATAAGAAAAATGGAGAAATTCCTGCAGAGATCCCAGCTGACATCCTAGAATGGTAGGGGAGGGAAGCCTCAAAGGGACAGTCTGCCAACCATGTCATTCTGTTCTCTACCACTTGATCACTAAGTCCAGGCAGCCTGTCAGAAGAGAAGGTGGAGGAAGTAGGAGACATAGAGCTATCTAGGGAGAACCTGTTGAGATCCATGCAGACTTCTTGAGAGGAAAAACCTGGGGGGGGGGGGTGAAGTACTTTCAATGTTAAGAAAACAAAAGATTTGGAAAGAATTTGGAAAGAAAGGCATTTGAGTCAGTAAGCTGAAATAGTGGCTACGAGCTTCCCTGGCTAATTTCTAGCCCTTTCATTCCCCTTTCTCTTCCCCTTCCTGTAGGACTACCTTTTTTTTTTTTCCCCCAGCCTCATCAAAGATGAGTAGTAATTGGAAAGGGACCAATGGATAGATCCATTCATAAAAGCTGCCATATTCTCTTTCACATAAGGAGAAGAGAACAAGCAAAACAGCTATGAAAAGCACATATCACAAGTGATATATTTTCTAAAAAAGAGTTCAGAGAGAGACAGAGAGTTTAAAGAAGACAGCATATGACAAATAAAAGGAGAAGAAAATAGAGCTAGTAGAGTTCAGGAAGAAAATAAAAATGGAAATGAAAAAACATAAGAGAAAAAATACATGCTAAAATTGACACAAATAGAATAAATTTGACTGAAAACAAAGTCAGAGGTATAAATAGATATGAAAATATCTGACAAAAGAAATGTGTACAAACAATATAAAACTTTTGTAATGATAAAAAATTTGAAAGACACTGAAAAGAGAGCCAGGATATGCATAATTGGTGTTTCTGAGAAAAGAAAAATAATGAATCAACAAAAAATACAAAGATGAAGAAAACTGTTGTAAAGATTTTAATTTTCAAATTGAAAGATCAAACTACGTCCTAGGACAATTTATATGGAATAATGAATACCAAAAGATATATTAGTACTGTTTCCTGAACTCCAAGGATAAAGAGCGATTCAATCATATGAACATTTAAGGCAAAAAACTCAAACTACATATAAGGGGGAAAATAGGTTGGTCTCCAATTTCCACATAATGTCAGAAGCCAGGGAAGCAATTTCTACACAATTATGAAGGAAGGAAAGTGTAACACATGTCTTATTTTCATTGGAATATTTTGTCAACAGAGACACATTCTGAAGCAGCAAGGACCTAGACAATATATAGCCCTGGCGCCCTTCTAAACACACACACACACACACACACACACACACACTTAAATAGTGAGCATTAAATCTATCTAATTATGGATTAAAAATAACAAGTTTAGGAATTCTAAAACAGAGTATAAATGTTATAAACCATGAAAAATATAAACATATTAATGGCCAAGGCTGAGAGTAAGAGAAGGGAATATTAGAAGAAGGATCAATGAGCTAGTTTCTTTTTATCATAACATGGGGTTAATAGCTACTACCTATGTTGATATACATAATTGAAAAGAATCCAGCCTCCTAAAATTTTTCAATATTTTTCCTCAACTTTGGAGTGGACTTTTAGAAAAGAAAACATTATGCTTTTCGTTTAAGAAACATTTACCTGAATTTCAGTAATTCTTCAATTTTTAGTTCAATTTTTTTTAAGTTAGGGTCAAGGAGAAGAAAATGTAATATTTAAATATAAAAATATCATGTATCATTTTATTCCATTTTTCCTAAAATGGATACATATCTCTGATCCATTTTTCTAACTTAATAGATATTTAGATATGTTTGGAGTGATGTTTACTTGGTGCGGGAGAGGGTTCTTTCTTTCTGATAGATGGGGTTTGGATTATCTAAAATGAAATTTTCTATGTTTCTATATTACTTAGGTCTTTGTAAAGGACACACATCATCTCAATAAAACAATAAAGTCATAATTTTAAAAAATTACAGCATTGCCACAGTCTCCACTTAGAAATTTTTTTCTGTTAACTATTACAGTAAATCTCTGAAAATTTTGGAGTTGACATATAAAATAAAAATGATTATAGGAATGGTAAATTTTCCTCCATATATTAATCTAAAAACCAATGTTCTCTGGAGGGATATGCTTCAAGAAAGCGTATATTATAAGCAGACACTATCTGGGTTTCCTAGATAAAGGTATTTCTAAATTTACATCTTCCATAACCCCACAGGTTACACAATTAGGAAGCAAACAGTAGCTTATTAAAGCTATAAATAGAAGCTAAGCTTTTCAACAAAACAGCGTGAAATAAATTACAATTTTTGTGTAAACCTATTACCACTCCTGCATCAACTTTATGAGGGATATATAGAAAAGCCCAGTGTGGTTATAAATTTACAAAAATTACTGGTACATCTGTGAGGCATTGAGGTATGCATGGTAAGAATGTGAGGAAAATAAATCCTTTTTCTAGTGAAATGTGTAGTGCACAATGGTGATTGACTTTTGAACCAAAATACCAATGGATCATCTGGATTCTTTGCTTTAAGAGAAAAAGTGGGTTTTTTTTTTTTTTGCATGCCTCTTTTTCTCTATCTTTAATCATTTGTTTTTAAAGAGGGAGCTTCTAGAATTTTACAAAGAAGCATCCCTGAGGAGGCCTGGTTTAGCAGGTTCTTAGACCCCTTGGCTCCGACTGCTGTTCCACAACTATAATTGCACACTTGGAAGGCAAGAGGTCACTCCACACTCATGGAGAAGTGAGCCTGTCTCCTCCCTGCAGTTACAGGTAATGACCTTAGAATCCATGCAAATCAGTGATGCACATTTGGAAAGAATATATTAGGATATCAGAGTCACTTACATCTCTTAAAGGAAAAATTTGTTTTCTCTGTTGTGCCTCGAACCAAAATACTGAGCTACTTTACCTACCTATGATCATAGAACTTCCTTAAAATTAATTATACTTCAAAGTTAACAATAGTGTTAATTTGTTTAATAGTTTTGTATTAAGAAAAGAAAGTAATCTTTACTTGTAGCCAGTGCGACTGTGCCAATAGGAATGAATATGCAGTCTGGTGTTCTCTGAGGTCATGGGCGGTTCGGGATAAAGTGTTTTAATGTGACTTTTGCACAGCAAATGGATGGACTTTGAAGTGGCCCTGTGTGTCTAAGGATGTGGTCTCTTTAAATACTTTGTTTATAGGGAATGACAATGGTGATTATTGAAAAGCATTAGAAAATTTTTTTGTTTTAGGCGCGCCTGGGTGGCTCAGTCGGTTAAGTGTCTGCCTTTGGCTCAGGTCCTGATCCCAGGGTCCTGGGATAGAGTCCCAGGTTGGGTCATGCTCCCTGCTCAGCAGGGAGGTCTGCTTCTCCTTCTCCCTTCCCCCGCTCATGTTCTTTGTCTTTCTCAAAGATATAAAATCTTAAAAAAAAAATTTTTTTTTGTTTTAACAATTTCTAATAAGGGTAAATGTATCTGAATGAAAGACTGTAAAAAACCTCTCTTTGAAATAAACAGAGAAAATATTACAGATATGGAACTTTAATTTTGAATGGTAGATAAATTGATTAGACTAGGATAGGCAACCTAATGCACTAAGAAGGACACTGGCTGCAGATAATGGATCTGAATTGCAGTAGGGTTCCTCCACCTATTAGTGTCTGACTTTGATCTTACCACCTAACCTCTCTAAGCTTTAAGTTTATCTAGAAAATGAGGGAATTATGCCCTTCCTATCTAATTTACAATTGTTATAAAGTAATAATACACAATGACAGTATCACTTAATGGCTACTGTAGTGCATAAGAACCCATGAGACTCTTGCCTGGAATATAAAAAGGAAAAGCACTGATTATTTTCATGATGAAATAAGATTGAAGTGGCATGTCTTTGCTGCTAACTAATAATTGCTTTATATATATTTATATATTCGTGGGGCTAAAACATTTTTCTAATTGTAGAATATGTTATAATAAACTCTAGTTATATTTTCTGGGATCACTTTGAATAAAATTTAACAAACACTTGCAAATCTTAGAAAAGCAGAAATCTACCCAAGACAATGAGAAGGTGTAAATCACTCAATGACCTAAGTGATTATATTTTTTCAAGTAAGAGGACAATCAATAAAAGCAGATGCAAAATGGATAGGGCTCTTCAGTGATGCTAGGTATAAATTGTCATGATTTTTGTCTTCTTAGGGTTCTTGGAGATAAGTTTGATACATGTTGTGCTGTATACCCTTCCAGCCGGTAGATTTTATATTTTCTACGATGACAAACAGAGATAATACTTTTTGAAATAAAGCTTTGGAGAAAATAAAGGCTGTGAAGTATTGAAGATTTTCTTTATCCTAAAATGATAAGGGTCAGTATTTACAATTTCTTCTCAAATGTGAACTGTAGCAATTTATATTATATCGAATAATTTTTAAATGGAAAATCAACATACAGGGAAAAGGAGAAGAGAGATTATTTAAAGATTTTATTTATTTATTTGAGAGAGAGAATGCACAAGTAGGGGGAGGGGCAGAGAGAAGGGGAGAGGGAGAGAAACAGACTTCTTGCTGAGCAGGGAGCCCAATGTGGGGCTGGATTCCAGGACCCTGAGATCATGACTTGAGCCAAGGTCAGATGCTTAACCGACTGAGCCACCCAGGCACCCCGAGAAGAGAGATTTTAGAGGACTGACCCTTAGGTGAGGATGTTAGAGATTTCCAGTGAGGTGGTAGTATTTCTACTCCCTCTCTGGATTTCAGTTCCCCACCTGTAAAATAAGGGGGTTGGATTAGATGATCCCTTTTAGCTCTGAAATTCTGTGACCTTCTGATCTTCTTTATGTTTTGTGACACAGGAAGTACCTCACACACTGAAGGGTTTTCTTCATCTGTTGGAGGCAGCACAGAGCATGGACAATGTGTAAGAATACTGTAGATTTTAGAGTCAGAGTTTTGTTCGAATCATACTTGTTTTGCACAAGTTTCTATAACTTCTTTAAGTTTCTGTTTCCTCATGTATCAAATGTAGAAAACAATGCCTATACAGTAGAGTGCTTGAAATGATTAAGGAGAAAATATGTTTGTCAAAAACAGGTATGAGTATTCCTGGGGATCCATAGTAGGTTTCAGGGAAAAGTGATTAAGAGTCCAAGCTCTGGAGCCAGATGGCCTGGTATTACATTCCAGCTCTGCTACTTGCTACTTACAGGCCCTTGGGCAAGTTACTTCAAATTCTGCTCCAGCTTCCTCTTCTGTATGTGTGGGTGATCAAAGTACTCACCTCCTAGGGTTTTTGCCAGGATTAAATGAGTTCACAAATGTAAAGTGCTTAGAAACGTGCCTGGCACATATAAGCACTCTCTATATTTGCTATCATCATCATCATCATTATAGTTGCACAAAGCCTGGAATGAACTTGGTGTGTCATTCTTAAGTTTTATTCTACTAAAAAGTTTAGGAGTAAATGCTGTTTTTATTAGAACCAACTTGTATATATTATGAAACAATGAAAAGTTTCTATAAATATCAACAGTAAAGCCCAATGCAGCACTTGCTGGCACCCTGGATGTACTCTATAGCTAAATTACTATTATTAATATTAGTATAATAATGTATTAGTATATTAGTATATTCCACTTAATTTATAACCTACTTAATAATTTATTATTAAAACAGAATAGCCTAGCTCTGCAGGGTAAGGAGTAAGAACCCACATAGGGGAGATAAAGCAGAAAAGCATTTCACAATTAAAAGCGCTGTGAATTGTGCAAGACTGTTGAATCACAGAACTGTACCTCTGAAGCAAATAATACATTATATGTTAAAAAAAAAAAAAGAAAAAGATAGCAGGAGCAGAAGAATGAAGGGGGGAAATTGGAGGGGGAGACGAACCATGAGAGACAATGGACTCTGAAAAACAAACTGAGGGTTCTAGAGGGGAGGAGGGGTGGGGGATGGGTTAGCCTGGTGATGGGTATTGGGGAGGGCACGTTCTGCATGGAGCACTGGGTATTATACGCAAACAATGAATCATGGAACACTACATCAAAAACTAATGATGTAATGTATGGTGATTAACATAACATAATAAAAAAAATGAACCTAATCTTATATATGCTTTGTCGCTCCAAACCTATGCTATACTGTACAGATTTTATTCTTTAATATAATTTTAGTCACATAAAATTCTAGATTGACATCTCTGATGAACAGAGTTTTAATTCCCATTTAATAATATGAGATTTTATAGATTTATATTGTAAACTCCTGTTGCAGTTGTTCATGATCCATAGTAAATTGTCTTGAAAATGTAAATTTAATTACAGGTTCAGAGAGCAATAAATAATGTTATCTGTAAAGGGGTATAATTTAATAAATATTTATTTAGCATATAAAAATGTGTCAAACCCTGCTAAGTGCTGGGCATACGAAGATAGGTAAGCTCTAACGCTTTCTGTTACAGAGCTCTCATGGGGTATGGCAAACCCTGTTGGTTGGCTGGTCAGTAGCTCTTCCTAAATCTCTTCTCTCTTGCATGCCATTACTACAGTGCTGAAAATTCCTAGCAGCTACTGAGAAGTGGGCAGAAATTTCCTGGAGGTGATGGTGGTAGTAAGAGTAGTAGGGACACTTCTGTTTTCCTATTAAAAGAGGAAAGTTGTGGCTAATGCTCTCCTTCCTCTTTTTCTGGCCTTGAGCACAGATTTAATGCCTGCAGGGCATCAGCCATCTTGGGACAATGAGGTGACAAACCAAAAATAATTGGAGAAGTTTTAGGCCTCATACCATTTATTCAGCGATCCAACACCAGATACCACTGTATCCTGACTTTTGTTTTCTTTATAAGACAAATAATAAACATTTTTGTGTTTTAAAACATTGTTAGGTTTTCTGTTATTGTATCAAGGACAATCCTGACTAATATGAGGGGAGACATACTTTTCCCACATAAAATTATAAGACAACATGTTGGTTGCTGTAACTATAATGATAACTTTTCTGAAGTTATAACATTTATAAATGATATGTGTAATCTTCTGCCCCAGTGTGTGTGTGTGTGTGTTTGTGTTTGTGTTTTTCTTGTTATTCTATGGTGCTTATTAGAGTTGATAAATAGTTCCCCAAAAGCAAGTTTCACAATCTTACAAGGCAACGAAAGGTCCCCGACTCAGAGGGAAAAGACATATGGTAACAGAAGGCTGGGAACAAGTTTGAATCCTGGAAGCTTCTGTGAGAGGTAGCTGAAGAAAACTATATATTGAAATGACAGAGATCTTGTTTAGTTCCAAATTGTAGAGCCAGGCAATACCGGAGATAAAAAAGAGTGAAGGAAAGAGAAAAGTAAATACAAACTGTAACATAGAAAGCCTGTGATATAAAAAGATTGTTTTTGGCTACGGACAACAGATGGAAATGTATGGCCTGGGAAAAGGTAATAAGAGATATGATGACAGAAGATGCAGTAAAAAAAATCTAACAGGAGACTATAGCCTGTACTGTTTTTTTTTTTTTTCTCCATAATCTGCACCATGAAACATGAGTAATGATTAGAAAGGAAACTAAAGAGAGAATAAGAACACAATCAAGAGCCATATGAAAAAAAAGTCATGAGAAAAATTTCCCAAAGAAATATAGGAAGAAGAATTAGGATAAAAATTATCCATTAGCTCAGAGAAATTATATATGATATAAGTGAACAAACAAACCAACAAAAAAACAACCATGAAAAAAATATCTCTAGGAAATTAAAGTTGAGACTCAATAAAAAACAGCAATGAAAGAGGGTGATACATATCAGGAGAAAAATGCAAGAGAAAAAGTTTTACACAGACAAAAGATAGCAACAACAAAGGAATACACATAACTGAAACAGAGTTAGGAATGTGGAGAAAATCCTTGAGAAAAATCCCACAAAATTTAATTTAAAGATAAACCTATAAAATTTATTATGAAGATGATGGACGTGGAAGAAAAATAAAGAAATAAAATACACATAATCTGTATCTGTGAATTTAAAAAAAATGGGACAGAAAGAAATACCTGAAGTGAAGGCTCAAATCTGGTTGTAAGGGCATTCTGCATCATGGTAAAGGTAATAAACTTTAACGATAATGAACAAATTTATATGTGCATCTCACCATGAATGCCTAGTCACGTGAAAGTCAGAAAAATAAGATTAATGTTAGACCTTCCCACAGGTTCCTTAAATGCTAAAATCTTATAGAATAAAAACTCTGAGGACAAGAAAGTGTAGTCTGAGGTTTTATACCCCCCACCCAAATTGTCCTTTTAATATGCATATAAACGCACATTCTCACACATGTGAGAAGTGAAGTACTATAGTATAAACTCTAATAAAATTAAATTAAAAAAAAGAAAAACAAGAAGATAACACTACACACCTATTAGAGTGGCAAATCTGGAATACTGACAACATCCAATCCTGGCGAGGATGTGGAGCAACAGGAATGCCCATTAATTGCTGATGGGAATGCAAAATGGTACAGTCACTTTGGAAGATGGTTTAACAGTTTTTTTTTACAAAACTGAACATACTCATACCATACAATCCAGCAATCATACACTCCTTGGTATTTACCCAAAGGAGTTTATGTTCACACAAAAACCACATGTGGATGTTTATAGCAGCTTTGTTCATGGTTGCCAAAACTTGGAAGCAACCAAAATGTCCTTTAGTAGATGAATGGAAAAATAAACGGTGGTAGAGCCAGACAATGGAATATTATTCAGCACTAAAAATAGATGAGCTATTTAGCCATGAAAAGACATGGAGAAAACTTAAATGCATGTTATTAAGTGAAAGAAGCCAGTCTGAAAAGCCTACATACTATGTGACTCCAACTATATGACATTCTTAAAAAACTATGGAGGCAATAAAAAGATCAGTGGTTGCCAAGGGTTAGGGTATGGGCTTGGAGGGATGCATAGGCAGAACACAGAGGATTTTTAGGGCAATGAAATTACTCTAGATGATACCATAATGATGCATTCATGTCATTGTACATTCATCCAAACCCATTGAATGTACAACACTAAGAGTAAATCATAATGTAAATTGGAGTTTCCATTACAGTATGTATGATACGATATGAGGTAGGTTCATCGCTTGTAACAAATGTACCACTGTGGTGGGGGATTTTGATAATGGGACAGATTATGCATGTATGGGGACAAGGGAGTATGTGGGGAATCTCTACTTCCTCTCCATTTTGCTGTGAACCTAAAACTTCTCCAGTCTTGGGGTTTTATCTCTTATTGTTGCTCTTTTGAATCCTGAAACCACCACTTAATGAATGTGCCTGGGCTAGTCTACTGGAGGATGAGAGACTTCATGGAGCCAGGATGCACTGTCGCAGCTGAGGCTCCTTAGAACAACCAGCCTGCAATAGCCAGACATGAGTGAGCCTGTCCTAGACCATCCAACTCCAGCAAAGCTGCCAGATGACCTCAGATTTGCCATGCCTGTGAAGATGAGAAGAAATGCCTAGCTGACCCACAGAATTATGAGCAAATAAATAGTTTTAAGTACAAAAACCAAACAAAACCAAATAACCTCCTCAAACCCCCTTTACCTCCTTAAAAACAAAACAAAACTACAGTAAAATTCAACCTATGAAGATGTGAATCATGATAAAAAATTCAGGTATAGAGTGTGATATTAGTTTCGGGTGTACAATATAGTGATTCAACACTTTCATACAACACCCTGTGTTCATCACACGTGCCCTCCTTCATCCCCATCACCTGTTTCACTCATCCTCCTACCCACCTCCCCTCTGCTAACCATCATTTTGTGCTCTATAATTAAGAGCATTTCTTGGTTTGCCTACCTCATTGGTTCCCTTTGCTCATTTGTTTTGTTTCCTAAATTCTATTTAGATCAAACTTTTTTCCTTTTTATCCTTCAAGTATGCCACTTCCTCATTGATTAGGAGATGGCAAAGACATGTGAAAACTAGTAAGGGGCAGAGTTTTGATCATATGTCATTTTCCATTGAACAACATCATTGTCTCACTTTGGGAATCATTTTCTTAAGTAGAATGTAAAAGCAAACAGTAATATATCAAGAATTCACTTTTAATATATTATCCAGGAAAGAATTAGCATTTTTCTCCACTAGAAAAAAAAATAAGAAAGGAAGAGGATGTTAATGAATTTGTGGGAATAACACCAAAACCATGTTTGTGTACTATTTCCTGTTTCTGTGATTGTCTCTATAACACTACCTTGAGGCTTTGGCTAGAAAATTGTAACAACTGCAATCTTCCTAATTTTGTCCATTTCTTTGGAGTGATACATCCTAACAACAGACTCAGTTCCCAAAATACTATATGTTACTAGAGATGTTTCTGATTGGGCTAGAGATACAAAGGTATTTGCCCTTTTGTTTTTTAAGACTAAAATAGTATTGATTTTAAGCAAAGAATCAGAAAAAAGAAACTGCATTTCCCCAGAACTAACAAATACAAAGATTTGAGGTTGCCAGTACTTGACATAATGTAATTTTACAAGGCATTCATCAGTGAGTAGGCTTGTCTTTAAAAAGGATGATTTTGTTAGACTAAGGATTTCAACCATTTGCTGATGCTGTCAATTGTTTTGACTTACTGTAGGATTAGTTCCGTACTTCTATATTAGAATGGATTGAGGTTGGAGGCAATACTGCTCGTTTCCCCGGGAAAAAAATGCCTACAAATATTTTGTGGTTCAGAAATTCTGTGATCAGCATTTACTGATGGCATAAGCATATGGGAATAAAAAGCTTACAGAGATAAAGTGTCAGACACTATGCAAGGGGGGGTGGTCCTTACATGTGCTACCATTCTAACTGGGAAGCAAGATGTATCAGAAATGTCTTGGAAAAACATATTTTGACACAGTTTCCGACTGCAGTTTTAAATACTCCTGAGCTCCCTCACTTTTTCTCACTCTCATCATCACCATTTTAACCTTTAATTCATTATGTCTTCTCCATGTTTCTACTTTGTTTAAAGATAGGAAGAAATGTAAATGGTGGATTGTAGAGATAGGAGATTCAAATTGCTAGTTTTCTAAGACTTTCAAAGAAAAAAAATCTTCCTTTGAAATATTTTTGTAGAATTAAAAACTCAGGACTTCTTCTCAATTCAGTGAGCCAGTCAATCAAGTATTGGTCGTTAGTCAAATAAATGGTCAACACATAGCCATGGCTCCACAGCTAGATCTTTGCATGTGTCTCTTTAATATTTTTAATTTTTAAAACAATTTTTTGGCATCAAAAGGCAGATGACTAAATCCATTTCTGTTAGGTGAGAAAAATGGTTTGATTAAATGTGTCTACAAATATTACCCTCACCCAGTATTTGTAAATGTTGCCTCAGAATATTAGCTCTTTGAGTGTAAAAATTGCAGAACCAATATAATACTCACAAGTGCAATAAGAGACACATGCAGGGTGTAATCTCACAAATTCAGTGCCTGAAATTTCCATTTTATTCTGCATTTTGGCAGGTGCATTGCAAATGTATGTTAAAATCAACCATCCTTAGACAGAGGTAGCATGAATCTATTAAAGAAGTTAACCTCTTGTATTTGTATCAATTTTTTTGCAGTTAACTAGTCAGCTTCTAACTTATCTCTAAGAGGCTAGGACCTCAGCAGTTAAATTCTAGATGAGGGCAAGGAAGTGCTTATTATTTGCCATGGATTATCAGATTTGTTGATCAAGTTTATTTGAAAAAAATTATATGAATAGGCTTCACAGTTAAATAAATTTTGGATTTGTATGGATTAAATATAGGTAAAATTTTTTCTTTATGGCAAGATGGCTAAAAGCCTTTGATTTGCTAATAGATTTAGGGAATCCTCAGGATTGGGAATACAGTATGCAGTTTCTCCAAAGTATTGGATCTTGGAACCTCTCCACACTCTCTTTGATTTTTCTTTGATAAATGTCTCAGAAGACTGGTGTTCTTTGGCACATTCTTTGGGAAATACCGGTACTGGGCTTGACTTTGCCAAGAGCAGTTGAAGATTATTGAGTATGAAGGTTAAAGACCAGTAAAGAAAGGAAGAGGATGGCACAAATGGACAGGAAAGGCATGAGCATTAATTTTGTTTATTTTTCAGCTTTATCTCAGATTAGTCATAGGCACAGGCATCATGGCTGAATAATTTTCTACAAGCATCTGGTATGGAATAAAGTCACTGTGGCAGGATGCACAGAGTATTTAAATGAAGAGGGAAATAGTGATTACAGTATCATTGTTTGAGTATTGCAGCTAAAAGACTGCATTGTATTAGTGGCCTTTGGACAGAACCATGGCATTATAAACAGTATCATAATTACCATCAAAGCCATGCTGCATCTAATGATTGTATTTTATTCAGCAACCACAAGTCTCATCAAGAGTATATTTTAGGTAAAGAAACCTTGAACCTTGTAATGGTTCAAATAATAATGATACTAAGTTTTTATCCTGTTTTATTCCTATTCTATTTATTTTAAAAATTATTTTTGTTTATATGAAGACATCTGTAATCAAATACATGCTAAATAAAAACTTTTTATTTGCCCAGTGATCATGTTTGAAATATGGTCAGTGACTGGAATTTTAAAGATATTTTTCTACATGGTAACTTTTTACATTGTGGCCTGTTTTTTGGAAATTAGTTGTACAAGTAAGTCGGTATCCTGAAATAAATAGCTCAGTACTGAGTAGGCTCTTAGGGCCATTAAACATAGCACCAAGATAATTTACCTTTGTCCATTTCGTCAAAGCTGTAATGTTAGACTATCATAAATAAAAACTTTTAAGGGATTTTTTTACCTGCTTTTTAACCATAGATACTATACAAATTGAAGTAGCTCTTATCTGGGCTTGAGTTTAGATTTATCCTTGTAGAAAGCAGTAATTTTCCTATCATTAAGCTATTTCAACTAAGGATTAAAAACATTTCTCATTTTCACAAAAACCTTTCTGTCAGTGTAGAATGTAAAGTGACCTTAGATGACTTGTACTGCTCAGAAGTTAGTACTTTTTGAAGTTATTTGTCTACTGGGGCCTTTGGCAAAGGCTAGAAAAGTTTGATATATAAGTAGAACATTATAGATAAGAAAGAATTACTCATTGCTTTGCAAAAACTACCTATTCAACTCTATTAAAGGGAGTATGAGGAAAATTCAAAAAGGAAGAAGTAATTGATTGACTCCATTTCAAGCTGTCAGAGAGCTTAGAAATCATCTAACCCAGCCTTCTTATTTTTAGATGAAGAAATTGAGCTCTTCCTGAGAGATGACATGGCTTGAGTATAATCACTCAACTACATAGTGACCGTCTCAGAACTAGGTCTCCAGTCTCCAAGGCTAGCACCCATTTCTGCACCTTCTGCTTCTTCAATTTTCATTTCCCAGTCACAGGGAAGCCCTGATTGAAAGAGACATTCCTGGTTATAGAAAATGTGGCTATAAGGATGAACAGGTTTCCTAAGATTCTCAATGATGGTGACAAGAGCAAGAATAAAGACAAAGAAGAGATATAGCTTAGAGAGATTGGTGGCAATGCTTTAAAATTCAAACAAAACAAAACAAAACAAAAACAAAAAAAACCCCCAAAACCAAAAAACCCCAAAATGAGTGCACCTTTGCTTTCACATGCTTTAAAATAATATGTATATACTTTTTTTTGTGTCCTGGATGTGTTCCTGACAGGCTATATATAAATCACATTTTTGTAAATCATATAAATACAACTAGGATCCACTATCTAGAGGAGTCCTGTGGTAGTTTCCCCTGTAAAAATGGTTCTTTTTGAATATTAAATGCTAAATTTGTCTGTGTAATGTTATAAAGTTATTACATATTAGAGAGTTTTTCCTTTTGATAGAAAGTACCACTTCAAGTTGGTGAAAAAGTTTAGATTTCTCTAGTTTTCCCAAATCTGTTTGTTGCTTTCATACTCATTTTCCCAACTTCCTGCCCTCCCATCCCTCTCTTATTTCTATTTCATCTTCTTTTTTAACAAAAAATGTAATAGATTTAAATGCATTTTTATTTAAAAATTATTTTCAGCTTTATTGAGGTAAAATTGACAAAAATTGTATGTATTTAAAGTGTGCAACATGATGCTACTCCATCTTCTTTTGATTTCAGGTAAATTTCCATGAGTACCTAGCATTCTCAAAGTTAATTCATAGCCCAGTATTCACTATTTCACTAGTAAGCTATTAACTTATATAGTTTATTTTTCTTTCTTGCCCTGTTCTTCCCCTACCTCCTCTCCCCACTTATTTTATTTTTTTAATTCAGCAGAAGAGTTTGAAAGCTGCCGAGTCAGCCCTTGGTCACTTTCCAGCCCCTGTGCTTGAGTAATTGACTTTGGCCAGACATACCAAAATTAAATTCTCAGATTGCCTTAGCCTTAACAGAATTGCCCTGGCATTCTTTTCTGTTCTTCATAATGCATTCCCCATGGAGTTTTATTGTAATTATCAGATCGGGGGCGGGGGGGGGGCAGTATTCATACTAATTGACTTTACAGAAAGATTGCTTCTATTGAATCCACACATCTAATTCAGTTTAATTCAAATGGAAAGAACCCTGTAATAGGATGCAACAGATTTGATTTGTAGTTCTTGCATAAATTATATAACTTCCCGGTTTCTTTATAGATATGGGGTTAAAGTAGGTGATCTTTAACATTCCTTTGTAGCTCTTCATAATTCTGTGATTACTGAACTGGGCTTAAACTCAATTAAGTGGAAGATTTTGTGTAAGTGGGTGTTTTCTCTCATAGAACTAACTAGGTAGCAATCAACATCATCTCACTGAGCAGATCAGCTTCATTTCTCTTGCAATTAACCTTCTTATGCCAATTTTTCCTCCACTCCACTCAGTCAGCAGTCTTGTCCATTCCATCAGCAAGAGTATGATGAGCCCCTTCCTACTTCAATCCCTCACCAATTATTTATGTAAGTATTTTTGTAAATCTGTTCCAAATAGTCTAACTTCTGTAGCACTCAGTAACTTAAGATTCATGTAGATGTTTCTCTTAAGATCATATAACATTCTTAAAATCTGTCCTCAGAAAACAAGCTATAGTCATCTGTATATATTTCCATATTACAGCCTTTCAGGGTTGTTAGAAATGTGGAGAGAATGCTATCATGATAATTTCCATGTATATTAAAGCTTCAGTAGTTTTAATTGTAAAAAAACAGCTATCCCACAAATTGAACTGTTAGTAAGATAAATGCATGCTTTGTATTAAAGCTGACAGAGCAGTGACTGGTAAAATCTAGTCACTGATCTAAAGCCGATACAACAAATCAGATGACCTTCAATGCCTTTTAATTACCATTTCTGAATAGCTTTCTGTTACTAGAGAAAGGAAGACTTCAGGAAAATAAAACCAGTATTAAACTATACAAATCTGAAAAATTGATGGTCAAATCATCTCTTTGTCAGTGATATTAAATTCAACTACGCTAAAATGATAAAATACAGTGACAAGCCAATGTCTTTTGCATGAAGACTTATGAAATATACGTTATGCATTTCCATTTTCTAAGTTAAGGCCCATTTCATCTTAAACTAACCCAGATCCAGTTTTTATGTTTCCAGGTGCACCATTTATGGGTTGATATTTAATAGGATTTCTTTTATGACCCAAAAGGAATGTTGTCTCATCACCTCTATAGTCAGATAAGAGAGGCAACAGTGATTAAAGCTAGATGAATAGATTTTATTGCCTAATCATATTCTGATCCATACTAGCCAGTGACAATCCACTTTTCTGTGAGTTTAGTGTAAATTTATGATATTAATTTAATTGTTTGATGTTCACCTATCCAAATACCTCCATTATATATTATTTTTCTGAAGTCCTAAGTCTTCCCTTGGAAGTGTTAGCCACAAGGCCAGTGACAGGTTCAGTTTCCAGTGCACATTTAATGATGCAATTGTTTCATTAATCAATCTACAATGTAATTCAGTCATCAGTCTTTCAGCTGAGAAATTTGAAAGCATAATATAATATTGATACTCTTGAAAGAATAAAAATTTTGATTAATGAAATATTTGGATGCTAACCCTCATTCAAAAGTGATAAGCTGAAAGTACTGTAAATACCTTTAATTCTCAAATCCTAGAGTTTCCTGTATTTCTCTAGTGTTCCAGTTTATAAACGTCTGCCCCATATTTCAATTTACCATAACTGAAGTCTTAAACTTTATATTTCTAACTTAAATATCTTATTTTCACAGAAAAATTCTGTGTGATACTGGTTTTTTGGTATTAGCTGAGACTCGCTTTGTGGTATAACATACAATCACTTTTGAAGTTCATGCTATACTTGAATAAAATGTGTGTTCTCTAATTGTTGAGTGTAGGGTTCTACATATGTCCATTGCATTGAACTTTTTAATTGTGCTGTTTAAATCTTCTAAAATTTGCTGGTTCCTTTTGCTTCCTGATCAGTTTGTTACTAAGAGGAGTGTACTGAAATCTCTGACTATTATTGATCTCTGATGATTGCTCTTTCCAATCCTCTCCATTTTAGTTTGTACACTTGATGTGATGTTATTATTTATATTTGAATTTGGAATTACCATTTTCTCCAGCTGAATCATTTTTTTATTGCTTTGTAGAAATTTTTTGTTCCAGTGTGCCTTTTTTTTTCTTTTGTCTTTGAGTGTCTTTCTTTATTTCATTATCTTTTTCCATTCTTTTATTTTCACCTTTTGTGTTTTACTTTTGTGGCTTGCAAAAAGCATAAAAATCCAATTTACAGTATCTATCCTTTAACTATCAAATTTATTCCCTTTGATTATTTATGTATGTTATTTCTATATTTTATTTTGTGCTACTTGCACTACTTTATGCTTTAAAATACTATTCTGTCTTCTATTTTTAATTTTTAAAAATTTTAATTTTTTTGAAACTAGTACTGAAGCAGCATGTGTATCAAGTATTCATACAACATGCAGTAAGGAGGCACTTATTTCTGCCTGTAGTAAGAGAATTGCAGCATGGAAGTATGTGGGAAGATGGTGAAACATGTCTGGTGAGATACCTAATGGTCGTGCTGATATGCCACGTTCCGGAATTTGGCTTGAATCCTGTGAGTTATTGTCAGCAGTGAAAGATGTAGGTAGGAAATGGCATTACCCATTTCATTTTAAAAATAAAATTACAGTTATAGAGGAATGAAGTAGGATGGGGGATGAAGCTGAGGCTAAGGAGCAGGGAAGCCAATTAGAAAAATCACTGCAATAATCTAAGTGATGAATGATGAAGAAGTAGTGGTAATGAACTTGAGGAAGAATGATAGATTTACAATATATTCAGGAGGAAGAATCAATAGGTCCTAATGACCAATTATAGGTGTGAGGTCCTAATGGAATGGATGACTGCAGGATTCTGGCTTTGGTGCTTGAGTATATGGTCAACCCACTAGGAAGAGAATAGGATATAGCAGCAAATTTTGGGACTACCCCTGCTTGGGGAGGGTTTTTCTTATAGACTGTTATGATGGCATGAGGTATAAAATGATTTAAAGAGGTATTTAGTTGGCAAACTTGCCTAGGAAAGAATGCCAAAAATAGGGAGATGGTTTCCTAATAAAGAGGGAAGAACATCCAGAACACTGAATTTAGTGAAAACAATATACAGGAAGAATGTTTAATTATATAAATAAACATTTATTTATGTAAATGGCAGTCATCTAAAGGTTTTACAGAAGCATTATGAACAGACAAGAATTTGGTTTAAAATATTCTAGATATGCTTCAGAAAATTTTATTTAGTTTTGTTGGTTGCTGAGGGGGTTGTATTGTGCTTTAAGTGCTGGTTTAAAAATAAATCTAGTTGAAATAATTTAATAAAGCTAAATACATTTTTACAAACAAGATAGTATTTATGGTTATTTGGCAAAAAAAAATGAGTATCTCCTGGTTAGATTGTATCTCAATTATATTTGTTTTATATGATCTCAGCCTATGAATGACATAGGGACATTTATCTTTGTCACAACCATGGAAAATTAGACCCTTTAAATGTTGAAATAAAACAAAGGGTTATTTTGCCAAACATTAGTATACTAAGTGAGGAAGAAGAGGCTGTTTGATGTGTGAACCCTTTTCTACTCTTGTTCTTGCCATCACATCTAAATGTTTTGGGAAGTTCTGACTCTGTTAGTATTAATATCAACAGATCTATAACTCCCTGCTGTCAGGAAGCTACATGACTGGCTTATTCTTTATTGTCTTTTGCATTTAATGTAAGATATATTAAATTTCTTGATTTAATGTCACAAGCCAGTAACACTCACAAAGCTGAATCACAGACTTTCAATAGGCAGATTGTTGAATGTTTACAGGTGTTAGCTAAAATGGAATTGTTAAGAATTACTGTGTTTGATAGTATCATTGTAGGATAAAATTTTCAAATGCTACATTTGACAGAATTTTTAAGTGTGCCCTTAGAAAACATTTTATTCCAATGAGTTGAGAAAGCAGAAAATCTGCAAAGGCTCAGATAAATGCATAAGTGATTAATACAAATATGCATTATTAAATTAGCCTATCTTCAAGATTCAGATCATGAATGGCAATCTTACTCTTTTCCCTTTGTTGTACAATTAGCAAGTTAGGTAGATAATTGCTTTGATTCAGGATACATTTTTAAATTAAAAAAAAGTTTCTGATAACACCTCCAGTTATATTAGGAGAATCTCTAAGTAGGTAGAAGGTCACTGAAGTTATACCTATTATACCAATCTTCTTAGAGCCATTTTACCCCATTTATCAACAAAGCTTTGAGACCTATTTGTGCAATAAAGGATTTTAGGTAGTGGATAATAAGATAAAACATAGTTCAGCTCTAAGTTTTCAGGCTACTAGAAGAAAATACAAAATATAAATAAGTAGGTAAAATAAAGCATCCTGAATTTATTTCTAAATTGTAGGATATAGTAGTAAGATAATGTGAAAGAAGTTTGTAAGTTTATCTACAGGGTACAATGACAAAAATCATGTAATAAACTGCTAAGCAGAATGTCTAGCGCATGGTAAGTATTCCATAAATATTAGTTCTCATATTTATGGCACAAATGTGGGAGTATGTAATTCCACATAGGGATTTTAGGAAGATTTTTAGAGGCAATGATGCTTGCATTAGACCTTGAGAATGAGTAGGAGTTCATTAGTTTAAAGATGGGAAGAAGATCATCTAAGCAGAAGGAGCGGTATGAGCAAAACTGTGAATCAGTGAGTCTTGGTAGTCTGACATGGAGGGGTAGCAGGTTCAGGAGAGAACCAGAATTTAATGAGAAATCTAGAGATATAGGTAAGACTCAGGTCAAAGAGGACCCTGGAGTTCATGTTGAGGACTTGAACTTTATCCTGCAAGAACATCAATAACCTTTAAAAGATATTAAAGTAGGTGGATAATTTGATTCTGTGTGTATTTTAAAGAGATCATTTTGTGACTGTGTAGAGAATGGATTAAAGGAGGTAAAATTAGAAGCAAGGGGTCTAGCTTCTTCATACCCACTGCTCTAGCCTTGGTTCAAGTCCTCATCATCTCCTACATGGACATGGTGGCAGTGGGTATGAAGAAGAGAAAACAGGTCAATACATCATTAAAGGAGGTGATCCTGTGTAACACTCAGGTCTTGGTAATCAGTTAGATGTGAGAAATAAGAGAGAAAGGGGTTTGCAATGACTCTCAGTGTTCTGGTGTAGAGGCCTGGGTATGTGATGGTGCTCTTCACTGAGACAGGAAATACAAAAGGAGGAGCAGATGGGGTGGAGGTGGGAATCACGAGTTTGGTTTGGGATTTGCTGAATCTGCGGTGTTTCTGTGACATTCAAGCAGTGATACCTCAGGGGAGTTAGAAACATGGATCTGTTGCTCAGGTGACAGATCTTAGTCTAGAGATTTAGATTTAGGAGTTATTTAACATGTACTTGGAGCAAGAAGAAAAGAACCCTAGGGAATACTAGCACAGAAGGGACAGAGAGACTATGTGGAGGTTTGCTTCTTGGCGGTGTGTTTTGGTGTTAGCTGAGCTTATGTTTCCCACTCTTTCCATTCTGGCTTCTTAGTTTTACATTTCATGTTGTAACATCCTGCAGATTTCAAATTACTTACACAATTTCTGGAGTTTCTCAAAGGACTGGTGTTTGATAAGACTTCTTCATAATCTCATATACAAAGGGCTGTGGTTGTGACCTATAAATAGTATTGAAAATAGTGATATTGTCATTAGGATATTTCTTATCTATGTATCAGAACTTGAAATGTTTGGAAATTCTGTGTGATGGCACAGTAATGATTTTGATAGCAATTTTGGTGGCAGTTTTGATGGCGATACTGTGTTGGAACCTGTTTTGATGGTGATTCTGTGTTAGAACCTACCCATCTTGAGAGTACACAATTGAAATATGAATCTTAGGTCTTCTCAGTACTTAACACTATTTTTGTATCATTTGGTGTTTTACTATTACTTTGGCTGCTTTCCCCACAATTTCAGAAGTTCAGTAAGCTTGTAAAACTAAGAATTGTAGAAATGGTAATTGAGGTTCTGAAAATAAGAATGTTCATGGATTTCTGTTTTTAAAGAGACTCACACTGATTCCATTTATATAGAGTGAGCTAATTTGTTCCTCACTGGAACCAATTTAGAAGTAAATTTCAAAGTTATTAGTAATGGTGTGATTAGCCAAGGCCTGGCAAACACATTTTAACTTCTTTAAATATCCATATAAAGGTTAGAAAGCATTTTCTCTCTTTTTCTTTTCTTTTCTTTTTTGTCATTGAAGTAACTGGTGTGCTGCTTCTCTACATTACTTAATGGATTTGATATAGAGGGGACTTTCCGTAAGTGTATGATGATGGCAGTCTACTTGCCACATGAAAGCTGCTCGTTTCTGGGAGCTTAGTTTTAGTTCAGACAGTTTGAGCTAGCACATTAAGATTTCCAAATGGAAAATTAAACTCTCACTTCATTATTCATTTATTCATTCAATCTGTTGTTCATTAAACAAATTACACTGTCCTGCAGTAGGTGGTAATGTACCAGGTGCTATGAGAAGATGCAAAGCAGTTAAAACTTTTGCCCTTGAAGAGCTTAGTTTCAAATAGCAGGAAAACAAACCCATAAGTTGCTGAAAAATCAGGTTAGAAGGTAAAAGTTTGTAAGAAGAAATTATAAAGCTTTGATGAAGGACATAAAAAGAAAACCTAACTAAATTTGAGAAATAAAATGTGTTCATTGATTAGAAGACCAAAGGTAATAAAGCTGTCTGTTTTCTCCAAATTATCTGAAACAGAAACTCAGGTGGAGTAGGCAGTTTGTACATTTTGTTCATTTATATTCAGAAACACTAGAACAGGACCTGGCACATAGTAGGCACTCAACAAACATTTGTTAAATGAATGTTATCTGAAATTTTACTCAATATCCCATTACAATTTTTTTTTTTGGTTAAGCTTCACTAGTTGATCCCCAAATTCATAGATTGATAGATGGAAGACAAAATCCCAAAATGATGTTGAAGAAGCATAATGAAAAGATAAGACTTGTCCTGCCAGAAGGTAGTAGATTGTAGTTCTAAAGATGACCACATTATCTCCCTTCTTAGCAATATGACATCACCCCTCTCCCCATCAAGAGGCAGAGTCTGTTTTACCTCCTTTAGAACTTACTAGACCAATATATTAAGCCAGAGATTACTGAGTCACTTCTGAGGCTAGGCCTTAAGATATCTATGACTTGAAACGTTTCTTCTTGTCCCCCTATCTCAAGTAGCCATGTGGAGAGAAAAAAACCAAAGCTTCTGATTGATAACCCTTGAGGAGCTTTCACCTGGTAGCTAGTACCCAACGTCAACTGTATGAATGAAGTTATTTTGGAGCTCATTGTTGTCCCAGTGCCCAACCAGAAACCATGGGAAGCGGAATTTTGTGGGTATCAACAAGATAATAAAAAAATAATGATTTTTAAAAATCCACTAAGTTATAGAGCAGTTTGTTTTGGAGCAATAGATAACTGAAATGTCAATATCAATGCTTATTATAAAGCTCTAATAATGAAGCAGTATGATAATGGTGCAGAGACAGAAAAATCTCAAACTGAAGAGACTAGAGAGCCTTAAAGCAATCCTCACTCTTAGGGGCCATGGTGTATAGCTGAAGAGACATTAAAAATTGAGGGATGGGTAGGAAGAATGGATTAATTAATAAATGATAGATATCCACAAGAAATAATTAAAATTGGGTTCCCAGTTCACACTATGAACAAAAATAAACAAGAGATGGATGCAATCAACAAAATGTTAAAACCGTGAAATTTGAAGAAAACATTTCTATGACTATCGGATAAAAATAATTTATCAAATAAGGCATTAAGTGTTAAATGATGAGATAAACTATGAATACATTAGAATTTGAACTTCTGTATAATAAAAGGTTGTCATAAACAAAGTTAAAAAACAAACCATAAACTATAGAAGGTATTTGTAATATGTAGAACTGACAAAGGATTTGTATCTGGATGGTATTATGAAGTCCTTAAGAAAGTATGGTATTATGAAGTCCTTAAAAACTTAAAAAAAAAAAAAAAAGAAGAAGAAGAAAGCCTCGGACAACCTAATGTAAAATACACAAAGGATATAGACAAGCAATTTACAGAAAAGGAAAACCAAAGAACAAATAAATGCATAAGATTCTCAGCTTCACTAGTAATTAGAGAAATAGAAATTAAATCAATAATGGGATTACATTTCAAAGCCATTAGATCTTAAAAATTAAAGCATGACAATACCAAATATCTAGGTGGTACAGAAACTGAAACTTCTATTCATTGCTGGTTGGAAGGTAAATTGATACTGGTTCTTTGGAGAGCAATTTGGCAACATCTGGTAAAGCTAAGGAAGTCTGTATCCTAAGTGTTGAAGTACCTAAGGAGACATAGAAGGATGTGTTGCTGCAGGGTGGTTGATAGCGGGAAAAAAGGATAAATAACCTTATGTTCTAGTTATTGTAAAATGGTCAGTCTGGCTAGTGTCTTAAGGGCAATGGGGGGTGGTTGGTGGGGGTTGGAGGGTGATGGCAGAGATGAAGCTGCAGAGTTCAATTTAGTACATGTCCTGTTTGAGAGAACATGAGACACCAGAGATGTAGGAGACAATGCAATTGAGGTTCCAAATACGGAGTTTATAAGAGAAGTCAAGACTAGAGACAGGGGCTTGGGTAGTCCGCATTTAGACTGTATTTAAAGTCAGACTTGATCAAATCAACTACCAAAAGATACAATGAAAGAAGACCTAAGAAACACTGACAGGGTAAGTATGAGGGCTGGCAGCCAACAGAAGTGGTTAACAGATGGCCTTGTTTTCTAGAATGAGATTATCTCCTGATATAAAATAATCTGAACTGATGAAAGAAAAATATTTGAGATTATCCTGGCAATTACACATAGAAGAGACTAGAAAAAAAATGATAAATGTGATACAGTTTATCAACTTAAAACAGCACAGAGTTTTGACAAATATTACTGATGGATAAAATATTTTGTTTTTACTGAGTCTATGAAATGGTTGCATTTATTTATTAGTGGTATTTAAAAATGTTCAACTTGGGCGCCTGGGTGGCTCAGTCGGTTAAGCGACTGCGTTCGGCTCAGGTCATGTTCCTGGAGACCCTGGATCAAGTGCTGCATTGGGCTCCCTGCTCGGCAGGGAGTCTGCTTCTCCTTCTGACCCTCCCCCCGCTTATGTGCTGTCTCTCTCATTCTCTCTCTCTCAAGTAAATAAATAAAATCTTAAAAAAAAAATGTTCAACTAAGTGCTTTTAAAATGCTTTGGAAATCAAAATTAATGAGATTGACATAAAAATGACTGTATTACCAGTTATTTAATGTTAATATAATTTTCTTAGATAACCTGTTGATATTGATCAAATGTCCCTTTTAAAATAAGTATGATTTTATAAGAGCAAATTACTTTCTGGACATTGGCACTAAGAAATCTATGTCTTGATGAGCAATGTGCAGATCATTTAAAAACCAATAACTTCCCTCAAATTATATTATTTTAAAAAGATAAAGGTTTAGAAAACTTAGCATTATGACATTTTAAATTTATTCAGTGTTTGAAGAAGTTGGGAAAACTCTGAAATACTATTTATGTACAAAACCCCTGTGAAGTGTATGTTTTAGAATATCTATTCTTCAGGGTCCAGGGCAATCTTCTGCAGGATATCTTGTAAGACTTGTACCACCAACAAGTATTTGTATCATTTAAGTGTGTAATACATGCCATTTGACTACTCAGAAAACACTGTTCATAGGCACTATTCAAGGCAAATTAACTAGGGACTATACTTGATTTAGGAGGACTGACATGATAAAGATACCCATGATGCTAGTGAAATTTAACTTCATTGAATGAGACATCAGCATTGAAATGGGACAGTTTTTGGTTACATAGCTCAATCTATGAACATAATCATGTAGTGAAATATAAAAATTCCAGATTGTCTGAATGAACCCTAAAGGGTTCAATGTAGCTTTGCTATAAATGTGCAACCAACCCCCCCCCCCCCGCCCCTTAAGACACTGGCCAGACTGACCTTTTTACAATAACTAGAACAGGTGAGGACACTTATCTGATCCATACCTGGCTTCTAATTTGCTGGGTCACCTTGAGTAGCATTAGACCTTCTTATTCTTCAGTTATCTTGGAATGCTAAATGTAGGTATTATACTAGAAACAGATGATTTCTAATTTTTTCTGTGATTCTCTAGGTCTCTGTGTGCAAATTTGGAACAATCCATGTGAAAATACTTTCTGAAACTCTGGAATAATTTGGTGACTAGAAATTCCACGCACAAAATATTTTCAACAGTGATACAATTTATTCTTTATTTCTTGAAATCTTGAAATAGTGGGCTGGTTGGGCCTTTGTGCTTCTTTCCTAATTAAATGGAAACAGGGATGTGGTTATTCAGGATAGGGAGACAGCTTATGGTGCCTGAAAGATTAGGGTGGTGTTTTCTGAGTTCCTGACCGCAGCACTGCTGTGGCTGTTGGGAGACAGTGGGACACACTGACCCCACCTCATTATTTTACTATGGAAGAGAAGCTAACTTGATTCATGAAACAGATTTAACTAAGCAACGTGAAGAATCTGACTGTAGCTCAACACTGTCTACTGACATGTTTGAAATACAAATTTATAGAAAATGAAGACTTTAACCCATCTCATATTTAACATAGATTATTAATTTGTTAGGAATCCATCAAAATGACATTTGAAATGAAAATATCAGCTTCTTTACCATGCTGTTAAATACTTCATGCTGGTCTAAAAATGTATTTACCTTCAGAAGAAAATTGTCATACTGACCACTGAATAAAAAATACACAATATCTAGGTGTCAGAGCTTTCCAATTTAGTAAGAATGAGTTTGTAGAGTGGCCGTAGAAGATATATACTTTAATTTTAAATAAATATCTGTGTAATAGCTAGAAAATCATTGTGTTGACTCAAATGTTGTCAGTAAATTAGTAAATTCTAAATTATCTGAATCCAAATAAACAAAAATATGAATATAATCTTTTAGGTGACCTTAGGGAGTAGCATTATTTTGGGGATCATTTTTAAATAAACAAAGATACCTTAGAGATTAAGGAGATTGACCCAAGTTCATGATGCTAAAATGTTAGGAGGGAGCTAGAAACTTGAATTAAGATTTTATCTCCAAACCTTGTGTTCCTTTACTATAATACACTGGCTCTATTGCCCTAAATAAAGCACAGTGAATTATTGACCAGCAACTTAAATTATATTAAAATTTCAGTGCTAATTATACAGTGTATTCTAATTCTTTATATTTGGTAATCCATACATGATATGATGGAAATATTTATTAAAAAGACCATTTGATTAATATGAAAACCTGATTTTTCAAAACTTTCCACATAAAAAGAATTACTTTAGCTTATTGTAAATAAGATAAAATGTAAAGCTACTGCTTATGTCTTAAATCTGGATCAAAATTCATTTTTAAAAACTTAGCCAAATTTACTTATCATGAACCAAATTCAGAGAAATGAAATAGTTTTGATATATCTTTTTTGCCAAAGTCTTACCCTATGTTCATTATTCATAATTTAAGGTGTATTGGTATATCTTTGAATGGAAAAATGGTGTTTCAAAGTTAACTTCACAAAGTTTAAGGACCAGATGTTTCCTCAATGATTCATGGCAATGAGACAGTGATAATTAGATGACTTTTCATGGCAATGAGGTCAGTTGTAACTGAATAAATACCTTTTCTCAGAGTCAAAGAGAAAACAAACAAATCAAACAAACAAACCTTTCCTGAGCATCTTTGATTGGTTAGACCCCAAACCTCAGCATCATCCTTGACTCCTTTCTCACTCTTCAACCTCATGTCCTATTATTAGAAAGTTGCTTCACCTCTACCTTCAAATATAGATTCATAGACTTCGACCATTTCTCACCACATCGTCTCTCACCTGAATTAATCTCAAACCCTTATAACTAGCTCTCTAATTCTGCCTTGTTCTCCTGTTAAAAAGTGAGTTGGATCATGTCATGTGTCACTTTGTGGCCACCCATCTCTTTCAGAGGAAAAGCTAAATTCTCACAACACACTCTGCTCCCCTTTGTTGTCAGTCCTGCCTTGACTCCATGGCTCACAGCCTGCACAGTTTGCTTCAGACACCACGTCAGGGCTTTTGAGCTTGCTATTCTTTCTGTCCAGATCATTCTTCTGGATTTTTGCTTGGTTCTTTCCCTTTGCTTCCTTCAGATATTTGTTCAAATATGTTTATTATCGAGGGCTATTTTTACCTCCTGACCTTGACCTCTCACTTAAATGTACATGTCATGGGGACAGGAAATATGGCTGTCTGGTTTACAGGTATATCCAAGCATAGTGCCAAGTGTAGTGTTCAATAAATATTTTTTGAATGAACAAATGAATGGGTAAGGAAATGAGTGACTATCATATATGTCATTTAACCTCTGTGTTAACTATGACATAGGTGGCATGATTTCCATTTGACAGCTATGATAAATCAAAGTGATGAACTTGATAGCCATGGAGTTGTAAACCTATTATAGTTGAATAGGACTGACTCACTCTAAAATTCTTGTTAGGTGAAATGAGATATTCTGTATTATTCTCATAAACTACAGAGTATTTCCTCAAGAACGATAACATTTTTCAATGGACTTTTTTTTTTTATCTAGAAGTCTTGCTAATCTAATTAATTCAACAAATACTTATTGAGGGTTTAATTTATACAGACTTCAATTTAATCTCTGGGACATACTGATGAACAAAACAGAAAACCCTAGAGTTTACAGTTAGGGAAATAGATAAACAAATTAAGAAGGAAATATCAGAGTTACAAGTGTAATGCAAAGAATTAAAGGTGACGTAGGGAATGACCAGAGGCAACCAGGTTGGATGGTGTTCTGGATATTCTCCATTTGCCCCTCCTGATCTGCTCTTTGCCCTTCTCCATTCTGCTTCAAACTTCAGGAAGTTGACCATTATGGACTGTATCATTGGGCTCCTTTGCCATTGGCCTCTGGTTGTATTTGATCAATAGGAACTATTGGCAGAGGATTTGAGAACTAGAGAAGGATGAGAGGTGGGTGTGTATTTCCTGGATCCTCCCTGTCAGGTCCCTACTGATGAGCAGTGAATATTTTTCTCTGAGGCCATGTTCCTATTGCATGACCCTCTCTATTTGTTTTCATGCTCTGAATTTTAGGAACTCCTCCTTCTCTTACTCTCTCACCCTTATGGGTGGTAGCACCCCTTGACTCCTGTAGTACCTGAATATTACAATATATTTTGTTAATTTTCTCCTGACCTGTATTATAATAAATCATAATTATATGACTATAATGGATAGTCCCTTTGTTAATTATACTTTATGATTGCATCACTTACTTCCTACCCACCCATGACTGGTAAAGGTGGTGAGGAAAGGCCTCTGTGATGAAGTAATATATAATGCAAGTCTTGAGGAAAACAGCCATGAGAAGATCCAGGAAAGGATATTCTAGACAAAGGCAACATTTGAGATAAAGGAACTAAGACAGGGATGAGTTCCATGTGTTTGTAGAACTGAAAGATTTTGGCTTAAGTGTAGCAAACAAGAGGAAAGTCTGTAAGAAATGAAGATGGGATCTAGGCAGGTAACAGATCTCTGACTTTGCATTAACATCCTTGTTATACTGAAAAAGCAGAAACAAAAACAAAGCAAGAAAAACATATGGGTAGAGATACTACTTTATGTGGTATGCCTTTACCTAATTCTGTTTGTGAGTTCTGTGAGGAGTTAAAGGAAGCTTACTAAAAAGAAATCATTTACATTTTCATTTTCCTTTATTTATAGCACATATTCTTAAGTCAACTATTATAACAAGAAAAAAGCATAAAGGAAGTAAATAATTAATAAGGTAAAGCATCTACAGGCTATACTTTCTATATACCCTAATAATATTAAAAGGAATCATTAACTCATTGAGAAGTAATTTGAAGATCAAGTTTATATAGCAGTTTATTATTTTCTTTAAATCTATCTTCATTATTTTTTTTTTTCTGTTTGTGAGGTCAAAATGACTTCCTAGATTTTATTTCCTTAGAGTTATCTTTATCTCCTTTACTCTCCTATCTACATTTAGTCAATTTCACCTGTCTCTTCCATGGAAGAAGAAATTAACTTCTTAGGCTTCTTACCTTCCTTCTCCTTCCATCATCCTCTTAACACTATTTTATAGCATTTACATATTCAGAATAACATTTGCTATTCTCTTTGTGTGCCTTTAGAAAGTCGATCAGCTATTTTCTGGATTTTTGTTTCTCTCCTGATAGTTAGTGCAGTCATATTCTGAAAGAATGTTGTTGCTCTCTAAAATATATTTATTTCTAGCAAACACATTATCTTGATCTAAAAAAGTGGTTTTGGTACTGGATAACATCTAGAATAATGCCTGGCATGTGTTAGGTGCTCAGTAAATATTTTGTGATGGAATGAATGTTTGAGAATGCAGTCATGTTAAAGAAACCCAATTCAGTAGTGCCACTTACTTGGTGGCATTGGGGGGGATGTGAAGCCTATCTAAGCCTCAGTTACCACCGTCTCTAAAATTAAGGCAATAATAATGTCTACCCTTTAGAATTGTTCTAGGAATTAACTGACATAATGCATTCAATGCATTTAGCACAGAGCCTAGCACATAGCAAGCACTCAAATGTTAGCTATTATTTTTGATAGTAATTATTTTAAATAGAACTCAGGAATAGTACATTTTTAACAGGTAGTAAATTTTAACAGTACAATTTTAACAGGATTTATTTATTGGCAACATTTTTCATTGTTTATCAAACATAAAGATAAACATTTACTTACTAGTGAGGGGATAGAAAGCGGAAATCTCCAAGACATAAATCAAATTACATTATACCTTGTTCCCATTTATAGTTTTTATGGCTATATGTTCAAGAGTAGTGATATTACTTCTTTCTAGTTCATGAATGGCATGGTGTTTACATGAAGAATGCAACTATCACCATGATCTCCCCTAGATTGAAAATACGGAATGTTTGTGTTTAAAATAAATCTGTTTGGGTATTATTATTATTATTATTATTATTATTATTATTATTATTATTCCAGGATGCCAGTTAACTAACGTGTGTTCGATGAGGTTGTAAAATATTTAAATAATCACCCCATGTAGATAATCAAAACAATTTCTTTTTTAATTAAGATGCATTGTGTTGGTATGAATATTTGTAAAATTAAAGGGTGACTAGTAGCTTACTTTATACTATTGTGCTAATATTAATCACCCACAATTTATTTATTTTCTTCCTTTGCATTTTTTTTCCTGAATATTGAATACAGGGAAAAACTTCTTTTGTGTGGAGAAAAGTTAATTACCCATGCTACCCTTCACTTGAGCTGTATTTCTGCTGCTCTTGGCATTTACCCAGCGGTTAATTGGCAGAATAGACCCTTCAGCAATTTTCCCAGTTTTTTGGTGTTCTCTAAAAGAAATAGTTCATTAAAAACTCCAGTTTATATGCTACTATCGTTTGGAAGAACAGCTCTGTAACTATTCATCAAGAACCACAAAAACAAATGCAGTCGTGCTGCATTCTGTATCCATCAGGTGGGTTGTTCATTCCTTTCCTTGTTTGCTCCATCTGGAGAGGCCTGGGCACCCGTACAAAATTCAACAGTGCCTAAACACAGACACATTAGTTGGGGCTGCCCTGCTCTAGATACCAGAGAGAGATTTTATTGGCATAACGCACCAAAGTCTTATGCCAGCTCCAGATCCTTTGCCGATGCTGACATGAGGAACACGGGAGGGGGTCTTAGGATGGAATGACATCTGAGGCAGCCAAAGCCTCCATTTGTCTTTGTGCCGAATGTGCTAAACTGTAGACACTGCAGTGTTTTCAAAAATAATAAAAAAATATTTTGCTCATTAACTTTCTAAGTTCTGCTGACTTTGTGAAATCAATATAGCAGATTGTAATTGATTTATGAAATGAAAAGCCCCTGCCTGACCAGTAAGCTCAGCAGTCACTGCTCTCAGCACCGTGCCCTTCTGCTCATTAGCGCACTTCCTTTATCAGTGCCTGCGCCAAGGACGCCGTCAGAGCTGGAAGGCTCAAGCCCTCTGCAGACAGACTGTTGAAGATGTAGCTTGCATTGTCTCCCTGGGGTCTTATGCTTTCTCCCTGTTTCTGTCCTACCCAGGTCAGCTGAAGGACTTGAGCTTCTTTCTCACAGTCCCTAATGTCCTCATAAAAGCTTACTGGAAAAGCAAGTCTCCGTTTATATCTGTCTTTTGACATTTTAATCTATTTGCTACTTTTTCTTTTCTCTCATCTCTCTCTGTCTCTCTTAGCTTGTCTTACTTAGCTTGTCTTTTGCCATCTGGCTTTGCCCATTGATTTACTTTTTTTAAATTTTTTCTATTTCTTATAACTTAGCAAGGTGGACAAAATTTCTTTTTGCTATTTTGGGTTTTTTTTGGGTCTAGTTTTAGCACTTTATTTATTTGAGAGAGAGCATGAGCAAGAGGGGCAGAGAGAGAGGGAGAGAGAATCTCAAGCAGGCTCCATGCTTAGCATGGAGCCTGATGTCAGGCTCTATCTCACAACCCTGAGGTCATGACCTGAGCCGAAACCAAGAGTCGGTCACTCAACCGCCTGGGCCACCAGATGCCCCAACTTACTGTTTCATTTTTTTTAAAAGATTTTATTTATTTATTTGAGAGAGATGGGGGGAGGGACAGAGGGAGAGGGAGAGAGAGAATTTCAAGAAGACTGTGCTGAGCAGGGAGCCTGGGGTGGGGCTTGATCCGAGGATCTTGAGATCATGACCTGAGCCAAAATCAAGAGTTGGATGCTTAACTGACTGAGCTACCCAGGCACCCCACTCTTTCATTCTTAAGACAACATTTTGTTTATCTTCCTGCCAACTCCCACTATAATTATATTCCTCTACCACCTTTAAAAATTGAAGTAACTGCTATAACTTAAGCATTGCCCTAGATGCTTTACATGAAGTTGTCTTCTCAAGCAGCATGTAAAGAAAGTATCCCTGGGTACAGGTGAGGAAACTGAAATTCAAGAGGTTAGGTAACTTGTCACTCAACTATTGAGGGGCAGTGCTAGCATTTGCAAGTAATTCTGTTTGACTCTAAACTCTATGTTTCTTCTTTTCAATAACAAAATGCTGCTTCCAATTGCCTCTGTTTTCCTTTAAATGCTTAACTAGCAAAGTTTAGCTCTTGGCTGCCCTTAAAGGGACTCATTCTCTTTCGTGCCACTCTCCCAAATGACTCTGTTGTTAAAATTGTCAGAATCAAGTGTATTTATTTCAAGAGTTTGGTCTATCATAGTATATTGGTCAGCTTACTCTTTTTCACTAAGTTCTCCTCTATCTAATAGTATGTGCATGGAGCCCCTTGTATCATCATGTTCTCATGTTGTCAAAAGTCACCAAGAGCAATCTCGTAACTTAGAAAAATGAACAGAGAGCTGAGACAAATAGGCAACCATTGGGAGCTTCATGCAGATTTCATCTCCTCTTTGTTCTTTTGATACTACTTTGGGAACAAGTAAGTGGTAAAATTATAGAGCACTGCAGCAGCAGGAAAGTGATGCAATGTCCTCACTTCTTAAGTGGCTGAAGGCACCTGGAATTTCCTCATCCAGGTACTGTATATTGCAGTTAAGTGTCATGCCACATCCATAATGCATTAGTTTACAGTGAGTTAATAGGTTCCATCCATCTGAAATCTTGTATAATATTGCAGTAGCATCAGACATTACTGCCATTCAAGATGTGCAATATTGCACCAAAAATTAACCACAGATGCCATATTAAAACAGCTGCAGATTTAGATTTAGCTACAGCAGGAAGAAAATGTTGTGCTATGGAAGTTGGCCAGAAGAGCAATGGAGAT
This sequence comes from Neomonachus schauinslandi, assembly GCF_002201575.2. Classification (NCBI taxonomy): domain Eukaryota; kingdom Metazoa; phylum Chordata; class Mammalia; order Carnivora; family Phocidae; genus Neomonachus; species Neomonachus schauinslandi. The sequence goes on along the minus strand of NC_058408.1, from coordinate 96,233,814 downwards.
GTGCTGTAAATGAGGAGGAGGAGAAAAAAATCGAGGTCAAGCTGCCAAAAAAGACAGAAATGGAAGTGGGGGAGGGTAATTCATATGGTCAGTGGCAATCCAAAAGGACTCAAAGTCCAGGAAAAGAGGGCAGAATACAGGGTGAGTGATGCCTGCATGAACTGATGAAGTGTTAAAATGGCAGGTCTAATCAGAATAATAGTTAACAGATATAAATGAAGGTATAAGGAAAATAGCTATAAATGTGATAATTCATCTTTGGGATTTACTGTAGTCAGGCTATTGATTTAGGAATAAACTGCTAGAGAAACTATTGATGCTTGAAGTGATCAATGCCTGAGAAAAAAGTTCTGGTGTACAGGAATCAGAGCAAACCTAGACAATTACAGGATTTGAGACTATCTTGAGCACCCTTGACTTGAAGTTTGTCTTCTGATAATGGGCCCTCATGGGATTAACTATTCCCATTTTGGGAAAAGTGTTGGAAGGTTCAGTTGGCTCAATTTTGTAACCGAAAGCTGAGATGGCAAAATTTTATTTCAATAGAATTGTGGGCTTGTGAGATTCTCATTAATTCCAGGGCCATCTGCCTTTTTGCTATTCATTTGGCTCATTTAGTCACAGGTAGGTAGGAAGGTCTCAACAGTTTTGGTTCTCATTCAATTTTGATTTCTGCTTGGGAAACAGAAAAGGCCAGTGACAGCTGTCTCAATGCTGGGGTTCTCCTCCTTCGGTGTGAGCCAGAAGGTGGCTTCCCCATGAAGTTTGCTGCTAACAGAGCAAGCAGACAGTAAGCATTTTACTCATCCTCCTGTTTGGTTCCTTAAAAAGATTATCTTCTATGCCTTATGGTACACCTGGTTTAGGAGACTAGACAAGGAACACAATGGTCTCTAAGTCAGTAATTGATTTCATTGGTGGAGTGGAGGACAGACTGGTTATTGACTATCATGGGTCAGTCAAACCTCTTGAACTTTAGCTATAATTTGTGCCCGTTCCCCTGCTTCAGAAATGAAATATTGACTGATGTGATTAGTAACCAGTAGATATATTTGGTGCATTACAAGTCACTAGGGACACTGTGGGCCTCTCCAAACTTTATGGGGGGGGAATATATTTTCTATTGCCAAAGTAAAATCTTGTTTTCCTTCCTCTTCTTTTGAACACCAAAGAATAAAAGCCAGGCAGTTAATCACCTGCTGTGATATCAGGGCTTCAGGAAGGCAAAACCAAACCAAACCAATTTTTTTTTTGAAACTGATGTTTAAAATTCTAGGAAATGACAGCGCCACATTCAAAGGACTTTCTCTCCATAGAGGAAAATTTCAAAAATTTGAAAAATTTTGAAAACTCTGGAGTTCTATGATGGTGGTGATGATGAGGATGATGGTGATGATGATGATAAAGTGGAGCTAACATTTATTGGGCATTCAGTGTATGCCCTGCAGTGTTAACTGCACTTTATCTATATTATCTTATCCCCCCTCCCCCTAATCTATGTCATGAGTGCTCTTTTACTTCTCATTTCACTGGTGCAGCAACTGCGGAATAAGAATAGTTAACTAACTCTTCCAGATACCATGGCCAGAGTATGGCAGAGAGCCATTATACAGACCGGCAGGTTAATACCCAAGTCTACACTCTGGATCTAGACTTTCTTACTTTTGTGATACAGAATCTCATGTTGGACTCTCTTACATTACTCAATTGTTTTGTTAAGTGGGTCATACTTCTTTAGGTATATTCTAATACTGTGAACAAACTAAAATCTAATAGAATGTTGTTTTAATTATTAAATATATGATTTTGTCACTTTAGGATGACCCAATTCTCAAAGTCATATTAAAGAAATAGGTATATGAGGAGTGGCTATTTCATGAAGGGGCTCATGACTTTATCTAGAAGATCCAATAGAGACTTCCTTCAAATGATAGGCTTTGTACACTTCATATAAAATAAATTTCATAATAATTCAGGGTAGGCAATAATTTTAGAACCATGACTGTTGTTTCTGTCAAGCTTTGCTTTCATGCTACCTTTCATTTAATTAAATAAAATCCTTTATGAAATAGTGTGTCATACTTAGTAAATATAGTGAATGAAACTTCCTGAATTGCAAACTTTTATTTGCTGTTTGGAGTTTCTTTCAGCCCTTTTATCCTCTCTCCCCCACCTTTAGAATTGTGGTAAGAACACTTGACATGAAATCTACTCTCTTAACAAAATTTTTTTAAAGATTTATTTACTTGAGAGAGAGAGAGAATGGGAGAGGGGCAGAAGGAGAGGGAGAGAGAGAATCTCAAGCAAACTTCACTCTGACTGCAGAGCCCAACACAGGGCTCGATCATAGGGCCCTGAGATCATGACTTGAGCTGAAATCAAGAGTCGGTCACTCAACTGACTGAGCCACGCAGGCACTCCTCCTAACAAATTTTTAAGAGTTCAATACAGTATTGTAAACTAAAGGCTTAAAGCTGTGTAGCAGATCTCTAGAACTTACTGATCTCGTACAACTGAAATATTACCCATTATATTTATACCATTTATAATCATAGATCAGCAACTTCCCATTTTCTTCATTCTCTAGGAGTGTATTTTCAGAAATGTCATTGATAGCATATGTATATAGACACACATTTATGTCACTCATGATGGCCTACAAAAGTATGGATTTCTGTATAGTACAACTTTGGTTATTCTACACTTAAAACTAAAAGTTTGACTATGTGTCATTTCTCTTAATATGCGTTGGGTCCATAAAGATTAAGCAAAAATACTTAAATTTATGAACTATTTTGTGTAGTCTTCAAATTAAACCATACAAGATCCAGACATATATGAGGTTACAGATTCTGACTTATCTTAAATTCAGTGATAGTTTGAAGCACAGGATTTATGGGCAGCAACTATCCACCCATCTCAGAAAGAGAATCTTTTTTCCTTTCCTTAGCCTTTCCTCTTTGTTATGGCAAAACAGTGGGTCTTTGTCTATTAATGATAGATAGCTATTTGAGCTTTTTTACCCCCTCTAAAACAAGACTGTCTTTATTTTTACAAACGTAGAACACGTTTGGAAGTTCTTCAGATGAGAATACCGAAGTTCTTCTGGCTTTCTATTCTACATGTGACAACAAACAACAGGGTACTATTCTTTCTGTATCTCTGAATTGGGGCCACTCCTATAGTTTCTACACTTTTATTGCTAATCTTAGGCTTAGGGTCATAGCATAGCATTCCCCATGCATTTTAGGGTCTTTAAACAAAATTTGCCATCCCAAGCACTTAATATATTTTCCCACTAATTTATATTAGGTCATTATTTTAGACAATGGGGCTACCAACCATTTCCAGCTAACTGTCATGGAAACATTTAGACATAGAAATTATATTGAATTTCACATGAAATACCCAATGAACTTCTCTACAAATTTCAGTTTTGATTCATGTTAGTAAGCAAATGATAAACTTATGTTTATTTATTTGGAAAACAGCCACAGTTTGAAAAAAAAAATACAGTCAGGGTTTCTACCGAAGAGGCCTATGATTCTTTATTCATTTTGCCCATAAATCTTCTTTAACATGAAATTTAAAAACTTGGTTTGGATGAAAAGAATGATGACAACAAAGTCACTCCAGTCCTGACAAAGTCACTCGTGTGGATGGACTTCTGAGCAGAAAGTAAATGGATCAGCCTGATAGGAAGCTAATAAAAAATAAGTAAGTTTGGTCTAGATTGAAGAGGGCTAACAATGCAAAACTGGGGAATTTCACCATTTCTCTGTAGGGAAGTCACTGTAGATTTTTTAGTAAGGGGTGATGTTGTTACAACGATAAAGAGAGCTTTCAACACTTTATAGAGCAGAATGGTAATGTGGTCATTGTAGTGCTCTATGGAGAAGGTGATGAGGGCAGGAATAAAGGCAATGGTGAGGAAAATAGCACAGGGCCATGTGGATTCCAGAGTCTGGAGGATGTTTGACACATGCTGTTTTCTAAGATGTTCTTCTTTCTCTACCTTACTAGTTCCTTAACTTCAGGTTTTGGCTGAAATGTCCTTTTTATAGGGAAGTCTTCCTTGATTCCCTAAGGTAGCATCCCACTCCATTTATATGCTCTCCAACACTATGTTCTTTACCTTGCAGTGCTAGAAATGCTTATAATTATTTAATTAATTGTATGCAATCATTTTTTAAGGTCTTCCCCACCTGATTTTAAGCCTTACAAGGGTAGGGATAATGTTTGTTTTATTCACTACAATACTGCTAGTACCTAACAGATAAGTACTCAACAAGTTTTTTGTAGGCCAACTGACCTATTGTTGGGCTTTTATAGACTTGTTCAAATACAGAGAAATGAAAGGGGATGAGTGGGTGGGAAAGAATCAAGTAAGTATAAATCATGTTTTGAACCTAAATAGCATGTTAAACAGTTATTGGTCCACCAGTTTTACTTAGAATAAAAGACTTTTATATATTTTCCTTTTATATATTTTCCAGTTCTTCAGTTTGAAGAACTGAAAATTCATGTAGTAATGTAGAGAAACAGGAAGAGAGGGATACTAAATGGTAGAAACAGAGAATAGGGAAGCTGAGGATTTAGCAGAAAGACTGTGACCTTGGCTGATGGTCCAGTGGAAAACCAGACGATCTTGTGGATGGATTGGCATAAAGCTACCCTTAATCCTTAAAAGTTATACACAAACCATTAAGCCAAGTATTCTGTACTCCACAGTCATAGACTTAGAGAATTGGAGAGTCTGAGGAAAGTCAAAGGCAGATCATTTCCCAATTCTTGATTTCTCATCACAGTAGCCAGCCAAATGGTCATCAGGCTTTGACGGAAACCTCAAGAAAGGGAAACCTTTCCAGTTTCTTTTTCACTTACTCTAATAGCTGTGGACTCAGAAGCCAGTCTGAACAGGGACAATCTCATCAAATCACAGCTAAGTCTCAAGGACATCCTTTCCCACAATGCTTAGCCATCTGCTTTAATACTTTGCAGAGGAAAGCAGTATGTATGTTGTTCATACTACTTACTGGTATTATTTATTACTACTAATTATATGTAAGTGCCCTTATTAGAAAAGGTGCTATGGTATATTGTAAGTGCTCCTTAGTAAACAAATCAGTACTTGGGCAAGCTTTCAATTGCAGAATCACATCATGCTTTGCTTAGATTGAAGCAGGCTTTTCTAAATGATGAAATGCTGATTTTAAATGTGACTGAAGAATGATCCTTTTGGTCAGATAGAAAAATGGCAAGTCTCAATGGAGTCTAAAATATCAGATTACTCATCTCCTTTTCATCAAGAACCTTTGATTCAAAGTCTAATATTTCAGAGTTGCTTCTGCAGATTGTAGGCACACTCTTGAGTCAGAGCTTGTATTGACCTAGGCTAGAATAATTTTTTCCTTAAAAAAAAAGGGTAATATAAAGAACTTTAAAAATCAGTCTGAAGGAAAACAACCCAATAAAATATGGGCAAAAATCTTGAACAGACACATCAGGAAAAAAACCCATAAATGGTTGATAAGCACATGAAAAGATGCTTAATGTCATTGATCCTCAGAGAAATCCAAATTAAAACCATGAGTACCATAACACACATACCAGGATGACTGAAATAAAATGAAAAGCAAAAAAACTAACTTATTAAGTGTTGTAAATTATGTGAATCAATGACAGTCTTAGGCATTACTGATGGGAATATAAAATGCTACAATCACATTGGAAAACAGTTTTGGAGATTCTTTAAAGAGAAAAGTAAGTTTTTACCCCATGAACCAGCAATTGCAATCCTAAACATTTACCCAAGAGAAATAAAAACATGTTTATGGAAGACTTGTACACAGCTTAATTCATAGTATAGCAGCTTAATTCATAGTAGTCAAAAATTGGAAACAATCTAAATGCCTACCAACAAGTGAATGCACAAACAAGTGTGCTGTATATGATGGAATATTATTTAGCAATTAAAAGTCAATGAATTGGGGGCCACCTGGGTTGCTCAGCTGGTTAAATGTCTGCCTTCAGCTTAGGTCATGATCCCTGAGTCCTGGTATCAAGCCCCGCATCGGGCTGCCTGCTGGGCAGTGAGTCTGCTTTCCCCTCTGCCTTTCCCCCTGTTCATGCTCTCTCTCACTCTCTGTCGCTCACTCGTTCACTCCCTCAAATAAATAAAATCTTTAAAAAAAAATCAATGAATTGGATTACTTTTTCCTTCTTAAGAAACAGCTTACTCCAGCCTAGGTTACCACCAGCTCTGAATCAGGACTGGGCCTCCCACCTTGTACATATCTGATCTTGGAAGCTAAGCAAGGTTGGGCCTGGTTAGTACTTGGATGAGGCCTAAAATTGTATCAAGTAAAGAAACCAAACCAAGTACATTGAATGATTCCATTTATATCAAGTTCAAAAGCAGGCAAAGTTAATATAAGGTATAGAAACAGATCAATGGTTATCTGTCAAGGAGGTAGGAGGATTGCTGCAGAATATAGGTCAACTTTCTTGGTAACAGAAATTTCCTGTATTTTAATTGTATGATAGTTACACTGGTGGATACACTTGTGAAATTAATCAAACCATATGCTTTTTAAGTATGTACGTTTTGTTGTATGAAAATTATACCTCAATAAAATGGATTAAAAGTAAAGGAGTAGGTAATTTAAGAGTCTAACAATATTATTTTGGAGAATATTTAATTTATACAAGAGAATTTTAGCACTTAAAAAAACATAAATTATATGCTTTAGTAATATGTGAGAATATTACTAAAGAGCAAACTTAAAAGATATTTTTAAAAGTTGCCAAAAGTTTTGTTACTGTAAAATTAATTCTTCCAAGCATACTTTGTTTTTCATTTTAATTCAGATTGTTCATTTTAATTCAGATTGTTAACTCAGATTGTTAATCAAAATTATTGAGAACTCCTTATAATATTAATGTTAGTACTGTATCAACAAAATGTGGAAAGGCCTGGCAGATTGCATAACATGGAATTTTCTGCTAATGGCCAATTCCTTTTCATCAAAATCAAGCATTATAGTGTTTATTTAGTACTGTTTTGTTTTAACTAAAACCTGGAATTACTGACATTTGTTTTTAAGTTTTAAAAATTATTTTCAATGAATAGGTTGAGCAGAAGATAAAATCATGTTTAACACCTAAAAAAACTATTTGTAACTATCCTCAAATATACCATAATATTTTTTTTCCTGACATGTATCAAAACTGCTTGTGGTTGACTTAACTGAAAAGTTATTTCTATTTCTTATCCTACTTTTCTATATTTATGAAACATGTTTAAAAGTTTTACTTTATAAAATCTTTAAATAGTATTTATAGAAAGCTTTTAAGGGGTGGCTGGGTGGCTCAGTCAGTTAAATGTCTGCCTTCAGTTCAGGTCATTATCCCGGGGTCCTGGGACTGAGCCCCGCTTTGGGCTCCCTGCTCCATGGGAAGCCTGCTTCTCCCTCCCCTACTCCCCCTGCTTGTGTTCTCTCTGTCAAATAAATAAATAAAATCTTTAAAAAACAAAGCTTTTAATATTATAGATTTGCTTATGTGAATGACTTACCTAGAGAAATTAGTTGATGAAGTAAATACCACTTTAAAGTTACTAAAACAATCTGGATGGGCCTGTTAAGATCAAAGTTAGCTATTCTCCAAGAGCAAATGCACCAAAAATACCATTCGTACTAAAAAGCATAGGAAAAGGATTAATATTTTTAAGTTAATAAAACGTATTCTAAGATAGTGTATATATTACAAGAAATTTTAAACCAGTCATATAATGTGGTTAAGGAAGGAGTTGAACTCTGAAACAGAATGACAAAGAAGGGGGGATTAAGAGCAGCCTGTAGCAGAAATAAAGTTTTATTTATCCAACTGGGACCTGAAACCATAAATTGGTGATACCTTGTCAAATTCAAGGGTAGGTGTGCAAGGGCAACATTTAAAAAAAGCTTAGAAACTAAGTGCAATGTAGAGTTCAAGACATTGTAAAGACTGTAAAAGACCATCGCTTCAAGGATAATGAGGACGGTTTTCAAAAGTCATGGGTTTGAATAGAGGAACATAACTGCATTTAATTTCCAGTTCCTGAAATAACAGAATGAAATCTACTGAGGTACATTACAGTGTTTTAAAACAAAATAATATGTTTGATCTTGTAGATAAAAAAAAAATATTTTGGCCAAGAAATGGAGAAACATTGAAGAAAACAGCCTGATGCAAATTTATAAGAATAGTAGAGATGACAGGGTTCTTTGTAATTAAAATTTATTATGTCAATGGGTATATTTTTGTTAGATGTTCATGGTTGGCAGGTCTTACCTGCAAACTCAGTGAAGTGGGAGTGGTTTACACCCTTCTCTGCTCTTACCTACACGGTAATGGTGATGACAGTTGCCATTTATTGAGCACTTACTGGGGCGCCTGGGTGGCTCAGTTGTTAAGCGTCTGCCTTCGGCTCAGGTCATGATTCCAGGGTCCTGGGATCGAGCCCCGCATCCAGCCCCGCATTGGGCTCCTTGCTCTGCAGGAAGCCTGCTTCTCCCTCTCCCACTCCCCCTGCTTGTGTTCCCTCTCTCGCTGTCTCTCTCTCTGTCAAATAAATAAATAAAAATCTTAAAAAAAATCTATTGAGCACTTACTATTCATAAGCACTCTGCTTTTTCTACTTCGCTAGTCTGCCTCTTTGCTATGCTATGTAATTAAAGATGGCCCAAGTTGATAAATATTCATTTTTTTTTGTTATCATGGAAAGGGAGAAAGGGCCAGAAGAGGCAAATGTACAAATATTCAGAAAATGAAAGTAAAGTTCCGTGGAGGGAAGAAGAAAGACAGGAAAGGAAACAACTGGAATCTCAGCATAAGTAATAAATATCTTTCTGTTTCATTTGGTTGAGGGTATGTCCTTGCCTGAACGTTGAGACTTCTTGAAATCTTATCTCTATTATATTGGGAAAGTGAAGCAATATCAAGAGGATACAGAGAATGGAGATCTACATGTGATCTATATTCTGTTTCCTTTCATGTAGAATTCAAATATTATTTAGGCAATAATTTGTTAACCTTTAAAATAGTTCTCCCTGGAGCCAAGGAAAGGACAGACTGGTTTTTTAAGATACTATTTTATTTGTGAAAATACTGTCATTATCTAGACACAGATTATCTGATTATATTTTATAGATATTTCAGGTCACAATCATCTCTAAATTTCTATAGCACCACTTCAAAACGTATTTTCTTGGCATTATTAGTACTTTATGTGAAAATAAATAGGTGCTAAAAATTACCCTAATCAATTTTTTTAAGATTTTATTTATTTATTTGACAGAGAGAGACACAGCGAGAGAGAGAACACAAGCAGGGGGAGTGGAGAGGGAGAGGCAGGCTTCCCACAGAGCAGGGAGCCCGATGTGGGGCTCGATCCCAGGACCCTGGGATCATGACCCGAGCCGAAGGCATACGCTTAATGACTGAGCCACCCAGGTGTCCCTCAAATTTTTTTTTAAAGGAGAGAAATCTTTTGTGGGTTATGAGGAATACCAGTTGACTTCTGGCTACCAGTTACCTCACTGAACTTAAATATGATATTACCATGAATGTCCAAGAAGAAAAGAATAATTGTTGAATACCTGCTGTATATACAAGAAAAGCTGATTCGTGTGGACAAGAAATAAGTGATGTCTTCCTAAGAGATGGTGTTGTAAAACCAAAGTGTAAATTCACAAAATACAACAGAATAACTGTAAAGAAATCCCAATGGCCATACTTATGACTGACAGACTGTAAACTTTTGTGGATGCTTGAATCTAAAACTTTCTTACCATATCTGATTCTGCTCTAGTTCAGGGCTTCTAAATGTCATGTAATTCAGAATATCTTGTCTTGTTTGTATGTCTAAATATGTGGCTGTTTATGAGAGGCCTAGAGATTTATTACAGGTTACAGTGATCTGGAGTTGTTGAGATACCTACAACTCATTAATTGTATGGAACTAGAACTCCCAATCAGTTCTAGTCTCAAAGTGCTTTGTAATAATTGTGTTGTGGGAGAAATCTTTGATGGAGATCACTATTGTTACTCTCATGTTTGTGTAGTAACTCTGAGATTCAGAACATTTTAGGTGGTTTCAGAAAAGTATTTCTGGTAGGAATTACATAGTAGTCGTGATGCTATTCATGATATGGAAATATTGCGGGTCACCAGTGTATTAAAACCTTAAGAGTTCTGTAAGAGTCAGTTTTCCTCCTCTAATGTGAGACTGAGAGTTCATGCAAAAAGAAATACAAGCAGCCAATAAACATATAAAAATATGTTCAGTCTCATCAGCAAATTTGAATTATATCAATTTTGATCTATCAAATAGTAAAAGCTCTCTTAAAATGTCTACATTCCAAGTGTGATGAAATAAGTACTCTCATAACTACCAGAAGTAGATATAATACAAATTATCAGGAAAACAATGCAGTGCTATAGATCAAAAATGCTAAATATGTCTCTTTGATATAGCAATTCGACATATAGAAATGTATCCTAAGGAAATAATCAAAAATACAATCAAAGTTTTATGGACAGAGCCACTTAAAATTTTCTGCCCAGTATTTTGATTATATGCATTATTCATGTGTACATCAATAGCATAATAATTCAGTTATTGCACATTTTCTGGAACAATATGAAGCTATTAAAGCTTATGTTTTTAAAGAAGTTTTAATGACATGGGAAACACTTATAAAGTAATAATAAGTTATTACTTTAGTTATATTAGTTATAATATATTTATATTATATATAAATATAAATATATTTAGTTAATATTAGTAATAATATTACTAATAAGTTATAAAAACAAGACATAAAATTGATACACAGTATGATTTCAAATATGTACCTACAAATAATGCCTGTGCCCAGATAAAAGAATGTTTGCTGCTGGTTTTATTTTTCTATTGATAATTTTTTACTTTACATTTTCTTATTAATAGTTGATATTTAAAAAATATTTTGCAAGAGCATTTTTGCTTTTGCAATCAGAAAATAGAACAATAGATGCTATTTTAAAAGAAATACTGCATGAAATAAAAAGATGTATGTTTATGGAGCACTGGGTGTTATACACAAACAATGAATCATGGAACACTACATCAAAAACTAGTGATGTATGATGATTAACATAACATAACAAAAAAAAAGATGTATGTTTAAACCCTACTTATTGAAACTACCTTTTGGACTCAGTATGGTGTTGTATACTCAAGTTCATATTCATTCATTCTTCTTTACATAAGTATCTATTGAGTGGCTTTTCTGTGTTATGTACTGCCCATGGCACTGGCTAGACAATCATTGTGTTTGATGGAAACTTCTGGATCCAGTCTTTTTTATTTATATCCAATTTATTCATTTTTTTCTTTCTGAAATACAATATGGTTAATATGGTTTTGTAAATGGGTTTTTCTCTAGCTTGGATTTATCTTTTTTAGTTTCTTTCCCTTAATGTCAAACGAACATGTATGTATTAGATATTTCTATCATATTTATTCAGATACACTCTCTAAAACAGTACTAGATCTTACTTACTAGTATCAGACTGTTTCTTTGTTTTGTCTTGCAAACAGGTTGAAATTTTGAAAACTATAACAAAATCCATACCTATGACACACTAATCTTATTTGATGACAGGGGAGATAGTGCTGTGATGTTGAATATTTCTAATAAACCCTGTGGGTGTTATTGGCACGTTTTTCTGGGAACAGATTGGCTCTTTCAGCCTCAGCAGTCATCGGGCAAAGAACCGCCTCTAAGTGGTAACTTATTGCGCAGGGTATAAGTTTTCTTAGTATAATCTTGTCCTTTTATATAAAAAGGGCAAAAACAATTCAGTAGCTATTACAAATATATTTATCAGATAGCATTCTTAAATGTTTGAAATACATTGAGTCATAGATTTCATTACAATTCAGTAGTACAACAGTTTCCTCCCATCTAAGAATCTATTAACTATTATTGTTGCATTGAACTATTTAAGGGGGTATATTCCATCTCAATAATGACTTATATTTAATATTCCTTAAGTGCTACTGTTTGTGATGCCACATAAAATCAATGATAATTCAAATCTAAAGAAATTAGTTTATTCTTTATCACTGGCACAGTCATCTCACTTTATGGTTCACCTCAGAGTATTCTTTTAGACTTCACTCTTTGTTTTATGATTATAATAATTTTAAAAATCATCAGTTCTTATTTGTCTGGGAAAGTGATTTTTAATGGACTATCTTGACAGTTCTGCTTCACATAGGATTGTATTTTTTGTGTGTAATCCTCAAAGTTGTGTGGAAGGTAGGGATGCAAATAGTGATTGGAATCCTGCCGTGCTGAGGAAAATGTGCCATCTTCTAATTCACCTAGCCAGATGGGGTAGTTCATTTGTTTACTGTAATTTACACAAAAGCTACACACACACACACACACACACACACACAGATACACATATATGCATATATACATACATGTCCATAAGTATCTATTGAGTGATGTACCAGATGCTTACTATGTACCAGATGTTTATATAATAGACAATATTTTAATTGTCTACTTAATGTTAACAAATGGAAGGGCATCGTTCATGTCAAGACTAATGTATGTGTATAGATGCATGTACACAGGAATAAAAATCTTGCATTTTGAGAAAAATATTCTATTTTTACCATCTCCATTGTTGTTTTCCATCCCTACTGCTCATTCCCAGAGCTATCAATGCCTCTAACGAAGTGTTAATAATTGCCTGATCATAATACATAGTACCAGCTTCTATGTCATACGTAATATTTCTTAATTGCTCTTGGAACTTATATTTAAAAAATTGCAACATACATAAATGTAAGATAGACCACCTTATCCAAATGCAAAATATATCTGTTCTCCTTCTCCCATTTTTTTGAGTTGGAAATATGGAATGAATTAAGGAAAACATGAGAAAAACTACTAAGCTCATCATAAAAGAACTGCTAGTTGTGTGTGGGATAATGCAGAGATGTGGAGGTGTGAGTGTATGTTGATATATATTGTTTTTTTCCTCCCAGCAAGTTGTAGTAAACACATGGGTCCCCAGTGATTATGTTGAATTTGTTAGGGTTTTATTCTAATGTTAGTGATTAGGGAAGGACCATTTGTTGTTGTTGTTGTTGTTCATTGTAGCTCTTACTTTGTGTGTAATCCTCAAAGTTGTGTGGAAGGTAGGTCACTAAAAGTGACCCACAGTTGGCTATGTTAAAGAGCTTCTTTGAGCCTGGTAGCTTATTTTAGCCATTTCTTCTTATAATCTGAAAGATATTTCCTGAAAAATCCCTTTACAAATCCATTTTGTATGGTTGAGTTAGTCCAGTTGCATGCTAATTCTTTAAAACAATAAACAATTATATGACATTTGGTTCTTTTAAAAAATAATGAAATCTAAATAAATTTATTCTCTATTGCATTATACAAAGAATCTTTAAGGATCACTTATATGATGGTAAATCTTTGTACATCAGAAACATGAATAAGACTTTATTTAACAGGTTAATTTGTAGCTAAAAATATGATTTAAAAGGAACTTTATCTACTAAATTCTGACTGGAAACAGGGAACTTTTATATAGTTTTGGAATATAATAATTTTCTTTTTACTAAAGCAAATCACTTATTGAAGTTTTACTATGTACCAGATGCTTCATTATTTCTCACAACAGAAATAAGAATTAATATTGCCCCCAGTTTACAAATGAAGAAACTGAAATACAAGCATCGTAAGTAATTTGGCAGGGTGCTAGACACAAAGGACTCAAATCTTGAGTCCTAACCACAATGCCAGATACTAGTTCTACCATACAGAGCTGTGCTAAGTTCATGCCACTGCCTAGATTTATGTAGTACCTGCAAAGCAACCTACAGGTTTTGGAAACTGCCAAAGAGGATACATTTCTTCTAAAATTATTTTATAACTATAAGAAGGCACACTTCATGAAATTAATATTTGCATTTAACATAGAAAGAAGAGGTGTGGAAGCTGAAACTACTGTTCAAACTCTCCTATATCATCTATTCTTTGAAACATACAGAGTCAAGAGGAGAGAAGATGGGAGAGAGAGAGAATTAATTTTGTGAAGGAATTTATTATAATTTTGCTTTGGAAGGACAACCAGTAATCCTTTTCTCTACATGGAATTCAGTTAGAGATTTGGGGAACTGTATTGCTTCCCTGGGAGATATGTAGTTTGGTTTCATTATACAGAAAATAGTTTTTAAGTACAACCCAGAGGAGACTAGTGCCTAAATCCAGGGAAATCCAGGGGACTGTCTACCTCCACCCATGACTCCTAGCGGCCTCTCTGGCATAGGACAAAGAATGCCTCCTGACCCCCAGTTGGCAATCACCAAATGGTAGCGAGGAGAGCAGGGGCAGGAAGTTTGAGGAAAGAAACATTTTCTTGTATGTTTTAATTTAAGAGGTAGAATGTTGTGATCTTGTTGTAGAATTCTCCCTGCCTTATTAATTTTTAATAGCTTTAAGTTTTCTATTATCTGAAAATGCAATTTTTAAGTTCAATCGTGTTTATGTTTCTTTTTAAAAAATTTTTATTGTTATGTTAATCACCATACATTACATCACTGATGTGAGGAATTCTTAATCTCAGGAAACAAACTGAGCGTTGCTGGAGTGGTGGGGGGGTGGGAGGGATGGAGTGGCTGGGTGATAGACATTGGGGAGGGTATGTGCTATGGTGAGCGCTGTGAAGTGTGCAAGACTGTTGAATCACAGATCTGTACCTCTGAAACAAATAATACAGTATATGTTAAAAAAAAAAAGAAGATAGAAGGAGGGGAAGAATGAAGGGGGGAAATCGGAGGGGGAGATGAACCATGAGAGACGATGGACTCTGAAAAACAAACTGAGGGTTCTAGAGGGGAGGGGGGTGAGAGGATGGGTTAGCCTGGTGATGGGTATTAAAGAGGGCACGTTCTGCATGGAGCACTGGGTGTTATACGCAAACAATGAATCATGGAACACTGCATCAAAAACTAATGATGTAATGTATCATTCGTGTTTCTAAGCACAGGTTTTACAATAGGAAGGGTTTCACTCTGAGGTTTGATTTGAACTTGGCTGATCTGTCAGACATAAAGTCTAGTAATCATAGAGCCAGTTTGGGTTTATGGTCTGTACTTCATCTGCGTTCTCTATTCATCTCTCCCTCCTATTCTTATTGCTACCTTAACCACTTTAGGAAGGGATCATGGACTTTTGTAAGAGAAGACCAAGTGCAAGCTCCAGGCTAGTTGGTGATGGTCCTGTGATGGTCATCAAAGACGACAGCTTTTCTGAAGTGAATCAAGAATCCCCTGACATACACAGTTACTGCCTAAGTGCAATGATGAAGGTTCTCTAAGAGTCATCTTTAGCCTAAAGTGAGGCTGCTCCCGCTACTCACACTCTTCAGGAAACAGGAATCTTAGTCCCTAATTCATGAATATTTATAACTGCTATCAGCCGATGAACATTTTATCCATTTTCTTGCCTTCTTCCAAGACAGTATCTTTGTGCCATTTTTTTAAATATGAATTTTTTAAAGTGTGAGAAACAATGTATAGTGATATATGAAAAACACATTGCTTCTACTTATTTTTTCCTCAATACTGAGGTATCTGGATTGACAGTAGAACAAAATATCTCTTCTTCATTGTAGAGTTTTCATACTTATTTGTATCTAAGGACAGGGAAGAATCTTTTTACTGATTCCCAAAATAGACTAACAGAGGTTTTCCTGTGAAGTTGCTGTGGATAAAAATTGATATCTATGCACTGATAAAGACTCTTGGACAATAAATCCTCGGTGATGGAGCAGCTTTGCTTTCCAGCACAAATTCTGCTCATCTTTGGCCTTTTCCTTTGCCACTTATCTTCTCAAATGATAGCATTTCATCCTGTTCTTCCTCATGGATAGAGTTTTGGCCTCCTATTGTTAGACCTATTTTCTAGACACCATCTATACCTTACCCTGGAAAAGTATCCAGATATCATCTTGGTGGGAACTGTCAGGGTTAAGGTGAACTCAGTATGCCTTTTCATCTTAGCCACTACCTGAGGTGACTGGCAATTCATGTGACGCGTTTGCCCTGTACTGTTCTCACAGTTCTTTGGGCATTTTTAAGTACCCTATTATTTACTTGCTTCTACTTGGAAAGTGAGAGGACTGGAGTGAGGAACATATTTTTTTTTTCAAGTGCCCAAGAATTTTGCACAAATAATTTATTTAAGATACATTAGTGACATTTTCCATATTACAGAGATATAACTCAGAAATAGAAGAAGTGGAGTTCAAAGCTTTGTCTGCTTGTCTCAAAGCTCTTGTTCTTTCTATGACATCAGGCAGCATTCTCTAGGGAATGCACTGATCCATGTGGTCATCATGTACTGTTCCATGCTGCTAGTTAGTACTTATGATATTTCTATAGCAAATACTAAACGCTGGCTTTGTTTCATTTCAAGCATCAGGTTTAAGATAATCTAGATTAATTTACAAAGTATGATATATCGGTTTTGGCAGGTAGCACAGTGTGTGCTTCTTATTGCAATGGATAAATGTGCTAGACTTCACAGAAAATAAGATTCCGAAGAACCTCTTCACTCATTCATTTATTTGACAACTGTTTACTGAATGCATGCTTTGTGTCAGACACTGGGGATGTATCTGTGAGCCTACCAGATAAAAGTCCCTGTCTTTGGGGTGCCTGGGTGGCTCAGTAGTTAAGCGTCTTCCTTTGGCTCAGGTCATGGTCCCAGGGTCCTGGGATTGAGCCCTGCATTGGGCTCCCTGCTCCGTGGGAAGTCTGCTTCCTCTCCCACTCCCCCTGCTTATGTTCCCTCTCTCGCTGTGTCTCTCTCTGTCAAATAAATAAAATCTTAAGAAAAAAAAGAAGATCATGAGTTTGTCTATGTTAAGTTTGAGATGTCTATTACTCCTTTAAGAGGTGACATTGAGTAGACAATTGGATATATGAATCTAGAATTCAGGGGAGAGGTTCAGGCTGTGGTTATAAATTTGGTGTCATCTGTACATGTCTGTATCAGTAGTACTGATGATCACTAAAGAAATAAATTTAGACACAAAAGAGATGAGATTCAAGGACTAATTTCTGAGATGCTGCAACATTAAGAGCTTGGTAAGATGAAAAGGACCAGCCAAGAAAACTTCACAAGAGAGGCCAGGGAAGTAGGAAGACAATCAGCAGTGAGTTGTGTCTTTGAATTTAATGCAGATAGTAGGTCAAAGAGGAGGAAATGATCAACTATGTCAGATGCTGCTGATAGGTCAAGTAAGATGAGGTTTGGGAACTGACATTAGTCTTCATGACCTAGAGTTCACTGATGACCTTAAGTGGAACAGTTTCAGGAATTGTGGGGCAAAAAACTTTGGGGTGAATTAAAGAGAGTTAATGAGATGAATTGGAGATCAGAGGTTATGGACAGCAATAGAAATCACCAATATTATCATAACATACTACAGTACTGCAGCAAACTTTAAAGAAAGTTTTTATGTTCATCATTTTTTGAAATGATGGCTCTTATCAGATCTTTTTGCAGATCTTGCTATTGAACATTTCCCAAAGTAACACATATGTAGTTGACCCTGAACAACACAGGTTTGAACTGCATGGGTCTACTTACATGTGAATTTTTTACAGTATAGTTCTGTAAGTGTATTTTTTCTTCTTTATGATTTTCTTAGTAACATTTCTTTTCTCCAGCTTACTTTATTGTAAGAATGTAATTTATAAAGTATATATAATACAAAATATGCATTAAGTTACTGTTTATGTTATCAGTAAGGCTTCCAGTCAAGAGTAGGCTATTAGTAGTTAAGGTTTTGGGGAGTCAAAAGTTATATGCAGATTTTCAACTGTGTTGGGAGGGTCAGTGCCCCAAGCCCCCCGTTGTTCAAGGGTCAGCGGTATTACTTTATCAAATTTATGTTTTTATAGTGATAACTATGTTAATATGATTAAATTTATTTTTAATCCTATGTTTTTTATTTTATTCATTTGAAAACATTTTTTTCTGAGGATCTGTAGTATTAACTTGTTGTCCTTAGCAAAAGCTTGAGTACCACCTCTGTTTTAGGATCACTGTTAGGATTTTTATAGATTCTTACTTTTTCCTTCTACCCTTTATCATGCTGCCCCTATTTCTACTCTTACCACTACCCCTTTTCTAATGGCACCCACAAAGTGGGATTCAAAAAATTTATTTCTATCCACTGCAGTTTCTACATGACTCCAGTCCACATTTCCCCTTAAAATTTTGGTTTGGAATGTTGTGCTATGAAGTGATACTTGCAAAGTGAAATTAACCTTCTAATAATTTTCAGAATGTCAGAGATGGAATATGTTCATAATATTTTGGTTCAGTTAAATGTCTTATATTTCTCTCTTTTTTCTTATAGGCATTTATGAATGATTAAATCATATTTTCATGCTACATATTATCTGAGAAAAGATAATTCCAATTAGCAATTAGTGCTGTGCCCTAAAACTTTTTGAAGTTCATATCTACTTCTGTTTTGCTGTAGGGTTTTGATGAGGCAGTTTGAAAAAATCCAATCAGACTTAGCTGGTATTTTCCATACAACATCTGGTCTGACAGCTAGATCTGTAGTCAAGCTTATAAATCAAAATAGAGCTGACTTGGAAGTGATGTAGAAATGCAGAAATGCCCCATGATTTTTGCAAAAGATGTGAGATCGTTTTTTATGTTAATGTAATAGAACTAAAAATGAACTGCTATATTTCAAATTTTAAACATTTTCATTGTGAAAATGGTTTTATTGTAATCACTTTATGGTAAAGTAATCTGCTGAGAGAAGGCTGAGAGCTTGAGGAGGACAGAAATGTATTTAGGGAGTCTGCTAGAGGTGAATAAAAAGCTTTCCAAATGGCTAATAGGGTCAACTCATAAAGCTTACATACCTTGCTTGATGAGACTTAGGAAAGGAAATAATTATAAACTCAGCATAGACTAGATTTGAGATGATGCCAACTCATGCTTGGAAACCTGGACATAGGAATGTAGATGTGGAAAGTTTATCCAAGTTTATCCAAGTATCCATTTGGGTACTTGCCAAATGGCTTTGGTAAAAGATGGGGCTAAGAAAGCAGTTTGTGAGTATCAGCAGAGTATCTTACTCCTGAATATCAATCTGTATAGAAAGAAAAGTGAATCTAGAAAAAGGAAGGAAAAATGGGCTAAGAAATTAGGAGAGCTCAAGATATTGGAGGTTACAATGAAGGAGAAGTAAGTTCAATTACACTGAGAGTAGAAGATGGAGGGCTTTGGGACAAATAAGGTCACGGAAAGTTAAACCTGGAACTACCTATAGAAATCCCTAGTTTAATCACTTCATTTTCTAGATGATCCAGAGAAGTTAAGTCCCGTTCCTTAGTTCTTGCAAATAACCAGGGGCAGAGCCCTTAGAACTCAGGAGACTGTCCTCTCAATTTTTTTATGCTTTTTGTTCTCTTGACTCAGTTGCCATGAAAGTGGAAAGAATGATAATCCTGACTCCTTTTAATAAAATAAATGAGTGTAAGAAAGATTTCATTATCTCCATTGAGCATGAAGATTGAAGCAGGAATAAAAATAGAAATCCTATCTTGGCTTCTAGCTCAAAGAGTTCTTTCCCTAAGTATCAATCCAGGCAGTCACTGCATGTTCTGGAACTTTTCTCTAAGAATGTCACCATTATCATTGACGATTTGGAAGTAGGAAATTCTATAAAGAGTAAGAAGTTTAGAAAAGAATAAAAGGTTGTCAGAAAGATGGATCCACTGCGTTAGGACACTGAGCTGACTTTGGCTGGAAGGCTTTGCTCTGAGTCTGTGGTGTGATAGCAGCAGGCCCAACGTGGCAATTACGATTTTTTCAACATCTACCCTGTGGATACCAGGGCTCAGCGGGACCTGTGCAGTAATGCTGTGTGTAATTAAGAAAGAAGGGTGTATTGACAGGCTGTACAGAGGAGAGAATTTATTTTTACTCTCTTTTCCTACTTCCAAAGAGAACCATACCGAATAGGACAAATTAAAGATATCTGACCTCTACAGGGCACTTTCAGGAGCCTCCCACTTCTTCACTTACGTATCATGAAAGTGATTTAAGCCTCAAATCTTAGCCCTCCTTATTTTAATTCCCTTCTCCCTTGTTTGACCACCCATGTTTGGAGGATCTCTAAAAGGAAGAGTGTGAGAATTACAATTAGGGTAGTTTGCCCCAGGGTTGGTAGGATAGAGAGGGTTCCTCTGTCAAATTTGGCTCTGGTGCTGGAACTTTAACATGTGTTATTGGCTCTGGGGATTATGTTCTGGTTCTGGCTGAGTGAAAGCTTGCTTTGCTTTTGTTTTTTGAAAGTATTTAATAAAATGGCAGGATTCGCTTACTTGCTTATTGAATTCTTTTGCCTGGGAAACATGCAAATTCTGAACCCAGCTGCACATTTGTGACAAAGAGATAGCTAATAATCTGAGCTATATGCTATTTTTTTTTTCTAAAAGCTTTTTTATTTTTCTACAAGGGCAGAACTATCGTATACAAAGTTAAGCCTTTTAGAGACTGGGTTTAAAACTGCTCTCTATTAATAGCTTTCAGAAGCTTTTCTAAATAACCTTGAGGCACAGTCAGTTTTTCTTACAAGAAAGCAGGTGGGGAAAAAAGATCTATGGTTTGTTAACCAACAAAAATTAAGTTGCTAAATCTACCTGTTTCAAATGAATCAGTTGGGCCAATTAGACCATTTATTTTCCTCCTTTGTCCTTTATTCAATCTTTACAAATGATACTACACACAAAACCAAATGTCAGGCGCTAGTCTCATACAGTGTTCTTTCTATTTTTGGCAGCTTCTGCAAAATTTTCTCAGATGCTCTCAGAGTTAGAACTGAGGACCCCCTTCCTCCTGGGTCTGCCCCATGACCAGAATTACCAAAACCACTGAGCAAATAGCAAAATGCCATGTTCTAGTTTGGTGGAGAGAGGCCCTCCAGTCAGATATCAGAGATGAGACACAAGTGGTTCCAAGAATTTGAAATCCTTCAACAACTGTGTCAGCAGAAATAATAGAAAGACAGGTGATGCTCATGTCAGGAGCTAAGAAATTCTTACAACCTGGGGTTTTCAAATTACAGAAGAGGAATAACAATAGAAACTAAACAATTTGTGACACAGCCCAGCTAGGCTGCCTAAGTCTTGTCCTTATAGACTGTAATTTCCAGAGGTTAGTTAGTTGTCATCCATCCATCCATGCATCCATTCATCTATCTATCAATTTATCCATCTATTCATTCATTCATTCATCAATATTTATTGAGTGTCAGATCTGTATCAAGTGTTGTGAGAGGCAATGAGGAAACCTAGAATGAATCAGGGTGTTGGAGCTAAACAGACATGTGCCTAAATCCTGGCTCCCTCAACTCCCTAGGTGCATGGCCACATGCAAGGTGATTAATTTTATTGTTAATCATCTGAGTTGGCATCTTCATCTGGAAAACAGAAATTGTCTTACAACCTATATTACAGGGTGAATGTGAGAAAAAGATACTATGCATCTTTATAGGGTTTACTGGGCGTGACACATAGTGAATAATCAATGATCGACAGGTATTAGACACGTTACAATGCCTCAAAAAGTAATCATTATTTTTTTTCTTATTCTCTATTGATGATTTATGTATATAACATTTATTTTCCTGCTTCTATAGTACATGACTCAGAATAAAAATTGAGAAACAACACTCGGAGAAAGTTCACAAAAGATCAAAGGCATCTAGAAAGCATTTCTTTTCAGAGGTTAGTGGAAGTCTATTTATTTATCTTTTTGTTTACCATGTATTACATAATGAGAAATTTGGAAAGACATATAATACTGTATATATTAATGTGCTCCAATTTTTTTCCAAAGTATATTTATACCTGTTATCTTGATACTTTTCTTAATTGATATTAGAGCTCATTACTTCCATTTTATATATGAGAAAACT
This sequence comes from Neomonachus schauinslandi, assembly GCF_002201575.2. NCBI lineage: Eukaryota > Metazoa > Chordata > Mammalia > Carnivora > Phocidae > Neomonachus > Neomonachus schauinslandi. Next base: position 96,211,737 of record NC_058408.1, on the reverse strand, counting down.
ATACATAATTACATTGCAAGCCAATGGCAGAGTTTAGGCTAGAATGCATGGCTCCAGATTTGTAGTCCAGCAGCTTCCCTACTCTATTATTATTATTATTATCATTATTTTAAAGAGAGAGAGTGATCCAGAGTGTGAGTGAGGTGGGGAGGGGCAGAGGGAGACACAGAGAGAGAATCTCAAGCAGGCTTCACACCTAGTGGGGCTTGATTTCATGATCTGACCTGAAATCAAGAGTTGGAAGCTTAACTGACTGAGCCACCCAGGTGCCTCAGTGGCTTCCTTTAATAATCAGCCCTTTGTGGGAAGGCCTTGAACAATTTAAAAATTAAAAAGCAAAACAAAAACAAAGAGTAGCAATTGAATCTGATATGTGAGGGTCTATCTGAGCTGTGATAGTTTCTCAGGAAATCGGTTAACACTTTTTAGGTTTGTTAGCACAGAGTAAATTGCTATGGGATATATAGGAGAATCTTTGTGAAGGGATACTTTTGTCTCCACTCAACAGGAAAGAGGGCCTTTGAGGAAACAGATTCAGAGACGTTAACTAATGAGGCCGGATAACCCAAGTGATAAGTGCTAAGTATGCCCGTTAGGATAATAATACAAATTTGTCCTACTGTTGGCAATTTGACATAATTTTGACTGAACCCAAGTTTATGTATTTATATTTACCCTTCAACCAGAGCCAGTGCACACAGTTTGCTCTAAGGGGTCAACATTAACACTGGAATCCATGTGAGGGATGCTTTGTAGGGCTATACAGTGCACAACCAGCTGGCTTGTACATGGCAACCTCGCCTTTCACTAAACATTGTCGCATTGTTTTAGCTGTTTCTGTGTTATTTTTTTCCCCTTTTTAGTCACTGTGTTTCCCTGCAAAAGGAACCCATGATGCAGCAAACTTGATTTTAATATTAGTTTATCTAGATTTAAGGCAAATTTGGGATAAAATGCAAATACGTCATTTATAAAATGATTTACATTTGTCTGTCTGCCAAACAATATGTGGTTATGTCCAGTTCATAAAAACAGGTATGGAAATGTACTATGAAAAATTCATATTTTTCAGATTTAATGCTGGAAACTTAATTTATTTTAAATAAAGATCTTATGTTTGGATGAGGTTTGGATTATTGAATAGTAGAGGACTCCCATTTTATTGTTGACTAGCTTCTAAGTTCGGAATTTTGATGTATATATGCAGAAAGGAAATAACAGCTAATCCATTATGAGCAGTTACCATGTGCCAGTTTTGTTATAACCACTTTATATCTGTAAACTTCTGTGATATTTTTAACTACCTTTTGCGGTGGGTTCTGTAATTATCTTGATTTTATAGCTGAGGAAATGGATGCTCAGAAGGGTGAAGTTATGTATCCAAGGTCACCCAGCTCTTCTGGTTGAGATTTGAACCCATGAATGTATCTCTGGGTCCCGTGCTCTTAATCACTATATTAATCGAAGGCTATAAACACCTTTGGCTAACTTTAAAAAAAATAAAATTATGTGGTTTATTACTGTCTTAGGAGGACAATATCACCCATCATAAAACATGCCAGAAACATAATCTAGATGATACCTATTTGAAGTTTCAATGATTAAATTATTTCATAGGAAACAATGTTCTCTGAACAATATTTTTATTTTATTATTTATATATCTTTGAAGTTTGTAACTATTTTTTTTAAATCTGTGAGTCATAACTAACCACAGTGCTCCAGTAAGACTGTTTTAGAAAAGAGTCATTCTGGAAGGACATGATGATATGACTTACTCTTTGTTGGGAAAGTACAGAAAAAAAAAATCTATATATAATGTAATCATTAGCATTTGATCAAGATATGGAAATTTTGAAATAAACCTTAATTCATATATTCACTTTGACTTTCTCATTTCAGATGATTGGCAATGAGCCCTTAGTAGGGAAGCTTTCTGTTTTTAATAACTTGGATTGTTAACAGGAGCACAAAGACAATTAGTGATTTCCAGCTTCTAAATAGTTACTTACTTGTGATTTGTGTGTTGCTCACAGAAAAGTCAGAAAGATCTTGAGAGAACTAGGTTATTAGCACCTCAGGGAAATATACTAGATCAAGTTTGTGTTTAAGGTAACTGAAGACAGGCATGAACAGGAATTTCTTTTAGGTTTTGCTGCTTGGTTTCTTTGTGCATTTGGAGTTGTTTCTCAATGGGCTTTATATTCTCCAGTGGATGGTAAAGAAATTAAGTTGGTATCCCATTAATGATTCTAGCTTTCAAAAACTACTTATAATTCTTCTATAGAAGTATTTCAAAGGATACTCCGCGTTCTGAATGTCTGTCTCACTCCTCTGTTAGCTAACTCCTCTGTTAGCTAACTGGGAAAGAACTTGTTTTTCTATCAGGTCTCTCTGAAAATTGTTGAAATTACACAATCACTTATAAGCCAAGCCAATTTTTAAAATATTTAACAACTAGTAGGACATAAGCATTGAGTAAGCAGTAGAAGCATAAACAATGGGTATACCTATATGATTACTATTCAGATTATAAGTGAAAAATGGATGTGTAGGGGGATACTGAATTCATCTGACTGGCAGTATCAACTTAGAAGTAATTGATTTATCAATTCATTATGGCCTATTTTTGCATAAGCAGTAATTCACCACACACACACACACACACACACAAGCAGTTACTTTTCCCCCATTGATTGTAATATCTGAATTAAACCACTTCAATTAATCAAGCTAATATGGTAAAATTAATGTTCTGCAAATCTCTATACTTGTACCGACTTTCCTACATTTTCTCTTCCTAAAATAGTCTCTCTTCACTCCATCCATTCTTTGTCCGTCCATTCCTTTTTCAAAACATCTGCTTCAAGAAGCCCTCCATGTTTTTCCTTTGCTTAATGATTAAATGGTTAAAATATGGTTATGGTTAAAATATGATTTTGTTTTTACAGCATTTCATATGAATGCATTTATCTTCTCCATTTGATTTTAAGCTTGTGTTTTCGTGCCTTCCTACCGTACCTATCATAAGTCTTTTTATAAGAAGCCATTCAGTAAATGTTTACTAATTGATCACTAGTGAGTGCTTAATCACTGATGAGACTACTTGTACTGCAGAGCAGGTTGTCACTTTTCCATTATTATAAAATGGCTGTGTTATATATCAGAGGTTTAACCTTGGTATCACCAACATCTAATCTGGCATAAAACAGGTACTGAATGAATGCATGTTTGGTTTGATGAATACATAAATCTTTTATGATCTGTGTATAAACAGATCTTAAACAGTGATTTGACAATTCATGTCTCAGCCAGAGGAGACTCTGAGATTTCATAAAGAAAAAGAAGCGTCCTTTCAGAATTGTCGAGCTGAGCTCACCCGCAGCCCAGAGGCATGCCTGTTACAGTTTATTTCCTTGCCATGAACTTCTGACTGTTAATAACTCATTTCTGTTTTAGCTATGGGAGCAACTAAATGCCTTGGCCAGGAGGGAGTCAGTGTACAAACTCCATGTATTGGACGAAATTCCCCTTGTATTGGTGTTAAGTCACACTTACCTTTCATTAAATAACCCTCTTAAAACAAACAAAACAAGCAAGAAAACTAAAACTAAACAAGACAAAACAAAGCAGACTAGAGTAGAAGAAATGAAGAAATCGTGGCTTTGGCTTCAAGGCCTTTGACTGCCAAAGCTTTACTCACTCATCCTGGACAAGTGTTAACCTCTCTGGACCTTGTTGTCATCACATGGGAAACAAAAGGGCATACCCTGAATCATCTTCAAGGCTCCCTTGTAGCTTTCAGAAAATTTACTTTCTAGATGCTACACATGTGTTGCTTATGTCTCTTTCTCTGAAGACTTGATTGTATCTCCTCATGAGCTATTGAAAGGTACTATGTCTTAGCTTGAGTGTAAAAAAAGTGTCATATGTCCCTTTCCAAACCCTCAGTACTCTTGTGTGCATCTGAGAAGCTCTGGCCCCTGCATAGTTTCAATTACTGTGCATATTCTTTTCATTTTGAATCTTAGCAAAGACCTCTGTTGCTGTGTGGTTGTGTGACAGCTGGTGTGCACCCCTTCCGTGGTGGCTGAAATGATTTCTACCCCTGCCTTAGGCTTAAAAATATTGGGGGGAGGAAATGGACTCAGCATGCTGGAAAATATTGACTTGTTTCCCATATTACATTTAGCAGCTGAAAGTCACGGATCTGGGATGAGACGCAAATCAGCCAATTCGTTAAGGGTGTTGGCTGCTTCCCTGATATATGTTCTGTTTATCTAAAAGGCCCTGGGACCAGGTCTTCTGTCCATTAAAGATCAAGGTTCACTGTCATTTTCGGACTGGACTTGGAGATGGGCTGTCTGCAAAATGTCAACAGCTTAGTCAGGCCAGGTGAGATGAGCCTATCTCTAGACCCATCTCCCACCACCATTTTCTGTCTCCTAGATTCCTTCCAAGTATAGTGTGAAATGTTTGCAATGCTAGGATAAATATTCTGAGCAGTGAATGTTTCAAATAATTCAATTTTCTTCTTAGGAAAAAAAATCATATTTAAGGATTAGTAAAAAGGAGGGGCACCTGGGTGGCTCAGTCAATTAAGCGTCTGCCTTCGGCTCAGGTCATGATCTCAGGGTCCTGGGATCGAGCCCGGTGTCGGGCTCCCTGCTCAGTGGGGATTCTGCTTCTCCCTCTCCCTCTGCCTCCGCCCCCTACTTGTGCTCTCTCTCTCTCAAATACATGAATAAAAATCTTTAAAAAAAATGATTAGTAAACAGGAATAAAGGCAATATAGTAGGGGGCTTAAGAACTTTGATGTAGGAATAAGAAAAACCTGCATTCACATTCCATTTCCTATCCTTACTAGTTCTATGACCTTGAGTGTATGACTTAATGTTTCTCTGTATCAATTTCCCTATCTGGAATATGAGTAAACACTACCTATCTCATAGGGTTGTTAGAAGAACTAAATATATTAAGGGAAGCATTTAGCATTGCGCCTCAAACATAGCAAGCCATTCAAAGAGATAGTTTTATGTTTGTTTATCTATTTGTTTTTAAAGCTGACAGGGGCTTCTGGCATATATTATGCAGCAGAGCAAAATGACTTCTCTTGTATTTAAATAAGCATCCCAGGGGCACCTGGCTGGCTCAGTCAGTAGAGCACACAGCTCTTGATCTCAGGGTTGTGAGTTTGATGCCCATGTTGGGTGTAGAGATTACTTAAAAATAAAATCTTAAAAATACATGCATACATACATACATACATACATACATACATACATAAGCATCCCATCTATTCAAAAGGGAACTAACATTAAGAGAGGAGATTATTGCTCAGTGACTGTAAGAGAGGTGCTAAATTAGATCAGGATTCAATTCTGGCTTTGTATGATTATACTTCAATTTCTTTGCCTATAAATTGGGATAATAACCTAGTTACTGCACTATGCAAAACTCTAAAATCTCTTTTCTTGCCCATCACTGGCCTCTTATGAACTCATGACTTTTTGATTCAGATTAAATGGTGGCAGCTCTGTAAATGTTTTACATGTGGCAACTAAGGTTGCTTATAATTCATGAATGACTTTATAATTCATAGGATGTTGCTTTTATGTTTCCAATGCTTCTTTTGCCATGTAGGACCATTCCCATAGCTGCAATTTGTAAACATTTGTTGAAAACATGTGAAATATAAAAAGTACAATGTTTTATGATATGAACTGTATCCCAAACCTCTTACGGATATTTTTGGCAAGGATAGGGAATAGTAATCTCTTGTTTAGCATTAGTTTCAGTATGACTCTCAGGGTGTGACGTTCATTTATTCACACATCAATTCATTAAACAGACATTTATTAAGCATATATTATATCAGATCCTTCCTTAAGCATGTTTGGGATACAGAAACACATGTGAAATTTCCCTGAAAGGAAGATAATATATGGACATAGCTAATATAACACGAGTTAGAAAATGGTAATCGCTGTAGAAGTAAAATAATAATGGTAATGATAACAAAATGTATAATTGAAGTTGAGAAAAAAAAGAAAAATGCTTCCAACTCTAATAATCAGAAAATAGTTCATGAAAGAGCTGCATTTGGTCATAAAATATAAGATGAATTTGGCAAAAAGGCATGTTCCAGGCAGAAGAAACAACGTGAGCAAATGGTAAATTGTGGTTTTGATGGAGCATAGTGAAATAAGGGTAATTGCACAAGAAAAACTGAAAGACTAGGTTGAGCCCGGATTGTGACAAGTCATGGGGAGATGTTGGAGGTTTCTGAGCTGTGAAGTAACAAGCTCACCGTCTAGTGTCTGGTTTTGGGGCCCGTGACTCTGAACCACTCAGAAATCTAGCAGAATGTTTTTCCGTAGTCTCAGTATCCATTCCTTTCTACACATGTTATTAGAATTACCAAGTATTTGAGAAAGATGGCCTCTTACATGTGCATCGGCCATGCAGGCCTTGTGAAGTTGGATACTGCCAGGGTTCTGCAAGTCTGCTGGTGTTTGCCAAGTGTAAATAAATAGATGTTAACTTTTATACATTATGAACATTTGAAATAATCACTGGCACTGAAATCATATTTAAATCTGCAGTTCCTGCTGAACAGAAAGTTCTAACCCAATAGGTCCTAATTTTTATATTGGAGTTAGTGATTTTTTTAAGATTTTATTTATTTGAGAGAGAGAGAGAGAGAGAGAGAGAGAGAGAGAGATCATGAGCAGGGGGGAAGGGTAGAGGGAGAAGCAGACTCCCCACTGAGCAGGGAGCCCGATGCAGGACTCAATCCCACAACCCTGGGATCATGACCGAGCTGAAGGCAGACACTTAACTGTCTGAGCCACCCAGGCATCCCTGGAGTTAGTGATTTTTAAAGGGAATGTTTACCATGGTGTTTGTAAGAATGATAGTTTCTTGATAGATTTATTTTGGATTTGGCAAGATATATTTGGATAAATAAAAATTACACAAATATAACTGTATTCTAGATTACTGATTGGCCTGATTGAATACTTAAAGAATATCATCAATATAGATTGTAAAGTTTTGCTAATTTTATACAATCTCTGATAATACATTTGTTCATTTTTTTAACAAGAGTATATGCTTTCCCCAGAGTCTCATAATCAAACAGCTTTAACAATGAAGAAAAAAAAAAATCCACAATTTTAATCTCTCTGAGCTGGAATTATTTCTTTGGTATAAAAATTAATACAGGGATTAGGGGCGCCTGGGTGGCTCAGTCCTTAAGCGTCTGCCTTCGGCTCAGGTCATGATCTCAGGGTCCTGGGATCGAGCCCCACATCAGGCTCCCTGCTCAGTGGGAAGCCTGCTTCTCCCTCTCCCACTTCCCCTGCTTGTGTTTCCTCTCTTGCTGTCTCTCTCTCTGTCAAATAAATAAATAAAATCTTAAAAAAAAAAAAAAAAAAAAATTAATACAGGGATTATTAAGAGAGCTGCATTTGACATCCTCTCATTTCACAGAGAACATTTTGCTGGAATACATATTGGACCGTTTTATGGTATGGCTTATGGATTATCATTGAATTCCTGGGACTTGTCTTACTCAGTTTTAATGGTGGGATCCTAACAATGAAGGGAACATTATTATCATTTAATATTTTCAGTATTGTCATTTTGGGGGATCACTTATGTGGATTACCAGTCAAGGCTAGAACGCCCCCATGTCATTGTGGTGTTCTTCCTGTAGCTATGAATATTAGAAAGAAAATGAGCTGTGTTGTATCTTACGGTTAAGCTCCATAAATCAATGACTCTTAGATAAATAGTGTATTAATCAAATCTTCTCAAACAGAACTCTAATTGAGAGCCTTGAAAACGAGAGTGGACTGGTGGTTACAACCTATCACATATCAAATATAGTAACAGTTTTATTCTCTTGAAAATATAAGTCCATGTTTTCTCACACGTACATTTATCCTTTATAGTGTTCTTGGTCTAGATTTTTCCTACATATTCTCTCATTCTGTCCACTTCACTTGATGGAAGACATCTTCAGTCAACATAATCAGCAAAGCTTTATCAAAACCTATGTTGTGGAAGGCACCACACCATACAGTATATCAGCTCCTCCACTCTCTCTGATTACAGCCAACCAATGGGGTGTAATTTGAAAATTGCTGGAAGAGTCCTCTGCCCAAAATGTAGATTCCTCTAGTGGCAGGCTGACCTAATGTGGGTGACTGACATTTTATCCTTAAGGGCTAACATATTTTATTGAATTAATCTATATCCTTACTAAATTTATCAGGGTTTTTAAAAATGTGAAGACATTCAAACAGAGAACATAAGAAAAAGCAAATGAAACCAAGGATGAGGAAGGTAGACCAAAGATAGCTGTTTTAAAGTCCTGGATAGTTGTATTTGTCTCAGATGTTTTTGACATTTTTAGCAGGAGGGGGAAAGAGAGCTGTGGGGAGAAGGGAGGGCGCATGGGGCAGGATCAGTTGCATGAAGAACAAAGTATTTTAAAATAAAGTTATTTGGAAGAAGTAGCCCTACACCCATGGGCTTTCATAAAGAGAATACTGTATGATGTAGCAAAATAACAATTTCAGTAATGTTCTAATAGTAAAAACAGCATTGCGTGTCACAGATCTTAGAATCCTTCAGTGTGAGGGAAGCTCCTAGCACAAGTCAATAAATGCAGCTCTACATGAGACCCCTAGAAAGTAATCAGAGAGTAATTGGACCTCTGTGTTACAGAACTGTCCTGGGGCCATACCTTGGAGAGCTAACACTTGAGTCATTAACACCTTGGTATGAAGTAGTTTACCCATTTTTTAAAAGTTTTTATTTAAATTCCAGTTAGTTAACATGCAGTGTAATATTAGTTTCAGGTGTACAATGTAGCGATAGAATACTTAATACACCTGGTGCCCATCACAAGTACACTCCTTAATCCCCATAGGACTGCAAGAGATGGGCAGGCTTTCCAGGAGCTGAAGGCCAGGGACAGAGGGCTTTTCTGGGGGAGGATAGCTCAGGTTGGAGGATCAGGCAGAAAGCAAGGACTACTAAAAAAGATTACTTCAGTGTGTTTCTTAGAGCTGGCTTTGTCCATGGTCAGATATTAAAAGAGTAAAATAATTCAAGATTGCTTTATATTTACTGGTGCAACAACAACAAAGATTATTCACTAGCTATTACTGAGTCTCCTGTGCTGTCGTATATACAGGATAGGACGTTCATCAAGGACTCCCCATGGCCATTCTTTGCATATGAGAAGGATTTTGTGTCTATTGGTGGGGGAGGGGTGGAGGGACAGAGATTAGAAAGTAGAGCTACAGCTCCACTCAACAGTGGATGCAGCTCATGAAAGATAATGTTGAACCAGAAAGAAACAAGACTCAAGAGTACAGATCTTCTACTTATGATGGAGTTACTACCTGATAAACCCATTGTAAATTGAAAACTTTATATGTTGCAAAGGCATTTAATAAACCTATCCTACAGAACATCATAGCTTAGCCTAGCCTACCTTAAATGTGCTCAGAATACTGCACTGAAAGTGAAAGACAGACTGGTTGTAATTATATTGGCTGTTTACCGTGGCGATTGCATGGCTGACTGGGAGCTGCTGCTCCTGCAGCCCCCAGCCTCACAGGAGAGAATCCCACTGCATGTCGTTAGCCCGGGAGAAGATCTAAATTTTAAAATTTGAACTATGGCTTCTACCGAAGGCATATCACTTTCACACCCTAGTAAAGTAGAAAAATTTTAAGTCAAACCATCTTAAGTTGGGGACCATCTGTACATACTTTATGATTCCATTTGTATAAAGTACCAAAACATATAAAGCTCCCCCATTATGTTAGGAGGAATAGTAGTGGTTATCTTAGAGATAGGGCTCGAGAGGAAGAACCAGAGGGGGCTTTTGGAGTACTGGATTCTTCTGTTTCTTGATCTGGGTACAGAGAACACAAGCACTCCCAGTATCCGTTGCACTGTACATTGACAATGAACTTTTCTCTGTATACGATATGTGTCAACAAAACATTTTTGTTTAAGCTATAGAAATGTCTCCCACATATTAGAATATTGCTAACCCAGTATGCTTCTGCCATCCTTTCTCAACTTATCAGCAATTGAAGAGAAATTAGTCACTGTTTTCAAAGAACAAGTCAGTTATTGGGTTTAAACTCCTTCCCTCGTCCACTTTCAGATTTACCCAACAGTTGTTTTTTCCTCCTCTGCTCTACAGAGCTATGAAACTGCATTAAATATCTCACTCTGAGGGTTTCTCAATTCTGTGCTTAGTGTTACCTGGAAGGCAAGGTCAATACTGAAAATAAAGAGGCTGAGGATCAAGGTCTAGATTGTCTTTTCAGGTGTTGTCTGGGAAAAAAAAATCAGACTAGGAAAGAATGTCTTGAAGGTAGATCATGGAAAGATCCAATATGTTGGAATGGTATAGTCAGTTTCTAATTTCAGACAGAGTAATTTCTCACATGTGTTAAAGTGTAAAAAAAAATCTAATAAGATTTAACACTTCAAAGTCATTAACTAACTAATTAACTAATGAATCCACATAACAGCTCTATGAAGTTTGTGTTAAATACTACCACTTCACAGATCTTGTGTCATTTAGAAACTCTTACAGCTCTTTTCATCTCTGCTCTTTTCAAAGTCTTTAAAATGAACTAATTATTATCTCCAGTGAAGGGCACGTATCAAATTTCTCTCTTGAGAACAGGAAATCCAACGCTTTATGAAATGACTACAAAATCAATCAAATAATTCAATGGCCTTCCAGATGATATCACTCCGAATTTCAAATATTCTTTAGCCTCTGTTATGTTTTGTTGCCTTAAGGAAAAACAAATCCTTTTAAATGCCTGTACATAGTAGATGCTCAATAAATGTCCATTGGAAATTCTGTATCATAACTCTGAATAAATTGCTTTGGCTAATTCAGTCATCATTTCGTAGACTTAACTGGAATTTTTGCAATGCCTAAATTAGTTCCCACTAGAAATGAACTCGGTGCTAAGTTACGTAGGACGTTTATATTTCTATAGGCAATTACTACAATAGTAATAGCATGTTCTCTTCACACTGAGTGTGTGTGTGTGGGGGTGTGTGATAAATCCATGTTTTGGGGAGAAAAAAGAGAAACAGACATTAGAGAGTTTTAAAGAGAGATCTGAAAGATAATGAAGTCAGTTCTTTAAGTAATGTTTGTGAAAAGGAAATGGTGCCTCATTGTTAGAAAAAAACAAGACTAAGATCAGATTTTTTTTCATGGTGGTGCTAAGCAAAATTATTACAGAACAGTAGTTAATACAGCAGTCCTATTAATGGACATTAACAGAGGGTTTCCAAATTTCTGGTAAGCCCTTTTCAGGTTATTTAATGATTGATTAATTAAGCTCCAGAGATAGTCATTTTCTATAGATTGCAGATTTGGTGATATAAATGGTTAATGTGAGAGCTTTCACTTGACCCATCATGGAAACATGCTGCATTGTGAAAACACCTAGTGAGAGAGGGGAGACTAACTTTTATTGAGCACCTGCCATGTTTGCAAACACATGTTATCTCAGTTTATCCTCAAAATTGCCCTGGGATGTGAAGTACTGTTCCCATTTTACAGATAAGGAAACTGATGCCACACCATGCTGCTAGTCTCACTAATCCAAAGTCTGTAATCTCTCCCCTACTCCAGGAAATAAAAGCAGTCTCCCATGAACAGATTTAACTTGAATACCTGCAAAACCAGTTTAAGATAGATGGGACCTGCAGGTATTCATCTATGCACACTGATGTCATGATTTAATAAAAACTTAGGTATAAGAACCTCTTCTGTCTTTTTTCCCCCCATTTGTCTGCCCCCTCTTTCAGCCACTCTCAGCTCATGCAGCTTGAATTCTGGCTGGCACGGGTAGTGCAGTCAAGACTGCAGCTGTTAGCATCCCCTCCTCCCATGCTCATCATGAGTTCTGCAAATGAGCCCTGCAGACTGATACTGCGTTCTGCAGTTTATTTGACAAATAGCTTTTGTGGCCTTTGATTTTTCATATCACTCATAAATTCTGGCAACAGACTGGTTGTTTGTCAGATTCAAATCCCACACATTTGGAAGGAAAGAGTTGAAGATTTCTGCATTGAAAGCAGACTCTCTACCCTTAAGATTTATTCGTCAGTCTCACTTAAAACTACTTTGCGAGGAACCTAGGATATTCCCCTGGTCCTGCCTAGCTGCAAATTATTTCTATCCTTAGGCCGTAAATCTTGATAATACATCTTTTTAAAATGTGCCTGAGAAATGTATTTCATGTTTAGAGTGCTGGATTTTAGTGAGTCAAATTGTGTTTGGGCAACATGTTTGCCTCTTCACGTTCTGCGTGACACTGGAGTAAAATGGAGACTTCAGTCATTCAGCTGCAGGCTCTAAGAAAGCCGGTTGTAACTGTGCATTTTAATTAACCAAATCAGCTGAGGAAATGTTGTCTCTCTACTGTGGTGTAGCTGTCTGCCTTGTAAAGTACCTCCCTGGATAAACAGAGGACTTCTATTTCTTAAACTGCCTTTCCCCCATGGTCTTTAAGAGTGTTGGGCTTTTTCTTTTTTCTTAAATTACAGGTGGAGAAGGTTTAATTAACTCTAAAATGATTCTCTAGCAAACTCAGTTGTATTTTTTTACAGCACTTCGAGCTACAATGTAGTTACTGCCGGATGCATGCTGTTATTGGAGCACACAGAAACATTTGTAAACCTAAATTTCTGTGGTCATATCACCAGAGATGGCATCTGTCCTTGGGTACAGTTGAAATACAAATTGAAGATCAAATAGGTTTTTTTTTTAAACTAATCAGTGGGCTACTGTGAGCTGAGCCAACAAAATGGGAATAATTTAACCATTGATTATTTCTGCACAACACACTGCTGGATGTGAAAACTGAGTTGAATATGAGAAGATAGTCGTGGTTCAAAGAGTTATGTGCAAATTTGACCTCTGGAAATATAATTTGTGAGCCCGTTTCCTACTGGAAACGTCTTGCCCGTATAGTTGGTTATAGGTTAGTTAAGCACTGGGTTTGTTTCATTCTGCTGTCACTCTATGCGGAATTTTGTGAATCTAAAGTAGATTAGTGCTAATTTCACAACAGTTGTTTTTCATCTTTACAAATTATGTGCCAGGGAGCTCAGGACCCTCTATCTGAGCTAGACCAAGCAGATTCCAGTCCTGAAAATTAAAAATGAAAACAAAATCCAACCACTTCTTATACTTCTTCCTCTCCAATAAGAATGGGAACAAAAAAAATTCGTTTTAAAATGTAAGTAACCACTGTATACGTATCTTAAGCAAGAGGGATATCTGTTAGAGAGAAAAAAAATGCGATGTTTGTCAGTGAAACGCTGGAATGAATAACTAAGAGAACAACTAAGAAATGCAGTTCTTGAAAGATTGTTAAAAGTATGATTAAATTACCTTGGAATTTCAAATAGACGGTAAGAAAATGGACTGCAGGGTTCTCAAAAATCCTCACAGCTACAAGTTTTTATGATTAAATAAGTTTCATTTCAATTCTCTTTAACATATGTTCCAAAAATGAATCTGCTCCTTGGGGCACCTGGGTGGCTCAGATGGTTAAGTGTCTGCCTTCAGCTCAGGTCATGATCCCGGGGTCCTGGGATCGAGCCCTGCATCGGGCTCCTGGCTCAGCGAGGAGCCTGCTTCTCCCTCTCCCTCTGCCTCTCTCCCTGCTTATGCTTTCTCTCTATATATATATCTCTGTGTCTCAAATGAATAAATAAAAATCTTAAAAAAAAAAATGAATCTGCTCCGTTAATGGCAGAGATTACTGTGGCCCAGAGCCTGAACAACACCTCACATGAAAAGGAATATTTGGATGTTCTACAAATCTGCCTTGCCTTACGAATCATAATTAAAATGTGACTTAAAAATATATTAGGGAGGAATGTCATTTCTATTTCTGAAATTAAACTACTATTTACAAAATTACAGTTCTTCATTTATAGAACTAAACAAAGCTGTTGAATAAAGATCAATTTTTGACTCCCCTTTAAATTAAATTATTAGACTGTGTCATTTTAATTACTGCTTTTCTAAGAGATAAAAATCACTAGTATTTTCCTTTTAACCCATTCAGAAGGTGCATA
>NC_058408.1:96154932-96197571 GCF_002201575.2 Neomonachus schauinslandi | reverse complement strand
AAAAAAAAAAAAAAAAAAAAAAAAAATCTGCCCTCTGCATAATCAGTGTTCAAGAGATAAAAAAAGAACGAGCGTCCCTAATTCTTACTTCTGAGTATTTGATGTTTGAAGCCTCCAGTAGAATAGTTACTTTGAAAATGTACATAGTCAGAAAGCCCAAAGACCTCTGACCTCCTCTCTGTGATAGTGTAGGGTGGCCCTTGGTTTGGTGATAGAGGAGAGGCCTTGGAACGTATTTAAGGCAGAAGCTTTGTGGAACTGTGGACCGGATGAGCAGACATCCAACCTAATGAGAAAAGGATCTTTCCCAAGAGGCATGGACAAAGAGAGGTCACAAATATATGGCTTTTACAACAAAGGTTGACTACACAGCCTCCACTAAAACCAAGATGTATTTGTATTTAGAATCAAATATTATATCTTTGTCTCACAATATTTTTTAGCTCTTAGTCACTTTAACATACCACTTAAATTGTTCATATCCTTGGTAACTATCAAAGGAAAATCATTGGTAGATTATTCACAACATAGATGCAGTTTAAATCAGAACATGATTCTTAAAAACTATACTTATGTAAGAATTTTTGAAACCAGTTAAATGATAAATGAGAAGGCTGCATATATGAAAATGTATGTATTAAATAAAAACACAGAATATATATGTAGACTATATAAATAAATATGAGGTCAACAATAACCTTATCATAATTACTAGAAAATCAATTCAACAGACATCTATCATGAATAAAAGACTATACCAATCATGACTGGTGGGAGAAAGAAGAGTAAAGAAAATAGTTCATTTCCTCAAAAAGGGTATACAGACACATTAATAATGAACACAAGACAACTGGTGATGTTGTTCTCTAACAGGGATACAGAATACCATGTTAAACAGGGAAGGGAAAGATTAAGAAGTCTTCTAAAATGAGTGGGATTTGAACTGGATCTACTGTAGAAAGGCTCAGAGATTGACAGGAGGACTTGGAAGGGAAGAAAGTCATTCCTCACGAAGGAAATAGCTTGAGCAAGAGCACAGAGGTAAGAGAGCGCATGCTACTTCAAGAATTGGCCAGTGCTAAAACATGGGAAATGGAATGGAAATAAAGGTAGATGTGCATTTGGGCTTTGTTGGGAGATTTAGGATATTGGTTTTATATACTATATTACTCTGTAGTATTAACCATGTGCTTAGATGCCCTGAGCAATTTAGATCCTAATTCTTGAAAGTCTGCCAGGTATCTCTTATTCCATATAAAAATAGATAGTGGAATGCAACTGTTAAAGCATACTATGGCACTTGAACTTCTTGGCAGTTAGAACTAATGAAGGGAAAGAGGTTACTGTCCCATGCCACACTGTGTACCAAGTGATTTTACCTATGTCATCTCATTTAATCAAATAAGATCTTTATTAGGACTAAGTTAAATAATACATGCAGTGTGCCAAAATAGAGTATGTAAAAATATTCAAGAAATGCTGATTCTTTGCTCTCTTGTAATAATCAGGTGAAGATTATATTGTTTTACACATTTTTTTTTAAGATGAAGAAGCTAAGTTTTAAGATTTTTCAGTTATTAAATCTCAGAACCAGAATCCAAACTAGTTCTTTCTGGATCCATAACCCATGTTGTTTCTAGTATATCATATTGTTTGTCAGTGGAGAAATACTAAGTCTGTGTATAATAGCAATTTACTGAAGATATTTCTCAAATTATAATTTACTGAATGAAACCTGGATTATTTGCTCTACCTTGGTTTTTGGTAAGGCCCAACTCACGTTTGAGAAAAATACAGAGGTATTTATACAGGATGATTTCAGAGGTGCTTGCAAAAAAGCCTTTTGCCCCCAGAAGTACTTTCCCCAACCCTGATGGTTATGCCTGATCTTATTATACGACTCTCTCACCTTTAGCTAAAGGTTTTTATCCCTATTTAAATGTAAGTGCCCTCAGAAGTGACAATAATACTGGTCTAGATCTAGGAATAGATATTTGGTAAGGAATAAGGAACTGAAAGAGCCTGGGGTAGCATTGGTTGGAGGAATTATGGTGTGGATAACCCTTCTAAATGGAGACAAGGCATGGGAGTGAGAGACTGGGAAGACAGAAGACAGACCCTAGACTTGACTAGATTGTACTGTAGAGACAAATTCAGTCTGTTTGTCTGATTGATCCAACCATAAAACTGATAAATTACTCTGTGACTTTCTGCTCAGATCAAAATTTGAGTGGGTACTCTAGAAAAGCAGGCAAAGTGGTACACTTGGGACTGGGAAAAGATCTGTAGGCAGAAAACCAAACCAAACAACCAAAAGACAAACAAAAGAAACCTCTCTGCTAGAAATGGAAAAGTGGAAGGAATGTGAAGCTTAAATTTAAGAATATGATGGTAAACTTGGAGAGTAAATCAGATGTCATGAAAGCAAAATACAGGATGCTCATCATTTATGATTATTTTTAAGATGAAGCAAGATATAATATGAGCTTTGGACCCTATCTTTTTTTTTTTTAATCTATTTTGACCTTTTCTCTTTAATTTACAGCTAGCTTAATGCTTTTGCATTTTAGTGTAAACTAATAAAGACCCCACACATCTCTGTGTGTTAGACCATAAAAAAAAAACAATGTGAAGCCCGTAAAAATATATGTAGATTTTTACATTTTACTATTCAGTCCTCCCTGTAAAAGTCCATAGAACTAAGTGCATGCTGCCTTTTAATGGCATGAGATGGCTGGATTGGGTGCCACAGGCTGGAAGAATATGTTGCTGGCAGACTAGAATTTAGCTAGTAGAGGGCTATCCTAAAGGTAAATCACTGGATATCATTTCCAGATAGCAACTGGAGATATATAATTGGGCTTGAGAAGCCTGTGTGGGTGGGGTATGAATTATTTTAGGCAGTCCTATAAAGAAGGGACAAGATATAGGATTAATGGATGAAAATTTTAGGAAAAACAGTCAATCTAAGAACTCTTCTTACATTGAAAACAAATAAACAGACAAAAAAACCCTACATACCCACTCCTGGCACACAAGGACTTAATTATACAAAAATACACACACTTTGTAATGAAACATGAATTATCACCTTATAGGATGGATATGAATTTTCTTTCTAAGCATCTACAACATGCCTAACTTGGCCAGCCAGACTTAAAACACAGTATACTTGGGGCACCTGGGTGGCTCAGTCGTTAAGCGTCTGCCTTCAGCTCAGGTCATGATCCCCGGGTCCTGGGATCGAGTCCCACATCGGGCTCCCTGCTCGGCGGGAAGCCTGCTTCTCCCTCTCCCACTCCCCCTGCTTGTGTTCCTGCTCTCGCTGTCTCTCTCTCTGTCAAATAAATGGGAAAATCTTTAAAAAAAAAAAAAACAAAAAAACCACAGTATACTTATGTAATATGGCCTTTATTTACAGATCATTAATTATTCTATTTAGCCATCATTCAGTGATGTTACCTAACCTTCCATTGGATAAATGGCAGTACCCCAACCAAACAGTTATGCCTTTTCACTTTAAAATTTTGTACAGGGTGCCTGGGTGGCTCAGTCTGTTAAGCATCTGCCTTCAGCTCAGGTCATGATCTCAGGGTCCTGGGATTGAGCCCCGCATCGGGCTATCTGCTCAGCAGGGAGTCTGCCTCCCTCTCCCTCTCTCTCTCTCTCTCTCCCTCTCAAATAAATGAATAAAATCTTTAAAAAATAAATAAAATTTTGTACAAATTGTGCAAAGCCCCTTTCATAAATCAATGAGTACAAGCCAACACTGATCCTAAAGTGGTTAGTTTTTAAACTCCTTAGAGAGTTTTCACTGTTGTGATCTTGTCACAGGTGTATTAGAGATTTTAAAGTCACTCTACTACTTCAGTCTCAACATGATATACTCTACAAGTTTCCTTTAAATATTCTTGCGAGATTCTGGTTGATTGCTTCAAATGGAGAAGGGTAAGCATATTCCTTCTTTCAGAGTGTATAACAGATCAATATTAATGATAAGAAGCAGTTTTTAGCTACGTGTGGGGACCACCCAGTTGAAGCCATGAATACCACATGCTAGCATAGCCTCACTCTCCTATAGCCTTACTGAGGAAATTTTCTTTTTACCCTCACTTCAGTAATAAGTTTGAGCCCCAAGAGTGCTGAATAAGGATTTATATTTAATTGAAGTCCTTTGCTTTTTAGTGACAATATGTATTTTATATCCTGGATAGATGTAATTAGTATGCTGAAGCTTTAACAGAAATTGCTTTTGCTAAATGTAGTATTTGCCTTATCATTTTATATGTGAGGACCCCCAAATTTGCATTTTACCCCTGAGAAGACAAAATTCTGATTGTTGGTATGAGTGTTTTTAAGTTGGTGAAATGTACTTGGACACTTCCATATATAAAGTCCTATATTTTGTTTACTAGGAGTTAATTAAGAAGGAAAAGAGTAGGCTTTAATACTTTGCTAACCTGTGATCCAACTATATTTCTTCTTTCTTCTATTGAAAATCAAAGATACTGAAGAGGTGATTTGTAGGCTGTAGAAGAAAGGGAGAGGGTCAGCCAGACTTAAATTTTGTTTTATAGTCTATTTATTTTTTTAAATTAGAGATAGACTTACTCTTTTGAGTGAGAGGACCAAATTGTGTTGGTTTATATGAGGGAAGACTTTTTTTGGTGATATAAAACAATTTTTGCATGTGTGTGAAGTAGGGAACAATTTAAGGGTAGGAGAAAGGTATAAAGGAAATTCCTTCTTGGGGAGTGGGGAGTGGGAGCCCCTGAAAAATAAAAAGAAAATATTGAGAATTGTCAGGAAAGTTATCAATTTTCATTACATTTGCTGACAAGGATAAGATAGAAGCTCTTCTACTCTTTCTTCAATAAGATGGATTATTATTGCATATGCGTTTTGTCAGTTGTAAAATAGATTGCCTCCGCTTGGTCTTACACAGTGGCTCAGAGTTTGTGTCCCTGGAATTCTTCTCACATGTTCAGGAGACCTAACTCAAGAACATCCACCAATGATCCAGCATAAAATTCACAAATACTTTTTTTCCTCTGAAAAACCACCATCTTATCTCTGTTCTTCAGAGATTTCATAGAAACTTAGCTGTCAAAGAGGAACAGTTTGTCTACTTAAATTATAAGAATTTTGGAAATACATGTATAGCACATTTGATAATTCAAGCTATATCCAGTGGAGAGAGATTTGTGATGACATTGGTCTTTTTTTTTTTTTTTTTGCTGAAAGGCCAACAAAGAATAGTATTTCATTTGCTTAAGTGACTATGTTGTTACTTGTTAAAAAAGCCTTTGTACTTTTATGCTTTTTTTAATCCAGTGATTTTCAATGAAAATAATTGATAAAGTCAGTATCAATTTTTATACTAGGAGAAGATTTTGTAGTCTTTCTTTGAGGAAAAAAGAGAAAGTAGATGTCATGTGATTGATACCTGGAATGTATGCTAATCCCACTGTAATGTGTTATGAGCCGTTACTTTTTATGCAATAATGATATCATCTTGCCATAAATGTTATATGTATAAAGTACAAAGACAATAAGTGCTCAAAATATTAATACTCGAAAGGGAATTGACAATTAACCTATGCTGATTGAAAGTCCTTGCCAAAATGACCTGATTTGGGACAAAATTAAGATTTTTATTTACTTTGATAAACTTTTGCTTTAGTATTCTCTGGTTGGTATCTTTATGTCTATTGTACATTATGATCATTACTGATAAACTCCTAGACTCTAATAACATGGGGCAGAAAAAAACTGTGTTTTTATGGAAACTAAAGGTCAAAACCAAATTAAGTTCTAGACTGGCTACCAAGTCTCAGAATTCGTATTAATGTAAAATGGATTTGGTCTTCTGTAACAGAAGTTAGTGATGTCTTTTGACCCAGGCCAGACACAGAACACCAGCAGCTGAATATCTCACTAGGTGCCCTTTGAAAAGAATAGGTTTTTGCCATTTGAGAGTTAACAAAGCATTTCTCAAATTTTGTTCTCCCAGTAACCATATGAAGTCAATAATACATGCCCATTTTACAGATGGGGAACTTAAAGTTCAGAAAAGCTAAGAAATTTGCCTGAAATCATTAGATTAGCAAATGTCAAAGAAACTTGAATCTAAGGCCCATACTCTACCATCCATGGCTGTGATATTTTCCTCAAATAAACAAGAACTGCAAACTATGTTTATGTAGATTTTCTCTGTAGTATTTCTGTTTTATCCTACACAACTATGTAAAAGTCACCAATGATTTGGAGACTAAGCAAAATTTGGGTCCAATTCTGTAAGCTATTATAATTAGATTAGGTGAACTCACTTTCACCTCTGTATTATTTTTTTATTAGTTTTCAAGAGTCATTTAATACAAGCTATTTAACTTCCATCAGTTCTGTTTCTCTTACATTTGTAATTCACATTTACTGATATTATTGTTCATATTTCTTCTGTGTCTGATTTTTAACGTAGGTAGGTAAGAGAGTACAAGTACAGAAAAACTCCATGGGTTTGCTACAGGTACAGATACCAATGAGAATCCAGGGAAAAGGGAATAGAAGAAACAACACAGTTTCTGAGTTTTTCATTTCTCATGGCTCAATTCTCATTTGTCATATCTGGAACTCATATTGTCTTGGGCTTCATGGCTGGATGCTTGTTTCTGATGCTAGTCTAATCCACACATTAAATAAACTAAGTTCTCTTCTTGGTAAATGTCAAGGGAAGAGAGGATATTTCATGTACCTACAACATCCTAAAATCCCTTGCCAAATCTATGAATCTGACTCTGCATTATCCTTCCCCAGAAGGAGAGCATAATTTCATTATCTATGAATCATCACCTCTTAGACTATAACATCATTGTCAGAGAGCCTAATAGAACCAGCGTTCAGCCAGCTGAGAAGGGGGAGGGTTGGGGAGAGCACTGGGCAAAGCACAGGTCACTGGCATGATCAAGAAACTGGAGGGTTCTAGAGCGGAGGGGGAGGCCTCCCTCACCTGAGAGCTCAGACATTCCTACTGACTGGCAAATAACTGATGCTGATTCTTTCAATATTAATACTGAAATTTGTTTTCCCCAATCGAAATTAGATTATATTTTGGAATCCTACCTATGGAAAATACTAGCCCATTTAATGAAAATTTCAGAATATCTGGCCAACATTGATGAGTATAAATACTTTAAACTATTTCTTATCTATTCTTACTACATTATTACTTGCTCTTCATCTATGGACCCTTACTTCTAACTCTCAGTGTCATTTCTGTGGCCTCTGTCTGGGCTAATTACTAAATAAGTCCATATGTAAAATATAACTTTAAAAAAATCACACTATATGTTTCCCAGGGAGATGAATTAAATACAATCCAAGTCTGATTCACGGATGGAAAAATAGATGTTGTTAATCATGTTTATATAAGGATTCAGGATTAGAAAAACTGAAGAGGTGCATGAATAGCTGTGGTTAGTCTAACCAGCCACTGGAGGTCACTGCTGCTCCACAGAAATACAGTTTATTGCTGGTCTGCTTAGTTGACTCACCAAATCAAGTAAAAAATGGTTTAAATTTTTGGAAGAAATGTAATGTCAACATTCTTGGAAAATATAAACTCATTTAAAAGGACTATATCTTATGTAAGTATTGCTTAGAAGACTGTAGCACTGGGACTATTCAAGCCAAGCTGTGGTAGCCCTATGTGTACTGGGGCTCATAAAAATGGGGGGAAAAAAAAACCCATGTAGTTCAGCAACTAAACTGCGTTTCTTCTCTCTCTGGTAAAGCATTCAAAGTACTGACCGAATCCATTCTGCATCGATGCATCTGTGTTGTATAGTTCAGTAGGTCAGGCTGTTTATTTAACTGTTGTCACCTTTGAGGGAAGTCAGGTACTTCATGTAAATTTGGAATAGAAAATGGAATACCAATGATATTTCTCTAATATGCCATGAGGTGGAAATATTTAATGAAAACAGACTTACAGCATGTAGTCCAGAAAGTGCTATGGGGTGGGGGTGAAGACAACAACTTTTGAACAGAAGAGCACTGACCGGTTGGCTTTGTCAGATTTATGATGGCGAACTAGTTATTGTCTAACCTACAAGAATTCTTTATTTGTGATCGGAATATCCTGAGCAATAGAGAAGCTTCATTCCCAAAGTTGGGGGGGGGGAGTTCTTTTTTAAAAAGAATTCATGTCCTGAATCAAAATAACTTTTATAATCTAAGGAATTTTATTTTGGTTCTATTATTAAATTTATAAATTAAGTTAGGCACTAAAAAATGACCAGCCTGCAAAATGTTGGTCATTCATTTAATCTTATACGTGAAGTGGCTTTGAATTTTAGAAACACTTTCAATACAACAAACATATTTTATATATTCCAGTAGGGTCACAACAGTGAGAATTGTAAGAATTAAAAAATATAAGTATAGATATGCCTTGCCTAAGTTTATTTGGTATCCATGACAAATGAGGCAGAAGGTCAAGTCAAAGAATAGAAATGGGCTTTTTCACTTTAACACTGCATTTAATTAATACAATCATCTTCAGTACAGATAAAAGTGAGGCTGATCAAAGAAATTTTCTTTTTGAGATGGAATATATATTTACTGACATTTTATGAAAAATGAGAAATTACAACTTCAGTGAAAAACATCACAGTAGGCTCAGTCATCCAGTTCATAGTACTGTAAGGAAGTATCTGCATTATTAATCAACTGGGAATCTGTGACTATTTACCATTAATAAATATACATTCAACAATTATTCATGGGTAAATATATCATAGTTATGATGCTTTTCTGAACTGGCATCTCTTTTAAGATTTAATCAAAATCAAAGTACCTTGAGAAATCCATTTTAAATGTCCCCTTTCCTTTCGCTTCTCGGCCTTTGGGCTAAGATCAAGAGTAAATGTCCCCTTTCCTTTATTGCTTATAAAAGTATGATTTTTTATAGTCTGGCTTCCTTGCAATTATATTTCATGATGACTTGCCTAGATTTTCCCTGTCAGCATATGAAAAGCCTTTAAACTATATAAAAATGCTGGTTGAAAAAATAGCCATTCACTTTTTCTTTTTTGCTGCAGTGATTTTTGTTTTGAAAGAACAGGGATGTGGTTAAAGATATGGGGCTTGGCAAGCCAAATTAAATGAAACAGACTCAATGTTTCAATTCCTGATTTTTGCTCCTGCAACAGGGTTGTTCATTTTGGAGGATGAGAGGATACAATACAGACCACAGACATTTTTCTAAAATCTTAATGAAGTGTGGTCAAAGTTACTTAAATACAGAAGGTCTGATATTTGTGCTGCAGTCAATAAACTTTCACCTACAACAGAAAAACATGCATGCAGCTTGCAGATTGCTGACAGGGTCTGTACAGAATCATACTGATGGATGAGTTCACAGTACAGATGAACATAGGGACACTATAACGTCAGCAGTAGAAAAGCAAAAGACAACTGCCATAGGCTTGGTCTTTTTTCCTTTAAGATTTATTTTATACATTTATTAAGGTGTTATCAAAATCATTCTTTTCAATGAAGCTTTTGGTGGAAAGCATGTCTTGGAATGTGTTCTCTTTATACCTCTGAATGAAGTGTCAGTCATCAGGGGACTAGCGTGTGCAGGGCACATAATGGAACACAACAGGACAGCCGGACAAATCCCAGACGGAAGAACAGACAGAGCTAAAGATTCCACTCACTACATTAGGGTCCTTGAAAGTACTGGAAAGAAATTCTGGTAAGCTCCCAACCACATGCAAATAGCAAGCTGCCTTCCCATTTGCAAGCCTCATCTCTGAAAACTCCCTAAGGTGAGGAACAGTGGAGAAATCTGCCTCCTCAAATTTGCTTCTTGGTTATTTAATTAATTTATTTATTTAGGCTAAATAAAGGCTAGGAGAAATTGACAGTGTGAAACCTCCAGTTTGATTTTCCAGGGATGGATTTCAGAGACAAGGCATTCAAGTCTAAAACTTTGTGTTTTTACCATCTCACGTTTTTCGGTTGTCTATTTGCAGCATTTTAACTCTTCAACACTTTTCCCTGGGCTCGCTTTCTTGTAATTCAAACACCTCTGGAAAATTGCCCGTGGTGCTTCTTTAACCCAGCACCATCTTTTGATAGTTTCCTGCAATTTTCTTTTTAAGCCAGATCATGTTTTAAGGCTGTCTCTAAATGTTTCTGTAATCAAGCATTCTCCTAGAATCAGTTCGAGCTCCCAGTACCTGGGATCATTCCCTTTTTCCTCGATTTGCCAATGAACAGCAAACCTTCTAGAACTATAGATGTGGTCCTACCAGAAGAGAAATAACAGCAGCTGTGGGGGATTACTTACGAAAGAAGTTTTATCTTAAAACAAGTGAGATATTAATGCAATCGATAAAGAGTCTTATACAATAGGCATTATATTGAACCAGAGTTTGAGCTTTGCATTGGTTGTGGTATTTAAATTTCAATGGGCTGATTATGTATGAGAGGAAAATGCCCAGTATTATGAATGTGCTAAAACGGACAGGGAAGGACCTTGCCAGGAGAGGGAGAGGGAATGGGAGGGGGCACCACATTCCATTTATAGTCACCAGAGTTCAATAAAGCACCACTTATTTCCCAGCTTTTAAGAGCGCTTTTATCACAATGGTTCATACCTCACACTCCCTGGAGCCTGATTTGTTATAGGTGCAGGGTCCCGTCCCATTCAGCAGCATCTCGCTGGTCTCCGTGTTGGTGGGTTTATAATCTACATAAAATTCCTGGGTGCTGGGAGTCATTTGCTTTAGGGACTGTCTTTTCTTTTTCCTGTGCCTTCGCATGAGGGAGCGCTGCTGCAGCTGCTTCATGCTAGCAGGGTACCGCTTCCATGACACGTAGATAACGAGCAGGATGACGAGCACGGACAGGAAAAGGGCCACGCTCCCTGCGATGATTTTATGGAAAGAGATGTGCTCGGTGTCAGCATCGGTCTCTGGGCCGGGCTCCGTGGCTCCCACTGTGGGGGGCAGAGGGGGCTTGCTCTCATGCTTCGGCCTGGGGAGCTTAGGCTTAAATGTCGGCTTGGGGAGAGCCCTGGCCAGATCAAACCTCTCTGTGGTACTTTTGCCACAGATGCTGTAGTTCTTCACTGCATCGATCACATTTACTCCTTGCAGCTCTTTGGGACTGGCACAGATAATTGTATTCTCCCTCAGACCTTTAAAACTTTTCAGCCAGTTTACCAGGGAACAAATATTTCTGCTGCATTCCCATATATTCCCGGCAAGACTGATGTCATTGAGAGATATCCAAGAATCCAAAATCTCTTGACCAATAAATGTAAGCTTATTGGAATCCAGGTTGAGGCGCTGCAGGTTTGGGACACACTGGAAAACACTAGGTCCACTAAAAGCTTCAATCTCATTGCCTGATAAATCAAGCCTTTGTAATGAGCTCCAGGTCCAGGACATGGTCTGTCCTATGACACTGATTTTATTCCACTGCAAGTAAAGGTTCTGAAGGCTCACCAACCTTGGAAAAAGGGCCAGGTTGAGTTTAGAAAATTGATTGTGCTCCAGGTGAAGTTCTTTGAGTCTGATCATGCCAGCAAAGACATTCCTGGCTAAACTTCGGATCCGGTTATATCCCAGGTCCAAAAGTTCCAGATTGCGGCAGTCTTGGAATATTCGCACAGGGATGGTTCTCAGGGAGTTAGACCGTAAATGTAAACTCAGCAGCTTCCGCAAGCCCCGAAACTGTTCAGATCCCAGAGAATGCAGCTGATTATAGGACAGATCCAAGTTCCGTAAATTTGTCACAGGTCTGAAGGTATTGTTGAGAAAATAGGAGATTCTGTTGGAACTCAGAATCAACTCTTTGAGTCTGCGTATCCCATTAAAAGCATTCTCATCAATATTGCTGATATGATTATGGTCAAGGTACAGCCAGGTGAGCTGGTTGAGCCCTTTGAATTGATTATACTTAAGTTTTTGAAGGCTGTTATAGCGAAGGGACAAACCTAAGCAACCAGCAGATATACTTGAGGGTATCTCCTGTAATTTCTGAGATTCACAATATACCATTTTGCCTTCACACCTACAGCCCTTAGGGCATCCTCGTTCGGCAGAAGAAAGCATTGTCAGTAAGACAGTGGGGGCTATAACCAGTGCTACAGCTGATCCGCTCAGTAGCCTAATTACATTGAAACCTGGAAATAAAAACAACTTAGAAAAGTTATCCCCCCAAAAAGGAATTCATTTATTTTTAACCAAGCAAAAATAGGCATGTATTTTCTTTTTTAAAAAATTTAAATCTAGATAACAACATTTAATATCAAATATCACCTCCTTGACATTTAAAGAGAATTGTCTTTAGGGTTTTTTTTTTTTTTAATAGTTAAGCAAGGAAACATGTCCACTAAGCAATTGAATTTATAGTCTTAAGCACAGAAAGGTAATCTCTAAAATAATTAAGGCAGAATTACAACACAGACTAGAGGGTTTTGTTTTTGTTTTTGTTTTTTTTTTTTTAAGAAGGAAAGAAGAAAAATGACAAAACATACCCATCCTTTGTATTGTTCAAAGGTCGTCCTTAGGTCTTTTGCTTTGGCTTAAGGGGCCACTTGCATGACAGCCCCTGTCAGCTGCACTGTGAGTCAGGGCTCGCTGACACCCAGGAAGAAAAATTGGACCCCTTGGGAGATGGACCGATTTTGGAACATTATTCTTTGCCAGCCACGCAGAACACTCCAAGAACAAATAAATTCCAGCACCGCATTTGTAGCAAAACATCAAAAATCTTCCTAGGTAATAGGATCTTCGTGGATATTACGTTTTTGCATCTTTACAGTTTTTTTGGGGGGGTGGTGTTAAAAAAAAAAAAAAAACAACTGGCTTCTATAATTTCTTCTTATCGGAAAGCATGATGTATTCCTCCAGGCAACGTGGGGCTACCTGAGCTGCCACATCTGTATTCCATAGCCCAGCATTTCTGGTGGTGAGCACCCACTTCAGCCACAAAGCTGCGTTGGAGCCCAGGAGGCAGGAGAGCCCCGTACCGCACACACGCTCAGCTCACTTCTGCAGACTGTCATTCTGAAAGCTGCTCGGGCTGTTGCTTTGGTTTCAGTGAATGCAGTCTTATGTAAAGCTGCCCCCAGTGGTGAAGAACATTATGGGCATGTGCAGAAATGTCTCTCTTTTATCTTGCAAATGAGCAGGCTCTCTGCTGGAAAATGAATGATTCTTTTGGGTGGCTCAATGGGAACTGAATGGTCACCCTAATCAATAACTAGCAACATTTTCTGTAATTTCCAAGTCTTGTTTTACAGTTTGGCAATGTCTTTATTGTCTGCATCCACTTAATCGCTAAACATGTACTGCCTAGAGTTTTCCTGGAGCTTTACATTAAGTTCACAGACCGAATGTCAATTTTTCTTAACCTCAACGTAGGCTTTGGGCTGAAATTTATAAAATGACTTATTGAGCTTTTCACAGAGAAGCATTAACTGCCTGCCCATTTGACCTCTTGGAGACACAGTGATTATATTATGCAAGGTGTCTCAGGATGCTAAGACACATACATTTTGGAATAGAGGGGATAACTAATGACATATAAATTGATGTGTCCAATAACTTTTCTGGTTTTCCTACAAAAGACATAATTGGTTTAATGGCTTATGGCTTGGTTTGTTGTTTTGGCTGCTGTCATTTGTTTCTTTTTTTTTTTTTTGTATTTTATTTATTTATTTTTTATTTATTTTTTATTATTATGTTATGTTAATCACCATACATTACATCATTAGTTTTTGATGTAGTGTTCCATGATTCATTGTTTGCATATAACACCCAGTGCTCCATGCAGTACGTGCCCTCTTTAATACCCATCACCAGGCTAACCCATCCCCTCACCCCCCTCCCCTCTAGAACCCTCAGTTTGTTTCTCAGAGTCCATAGTCTCTCGTGATTCTTCTCCCCCTCCGATTCCCCACCTTCATTCTTCCCTTCCTGCTATCTTCTGCTTTTTTTTTTTTTTTAACATATACTGTATTATTTGTTTCAGAGATACAGGTCTGTGATTCAACAGTCTTACACAATTCGCAGCACTCACCATAGCACATACCCTCCCCAATGTCTATCACCCAGCCACCCCATCCCTCCCACCCCCCACCACTCCAGCCACCCTCAGTTTGTTTTCTGAGATTAAGAATTTGTTTCTAATTAGAAGAGAAATAAACAATTTTTAGTGCGACTAGAAGAATCAAGAGATCATTTGGTCCAGTTTATTGATGCTGCTGCTATTTATTGCACTAATAATGTTTATTGAGCACTTCCTAAGTGTTTTAAATGAGCAATCTTGTTTTATCTTTAAACAATATTATGATGTAGGTCCCTTTATAACCTTCATTTTAAAGATAAGAAAACTGAGGCTTGGAGAGGTAACTTGATGAAACTCATGCAGCGAGTAAGTGGCAGAGCTGAGATTCAAAGCCAACTCTCTCTTTCTCTTGGACCTTTAACCACTAGATGATCCTGCTTCAGCAGCAGTGTTATCTTCATCTGAAAATGAGTCAAGTGAAAATTAGCCTGATTAGGTTACTGGGTCAAGAAGTTGTAATATCAATCAATCCATCAATCAATCTTGCTTCCTAGGTTTGTATAAACTTCTTTGGTATGATTCTTTGAAAGAAGTATTATAAAACCTAATGAGAGGGGCGCCTGGGTGGCTCAGATGGTTAAGCGTCTGCCTTCGGCTCAGGTCATGATCCCAGGGTCCTGGGATCGAGTCCCGCATCGGGCTCCCTGCTTCTTGGGAGCCTGCTTCTCCCTCTGCTTCTCTCTCTCTCTCTCTCTCTGTCTCTCATGAATAAATAAATATATAAAATCTAAAAAAAAAATAAAATAAAAATAAAAAGAAAATAAAACCTAATGAGAAGCAGTTTAATCTAGTGATTAAGAGTGTGGATTTTTGCACCTAGGATTAAATCCTGGCTACAAATTGCGAGCTATGTAGACTTGAATAGGTTACTCATCTTCTCTATGCCTCATTTTCTCTTCTACAAAATAGGTATGGTAACAAAAAAACATTTCATAGAGGGTTTGAGAATTGTCAACTTAATATCTGTAAAGTACTTAGAATAGTGTGTAGCACATAATAAACCTGTGTTAGCTGTTATTTTAATATCAACTTTACTGTATTTGCTGTCATTGCATATTGTTTAGTATTGAATATTGACTATAGCGACTATCATTAACTCACAAAGAACCTCTTCAACGAACATTTTATGTTGTTCACAGTGGATTTCTAGGATTCACTCAGTCTTACCTTCTTTTAATAAGAAAACTTCCTAAATCTCCATCATCTCAACTTTGTCTTTAAAATGAATCTTTTGGTTCTGTGGACCAAAACTAGTAATTAATGTTTAATTCTTTCTTCCCTAAAGCAGAATATGGTAACATCTGTCCCACAGAGAAAATCATTTTGTTTAAAGATAAATAGTATACCTTAAAAAGTCTGCCTTGTCAGTCTTTGTCAGGTGAATTAGCTGTGGAAAACCCCAGAGAACTTTCACATTCTCTAAGGATGAGAAATTTGGTAGTTGTTAGTCTTGGGTCC
This sequence comes from Neomonachus schauinslandi, assembly GCF_002201575.2. NCBI lineage: Eukaryota > Metazoa > Chordata > Mammalia > Carnivora > Phocidae > Neomonachus > Neomonachus schauinslandi. The sequence goes on along the minus strand of NC_058408.1, from coordinate 96,181,968 downwards.
CACAGAAGTAGTACGATGAGAATCACCAATTCCTCAGATAGTATGGTATTGAAAGGGCAGTGGTTCCTCCCAAATTATCCATGCTATTAATGCATATAAAACCCCCAGAGAGCTTGTTAAACATATATTTCTCAGTCTTTCCCTCAAGATTCTGATTCATGGGATGATAGAGGCTGCACTTATCAACAGATTGATAGACAAGGAATTTTAAGAAATGCACTGTAAGGGAGGGATTAAAAATAATAAATTTCCTCCTACTTGGAAGAAAGGATATAAAAATTTATGATATTGTGATGCAAGTTCCATGAGGACAAAGATAGTGTTTTGTCTACTTCAGTTTCTCTAATACCTAGAAGAGCACTTGACACATAATAGATGCTCAGTTATTGAATAAATACAGTTTTATGGGGGTCACAAGTACATTTGATGGGGAACAAAGTGGTTATGTAATGCTAGTCTTGTGCATATGGGATTGATCTCTGCAGTTCCTGAGCCAATGATATTGGATACAATTTTGGAGAAAGTGTTCTTTTTTTTTCTTTTTAGTCTTATGTTAATCCCCATATTACATCATTAGTTTTAGATGAAGTGTTCCATGATTCATTGTTTGTGCATAACACCCAGTGCTCCATGCAGAATGTGCCCTCCTCAATACCCACCACCAGGCTAACCCATCCTCCCACCCCCCTCCCCTCTAGAACCCTGTTTGTTTTTCAGAGTCCATCATCTCTCATGGTTCCTCTACCCCTCCGATTTCCCCCGCTTCATTCTTCCCCTCCCGCTACCTTCTTCTTTTTTTTTTCTTAACATATATTGCATTATTTGTTTCAGAGGTACAGATCTGAGATTCAACAGTCTTGCACAATTCACAGCGCTTACCAGAGTACATACCCTCCCCAGTGTCTATCACCCAGTCACCCCATCCCTCCCACCCCACCCCCCACTCCAGCAACCCTCAGTTTGTTTCCTACAATTAAGAATTCCTCATATCAATGAGATCATATGATACATGTCTTTCTATGTTTGACTTATTTCACTCAACATAATACCCTCCAGTTCCATCCACGTCGTTGCAAATGGCAAGATCTCATTCCTTTTGATGGCTGCATAATATTCCATTGTATATATATACCACCTCTTCTTTATCCATTCATCTGTCGATGGACATCTTGGCTCTTTCCACAGTTTGGCTATTGTGGACATTGCTGCTATAAACATCGGGGTGCACGTACCCCTTCGGATCCCTACTTTTGTATCTTTGGGGTAAATACCCAGTAGTGCAATTGCTGGATCATATGGTAGCTCTATTTTCAACTTTTTGAGGAACCTCCATACAGTTTTCCAGAGTGGCTGCACCAGCTTGCATTCCCACCAACAGTGTAGGAGGGTGCCCCTTTCTCCGCATCCCCGCCAACATCTGTTGTTTCCTGACTTGTTAATTTTAGCCATTCTGACTGGTGTGAGGTGGTATCTCATTGAGGTTTTGATTTGGATTTCCCTGATGCCGAGCGATATTGAGCACTTTTTCATGTGTCTCTTGGCCATTTGGATGTCTTCTTTGGAAAAATGTCTGTTCATGTCTTCTGCCCATTTCTTGATTGGATTCTTTGTTCTTTGGGTGTTGAGTTTGATGAGTTCTTTATAGATTTTGGATACTAGCCCTTTATCTGATATGTCATTTGCAAATATCTTCTCCCATTCTGTCGGTTGTCTTTTGGTTTTGTTGACTGTTTCCTTTGCTTTACAAAAGCTTTTTATCTTGATGAAGTCCCAATAGTTCATTTTTGCACTTGCTTCCCTTGCCTTTGGCGATGTTTCTAGGAAGAAGTTGCTTCGGCTGAGGTCAAAGAGGTTGCTGCCTGTGTTCTCCTTTAGGATTTTGATGGACTCCTGTCTCACACTGAGGTCTTTCAACCATTTGGAGTCTATTTTTGTGTGTGGTGTAAGGAAATGGTCCAGTTTCATTCTTCTGCATGTGGCTATCCAATTTTCCCAACACCATTTGTTGAAGAGACTGTCTTTGTTCCATTGGACATTCTTTCCTGCTTTGTCAAAGATGAGTTGACCATAGAGTTGAGGGTCCATTTCTGGGCTCTCTATTCTGTTCCATTGATCTATGTGTCTGTTTTTGTGCCAGTACCATGCTGTCTTGATGATGACAGCTTTGTAATAGAGCTGGAAGTCCGGAATTGTGATGCCGCCGGCTTTGCTTTTCTTTTTCAACATTCCTCTGGCTATGCGGGGTCTTTTCTGGTTCCATACAAATTTTAGGATTATTTGTTCCATTTCTTTGAAAAAACTGGATGGTATTTTGATGGGGATTGCATTGAATGTGTAGATTGCTCTAGGTAGCATTGACATCTTCACAATATGTGTTCTTCCAATCCATGAGCATGGAACGTTTTTCCATTTCTTTGTGTCTTCCTCCATTTCTTTCATGAGTATTTTGTAGTTTTCTGAGTAAAGATCCTTTGTCTCTTTGGTTAGATTTATTCCTAGGTATCTTACGGTTTTGGGTGCAATTGTAAATGGGATTGACTCCTTAATTTCTCTTTCTTCTGTCTTGTTGTTGGTGTATAGGAATGCCACTGACTTCTGTGCATTGATTTTATATCCTGCCACTTGACTGAATTCCTGGATGAGTTCTAGCAGTTTTGGGGTGGAGTCTTTTGGGTTTTCCACATAAATATCATATCATCTGCAAAGAGCGAGAGTTTGACTTCTTCTTTGCCAATTTGGATGCCTTTGATTTCTTTTTGTTGTCTGATTGCAGTGGCTAGGACTTCCAATACTATGTTGAATAGCAGTGGTGATAGTGGACATCCCTGCCGCGTTCCTGACCTTAGGGGGAAAGCTCTCAGTTTTTCCCCATTGAGAATGATATTCGCTGTAGGTTTTTCATAGATGGCTTTTATGATATTGAGGTATGTACCCTCGATCCCTATACTCTGAAGAGTTTTGATCAAGAAAGGATGCTGTACTTTGTCAAATGCTTTTTCTGCATCTATTGAGAGGATCATATGATTCTTGTTCTTTCTTTTGTTAATGTATTGTATCACATTGATTGATTTGCGGATGTTAAACCAACCTTGTAGCCCAGGGATAAATCCCACTTGGTCATGGTGAATAATCCTTTTACTGTACTGTTGGATCCTATTGGCTAGTATTTTGGTGAGAATTTTTGTATCCATGTTCATCAAGGATATTGGTCTGTAATTCTCCTTTTTGATGGGGTCTTTGTCTGGTTTTGGGATCAAGGTAATGCTGGCCTCCTAAAATGAGTTTGGAAGTTTTCCTTCCATTTCTATTTTTTGGAACAGTTTCAGAAGAATAGGTATTAATTCTTCTTGAAATGTTTGGTAGAACTCCCCTGGGAAGCCATCTGGCCCTGGGCTTTTGTTTTTTGGGAGATTTTTGATGACTGCTTCAATTTCCTTAGTGGTTGTAGGTCTGTTCAGGTTTTCTATTTCATCCTGGTTCAGTTTTGGTAGTTGATACATCTCTAGGAATGCATCCATTTCTTCCAGGTTATCTAATTTGCTGGCATAGAGTTGCTCATAATATGTTCTTATAATTGTTTGTATTCCTTTGGTGTTGGTTGTGATCTCTCCTCTTTCATTCATGATTTTGTTGATTTGGGTCATTTCTCTTCTCTTTTTGATGAGTCTGGCCAGGGGTTTCTCAATCTTGTTAATTCTTTCAAAGAACCAGCTCCTAGTTTCGTTGATCTGTTCTACTGTTCTTTTAGTTTCTATTTCATTGATTTCTGCTCTGATCTTTATTATTTCTCTTCTCCTGCTGGGTTTAGGCTTTATTTGCCGTTCTTTCTCCAGCTCCTTTAGGTGTAGGGTTAGGTTGTGTACTTGAGACCTTTCTTGTTTCTTGAGAAAGGCTTGTATTGCTATATACTTTCCTCTTAGGACTGCCTTTGCTGCATCCCAAAGATTTTGAATAGTTGTGTTTTCATTTTCATTGGTTTCCATGTATTTTTTTAAATCTTCTTTAATTTCCTGGTTGACCCATTCATTCTTCAGTAGGATGCTCTTTAGCCTCCATGTATTTGAGTTCTTTCTGACTTTCCTCTTGTGATTGAGTTCTAGTTTCAAAGCATTGTGGTCTGAAAATAGGCAGGGAATGATCCCAATCTTTTGGTACCAGTTGAGACCTGATTTATGACCTAGGATGTGATCTATTCTGGAGAATATTCCATGGGCACTAGAGAAGAATGTGTATTCCGTTGCTTTGGGGTGGAATGTTCTGAATATGTCTGTGAAGTCCATTTGGTCCAGTGTGTCATTTAAAGTCTTTATTTCCTTGTTGATGTTTTGCTTAGACGATCTGTCCATTTAGGTGAGGGGGGTGTTAAAGTCCCCCACTATTATTGTATTGTTGTCGATGTGTTTCTTTGATTTTGTTATTAATTGGCTTATATAATTGGCTGCTCCCATGTTAGGGGCATAGATATTTACAATTGTTAGATCTTCTTGTTGGATAGACCCTTTAAGTAGGATATAATGTCCTTCCTCATCTCTTATTACAGTCTTTGGTTTAAAATCTAATTTGTCTGATAGAAGGATTGCCACCCCAGGTTTCTTTTGGTGTCCATTAGCATGGTAAATGGTTTTTTACCCCCTCACTTTCAATCTGGGGGTGTCTTTGGTTCTAAAATGAGTCTCTTGCAGACAGCATATCGATGGGTCTTGTTTTTTCATCCAGTCTGATAGCCTGTGTCTTTTGATTGGGGCATTGAGCCCATTTACATTCAGGGTAACTATTGACAGATAGGAATTTAATGCCATTGTATTGCCTGTAAGGTGACTGTTACCGTATATTGTCTGTGTTCCTTTCTGGTCTGTGTTGCTTTTAGGCTCTCTCTTTGCTTAGAGGACCCCTTTCAAGATTTCCTGTAGGGCTGGTTTTGTGTTTGCCAATTCCTTTAGTTTTTGTTTGTCCTGGAAGCTTTTGATCTCTCCTTCAATTTTCAATGACAGCCTAGCTGGATAGAGTATTCTTGGCTGCATATTTTTCTCATTTAGTGCTCTGAATATATCCTGCCAGTCCTTTCTGGCCTGCCAGGTCTCTGTGGATAGGTCTGTTGCCAATCTAATGTTTCTACCCTTGTAGGTTACAGATCTCTTCTCCTGAGCTGCTTTCAGGATTTTCTCTTTGTCTATGAGACTCATAAGTTTTACTATTAGATGTCGGGGTGTTGACCTATTTTTATTGATTTTGAGAGGGGTTCTCTGTGCTTCCTGGATTTTCATGCCTGTTTCCTTCCCCAAATTAGGGAAGTTCTCTGCTATAATTTGCTCCATTATACCTTCTGCCCCTCTCTCTCTTTCTTCTTCTTCTGGGATCCCAATTATTCTAATGTTGTTTCATCTTATGGTATCGCTTATCTCTCGAATTCTGCCCTCGTGATCCAGTAGTTGTTTATCTCTCTTTTTCTCAGCTTCTTTATTTTCCATCATTTCATCTTCTATATTACTGATTCTCTCTTCTGCCTCATTTATTCTAGCAGTTAGCGCCCCCATTTTTGATTGCACCTCATTAATAGCCTTTTTGATTTCTACTTGGTTGGATTTTAGTTCTTTTACTTCTCCAGAAAGGGTTTCTCTAATAACTTCCATATTTTTTTCAAGCCCAGCTAGTATCTTTAAAGTGATGATTCTGAACTCTAGATCTGACATCATACTAATGTCCATATTGAGTAGGTCCCTGGCAGTCGGTACTACCTCTTGTTCTTTTTGTTGAGGTGATTTTTTCCGTCTTGTCATTTTGTGCAGAGGAGAATAGATTAATGAGAGAACAAAATGCTAGCAGAGTAACAACGTCCCCAGAAAATATACTCTAAACAAATCAGAAAAAACCTGAAGCAGTGGGAAAAGAAAGGGAAGGAGAGAAAAAAGAAAAAGAAAAAAAAGAAAAAGATAAAGATAAAAACAAAAACAAACAAAACAAAACAACAACAACAAAAAAACCAGAATGTGATCAAATATGATCAGGCTGGTATAGATCAGTGCCACATACTAGATTTGGGGTGTATTTTGGTCTTTTAGAAGAAAGTGTCTCCCAAAATTTTAAAGAAAGAAAAACTTATATATGTACAAAAATAAGGGTTGATATGATGAAGGGATGGAATATGACTGTAAAGATGGAAATTATAAAAAATTTTATAAAAGGAATTGATAAGAAGTTGTTTGAAAAAAGAAAGAAGAGGATTTAAAAAAAGAAAAAAAAAAGGGAGAGGATGTGATCAGGCAGGGGAATAGAAAACACCATATACTAGAGATTTAGGGTATATTTTAATCTGTTAGAAGAAAGTATCTCAAAATTTTAAAGAGAGAACAACTTATATATATAAGCCAAAAATACGGGTAACTACTATGAAGGGATAGAATATGACTCTAAAAATGAAAAATAAAAATGCTTTTTTTTTAAAAAAAGGGATTGATAAGATGTTGGTTGAAAAAGGGAAAAAGAAAAATTCAAAAAGAAAAAAAAAAGAAAGTTAAAAAAAAAATTAACTTTGAAAGACTAGAGAATCATGGTAAAAAAGCCATGAATTCTATGTGCAGTAGTACCCTAGAGCTGGAGTTCTGCCGTTCTCATTGATGGGTAAACTTGGTCTTGGCTGGCTGTTCTCGTTGATCTTCTGGGGAGGGGCCTGTTGCCGTGGTTTCCAAATGTCTTTGCCAGACGCAGAATTGCCCCGCCCTTGCCCCCTCCCAGCTAAGTAATCTGCTCAGGTTTGCTCTCCGGGGCTTTTGTTCCCTGCGAGCTTTCTGTACAGCTTTGGAGGCGGAGAGTGAAAATGGCGGCCTCCCAATCTCCGCCGCGGAGGAGCCAAGAACTCGGAGCCCCGCTTCTCAGTGAGCCCCCAGAGAAAAGCCGTCAGTCACTCCCGTCTCCCTGGTCTCCAGCCGCACTCCGTGCTCACCCGGCCTGTGACCGCGCATTTCTATCTCTGGCACCCGACCCCGGGTGGAGTCTCCAAACCCAGCAGATCCCTGCGGTGCACTCCCGCGCGGCTCCTCCCGGGGGAGGAAGGTGAGTCTTCCCGGATCTGCCGCTTGTTGGGTCCCTGCTGGAGGAGCAGTGGCCCGACTGTGCCGCGGATCACGGTTTAGGGCAACCCCGAGCTGAGAGCCCGCGCCTGGGCTCCGCCTCTGCAGCCGGCTTCCCTGCTCCGATACCTGGGAGCTCTGCCACACTCAGGCACCCCCAGTCTTTCTGTGACCCGTGGGTCCTGAGACCACACTGTCCCGGAGGGTTCCACCCCCCGCTTAGCCACCAGAGTGACGTCCCTCAGTGGAGCAGACTTTTAAAAGTTCTGATTTTGTGCTCCGCGGCTCTATCACTTGCCAGAAGTGGCTGACGGAGGCCCCTCCCCCGCCGTCTATCCTCCCAAATATCGCCTCGGATTCACTTCTCCGCACGTCCTACCTTCCAGAAAGTGGTCGCTTTTCTGATGAGAGAGTTGTTGCTCTTCTTTTCTTCGATCTCCTGTTGAGTTTGTAGGTGTTCAGAATGGTTTGATCCCTATCCAGCTGAATTCCTGAGAGGAGATGAAATCCAGGTCTCCTACTCCTCCGCCATCTTGCTCCGCCCCCCTATATAGAAAATCTTTAAGTGTGATGTGTTAGTGCCATTATTAAAGTCACTGGCAAATTCTGGGTCCTACCTACTTTTAGGTTTGCTAAGACCAGGGTCCTTAAAGTCCCTGAGCACAGCTATCAATTCTGATACAGTTCTCTTTGTATTAGTAAGAAGAGATGAGGCTCTGTTTGAATAATGAACCCTAACACATCAATAGCTTAACATATACAAGTTTTACTTATGCAAAGTCTCGTGTCTTCTCAGTGGCTCTCCAGGACACTTTCTTTGAGAAGTGACTTAGGGAGATCCTCTGCTGCCATTTTGTGAAGCTGTCATCTCAACATGTAGCTCCTTGGTCTCTACAGCAGGGAAAAGAGAGAGACCGCCTGAGCTTACACCTATTCTGCTTCCAGCTCATAGTTTAGAACTCACTGGGGAAGGTGTGCCCGGGAAGAGGAGGATGAAGGAAGACCTGGTAAGCACAGAGCACACGTTGCCACACTGTCACTTCATTCTCTTCATTTCCCTTCTCTGAGCTTCACCTCATATTTCATTGCTTGCAGGTATCTCCAAACTAGTCTTCCTGGCTCTGGTGTCTGGCGTCTTCAGTACATTCTCAACATTGTTGTCAGAGTCATCTTATAACACTGTTTTCATCATATCAGTTTTCTGCTGCAGTATCTTCAACAGGCGCTCTCCATTACTTATAAACACAGTCCAAATTCCTCAGTGTGTGTCATATAAGACTTTATGGTTTGGCTGGGTTATATTCCTAAGCTCAGCACTATGCTTCTCCAACATGAACACTCAACCTGAATTCTCAACTCCACCCATACTCATGGTCTCTTAAACACACCTTAGCTAGGTCTACCTCTGCATGATTATTTTCACTATTTCTTCTACCTCTATCTATCCCTGAAGTGTTTCTGGTCCAGGAACCCAAAGTAATTGCTTTCTCTCTGCTTTATTCCCATTTCATCTATTATTTGTGTCATTCAGCTAGCATAAGCATTGCTGACGGCATCATTGCTTAACTTCTTGTGGGCGTTTGTCTTATCTCTTCTATTAGATCATTTGCAAACAGAAGCTGTATCTATTCCTGCATATCCCAAAGATCTCAGAAAAATGCTAGAAACAGTCGTGTATGGGTAAAATTTGTTGAGAAGAATGGGCACCTGAAATTGAGTAGGGAGCCCTAATTTGCTTTATGTGATCCATAAGCTCTGGTTTCATGTAGTTGTCTATTAACATTACGATGGAATTTGTATTCTTATTTCTAGTACATGTTGACAGTGTAGGATCTCTGGCTTAGAGGTCTCAGGATGAATATTGTGATTCCTAATCTTTGCTTGGTTTTTATAGAAATGAAGTTTTAAATTCTCTTCATTAGTGACCCAGGAAGGCTCATGGTTCGTGGGAGGGAATGTTTGATTTTGGATTCTGCTTTATATCAACATATTAATATCATGATTAAGAAGTGACTACACAGTTAAGAATGCAAGGCTTTGGAGCCAGAGAGCATTGGGTTTAAATTATACAACCTACACCATGTGACTGTGCTTTGGGGACTCACCTTCTCTGTTGAGTTTCCATAAAATGGTTATAACATCTACCTCCATCGCAAAGCCACTGAAATGATGAAATGACATAGTCTTCAAGACACTCAGCACAGAGCCTGACAGAGTTATTGCTCAAAAATGGCTAATTCTACCATTAATATTTTTGCTATTTCAGAATATATCAGTGTCACTTTATCTGAATCTAAAAAGCAGCATTGCCTTTGTTATTTATCTCCCTGGAATTTCTTTTTATTTTATTTTATTTTTTAAGACTTCATTTATTTGAGAGAGAGAGAGAGCACAAGCAAGGGGAGCAGGTTCCCCACTAAGCAGAGAGCCTGACTGCAGGGCTCGATCCCAGGACCCTGAGATCATGACCTGAGCCAAAGGCAGACAGACAAGCTCTCAACTGACTAAGCCACCCAGGTGTCCTCCCTGGAATTTCTTTGCAAAACAGAGGTAGGCGGAGGAGTACATTCATAGAAGGATCCATCCAGAAGAATTTTGGCATCAGGTGCCCCAACAAAGCTCACATGCTGTGGCCACAGCACAGATAAGAAAGAGCCTCCACTTTGTGGCCCGCTGGGCTGCTGGAACTGTTCCCTGCAGTGACTCCAGGGCTGGCTGGGTTATGAAAGGTATGGTTAATTGTGGGAGGAGGCTGTGATGTAACAACCTTAGTCATGGTTGCTCCTAGAATCCAGTAAAACCGTAATGGCTATTGAAAGACAAAGGGCAACTCCATTTAGAACATCAAAATAAAGAGTAAGAAAAAGTAATAAAGGGAAGACAGTTTGGTTCATGCCCAGTCTTGTTCTGTTTTACTTCCTAGCAGAGCAGCTGAAGGAGAATTTAATTTGTTGTGAGTACTGGCAGTGTGCAGGGAAAAAACAGAATTTACAAATGTTTTGAATTACTGGGAAGCTTGTGAAATTGTATGCACTGTTCAGTTTTATACATTTTTATGAGTGTGATACCTTGTTTCAATAGTGGGGGTCAAGGCTGCTGTGAGTGGGATTTGTAACTCCATTGTATTCTAAACAATTTAACAGATTTATCTGAGGTTTGAGGAACACAAGACTTCAGCAAGTACACAAAGCAAAATGTGGCAGATTTGATTTGATGCCGAATCCAAAATGCATGTTCACAGAAAGGGGAAAAATGAAATGAAGGGACAGTGGGCCTGGTGAATGGCAATGCTTTCTTCATTTAGTTTATCCAAGCTTCTGCTTTGCCTTTCCTGACCTTCGAAAACCTAGTGCCCAGTAAGAATTGCCAAGGATTTCTTAAACTACATTTTCTTGGGCGCCTGGGTGGCTCAGTTGGTTGAGCGACTGCCTTCGGCTCAGGTCATGATCCTGGAGTCCCGGGATCGGGTCCCGCATCGGGCTCCCTGCTCGGCAGGGAGTCTGCTTCTCCCTCAGACCCTCCCCCCTCTCATGTGCTCTCTTTCTCATTCTCTCTCTTAAATAAATAAATAAATAAAATCTTTAAAAAACAAAAACAAAAACAAAACTACATTTTCCTTACCCACTGTAAAAACTAAAAATTTCTATAGTGGGGGAATTATGCAAAACACTGGTATCTTAGCAGCTTCAACCATTTAGGCTTTCAAACTTAGAAAAAATAAATTTTAAATATTATAAATACATATAGATCTGGATTATAAGCAAACTTTCTTAATCTCTGGGTTAGATTGGGATGCAAATATGGAATCAATTTTCTTGCATTTTTGGTATGATCTAAAATTACTGACCTAAGGTTGGAACTTACTATTTTTCCATATCAAGGCAAGAATAGAGGACATAGGATAAAAAGAAGTGATGGTAAACTGAGTTCAAAGAGTCAATAACTAAGAATGATCATGGGGCTTGCAATAGGAAAGTGGATTTATTTTCTTAAAAAGATTTCCTCCTTGCTTCCCTAAGAACAACGTAAGTGGCCCTCTCACAGATAAATGGTGAGAAAATTTTATCAGGCTTCTATCTTTCTACTCTTCTAACTTGCACTGACTCCAGTGCAGGCTCTGGCAGGTGATAGTTCATGAAATTATTATAAAAGGAGGCAGGCATCAAGTGACAAAGGTGCTGGAGCTAGGCTCAGAGCTGGAGCTACCCCAGGCCTGAGTCCCCTTCAAGAAACATAATTCAAGTGAAAAACAATGTTCTTGTTGTTTATAAGAACAGTTTCAAGAGAAGCTCTCTAGCTCCCCCTTTCATGACCTTGCCACATCCTGCTCCATCCCTTTAGAAATTCTGGAGTTGGCATTACCTTCTGGGTCTTGGTCAATCTACTGGCTAGAACTTGCTAAGAATCAGCCAGCGGACAGTGCCTAGAATTGTAGTGATAAAGTCTAGGCAGGGGTCAAAATGGGAACAGAGACAAGGGTTCTTATCAAAACTAGCTGGCTAACTGAAGAAGTAGGGGCAAAAAAAGGTAAAGCGGGGGTCAAGTGATACAGAGGCAAAAAAGAAAAAGGAAGGAAGGAAGGAAGAAAGAAGAAAGAAAGAAAGAAAGGAAAGAAAAGAAAAGAAAGAAAAGAAAAGAAAAGGAAAAAAACCAGGCAGCTCATCCAGTACTCAGTTCTGAGGATCTTCAGAGTAAAGGCAGAGAGCAATCATGCCCTGTGGATTACATGTCTCTGGCTCTGGCTTCCCAGGTACCTCACCCTAATCTGTAAAAGAACTAAACAATCAAAACTGTTCCTGGGGAAAGTATAGGTTTATGCACGGAACCCAGTAAGAATAGATCTCCAGAGTTCAGGTGTCACTGAACAGTTGCATATAAATTACCCTTTTCCTCCATATTTGTGCCTGGGGACTTCTCCTCTTCCTTTTCTCCTTCTGCTTCCTACTCTTCTCCTTCTGCTTTCTTGCCCTTATTTGTATTTGTTCTCACTTAACAGCAATCACAGGCTTCCTTGACCCAGCTAAAGTGAAACACTGCTAGGGTTGCATGTAGGATTGCTCTATTTTTTCTTTTTTTTAATTCCTAATAGGTCCAAAACTTTAATCATGGCTGCAGGTGAGTTGAAGACTAATATTTTCTAAACTTTGGCTCGTATGAATATAAATGTATATAAGAATATATCCACATTATATTCTTAAGCAAGATCATGCTAATGCATTATTGGAAGAACGAGGTTAAATAAGGACTACATATTATGTAGGCAGAGGCATTTTAAAATGAAATAGTGACTCTTAGAAAATACCTGGTTTTCCGGGGCACCTGGGTGGCTCAGTTGGTTAAGCGACTGCCTTCGGCTCAGGTCATGATCCTGGAGTCCCGGGATCGAGTCCCACATGGGGCTCCCTGCTCAGCAGGGAGTCTGCTTCTCCCTCTGACCCTCCCCCTCTCATGCTCTCTGTCTCCCATTCTCTCTCTCAGATAAATAAATGAAACCTTTAAAAAAAAAAAAAAGAAAATACCTGGTTTTCCTAAGGCTCTGAACACTAAACTACAAACTAAATTTGGAAAATGTCTCAATTTTATTTATTTGTCTCAATTTTATTTATTCTCTCAGAAGATTTGGTGATCTGACTAGCATCTTTTTGTGTTTCTGTTGTTGTTTGTCTAATCTAATATATGCTTAGTTTCTGCTTTAGTAGTTTGAGTATTTATCTCTTTTCCAGTAAGTTTTCAGAGAGGAATCTTTAAAAATGCACACTGCAGCCACTCTATGGCTCATCTGACCACCTATCCAGATCTTTCCCTAAAGACATCACAGTAAGGAAAATAGGAAAATACTACATATTTCTTGTGGAAGAGGGTGGATGTTTATTATATATTCCACTTAGTAATATCCCTCCCTTAACTGAGGGCGCGCGGTCTCTATCTATCTTAAACAAGGCTCAGGCCTGCCCCATGTAAACTTTAGGGATTTAACACATCAGCCAGGGATCCGCATACCACAAATCTGCAGGCACATGACCCTGTAAAACAGCTAAGTTTTATACTATATATAAAACAACGAGTGTACTTTTTTTTTAAAGGACTCTTATGATCCATAGAGTGTGTTAGCAGTGGTTGGTTGCTTCTTTTTATTACTCTTTCTTCCCAATAATTGTATCTGTCCCACTGTTGTGCCTCAGGCACTAAAATAGGATACTAATGAGAATCTCTCAACATTTATGGGACAAATGACATTTTTTAAAATTCTATTCTGTGAGTTGGGATTAGCAGATTGTCTAATTTTATTATTTTAAAGCTTTCTATTATGTTTTCGTATTATTGAATAACTACCTTTTCAAAAAAAATTATTTATTTAGAGAGAGAGAGGGACAAAGAGAGGGAGAGAGGGAGAATCCCAAGCAGACTCCACGCTGAGCACAGAGCCCAATGTAGTGCTTGATCTCAGTGCCCTGAGATCATGCTGGGAGCCAAAATCAAGAGTTGAATGCTTAACTGAGTGAGCCATCCAGGTGCCCCTTGAATACCTTTTGTGTAGTCCAATAATCAAATGAGATATTGGATATTTATACAGATAGAATCAACAAGAGACTTAAAATAACCCATTTTAATGATCACATTTGCAGTAATTTCATTTAAATACTATTGGATGATTTGCAACTGGCTGACTGATGTTTTCCTTAACTGTGCTTCCTTATATTTATTTTCATTTTTAAAAAATCTGTGATTAAAAGTGAATGTAACAACATGGACAGTGAGTTCACTGAGTATGATCAAAATCCAGGAGTGGGATCTGAGTCTGTCTTTCAGGTACAATCCTTTGGGACAGTTATGTAAACATTATGTTCACACATGGCCTCTCCTAATTTCACCAGGTTGTGAACCTACTCCTCTCCTCCACGTGAAACATCTCCCACTTCCATCTTCCCCACTGGACTTTGCATAATTTATATTCTCTTCTTGGAACATCCTTTCGTATCCTCATTGCTTTCTAAACTCTTCATTCTTTAGGGCTTAGTAGCACAATGTCCAGAAAGCAATTGGCAATCCCTCCAACTCCATCCAATCTGCCCATGATGGGTTCTCATTATAAACTGCACTTGTCCTTCATAGCATTGTTACCACTGCAGTTTCACATTTATGTATGTGATCCTTTAGTTAATAACTTTCTCCCTACTAGATTGTAAGTTAAATGATGGTAGGAATAGTGTTTATTTCTGCTTCTCTAGCATAGTTCCTGGCACAGAGTATTACATAGTTGTTCAATGAATATTTAAATGAATGAATGAATGAATGAATGAATATAGGCGGTAAAGAAGTTTATTAATATTATTATTGTTTTTTAATTGTTATGTTAATCATCATACATTACATCATTAGTTTTTGATGTAGTGTTCCATGATTCATTGTTTGTACATAACATCCAGTGCTCCATGCAGAACGTGCCCTCTTTAATACCCGTCACCAGGCTAACCCATCCCCCCACCCCCCTCCCCTCTAGAACCCTCAGTTTGTTTTTCAGAGTCCATTATCTCTCATGGTTCATCTTCCCCTCCGATTTCCCCCCTTTCATTCTTCCCCTCCTGCTATCTTCTTCTTTTTTTTTTTTTCTTAACATATAATGTATTATTTGTTTCAGAGGTACAGATCTGTGATTCAATAGTCTTGCACAATTCACAGCACTCACCATAGCACATACCCTCCCCAGTGTCTATCACCCAGCCACCCCATCCCTCCCACCCCAACCCCCACTCCAGCAACCCTCAGTTTGTTTCCTGAGATTAAGAATTCCTCATATCAGTGAGGTCATATGATACATTTCTTTCTCTGATTGACTTATTTCGCTCAGCATAACACCCAGCAGTTCCATCCAGGTCGTTGCAAATGGCAAGATCTTATTCCTTTTGATGGCTGCATGATATTCCATTGTATATATATACCACCTCTTCTTTATCCATTCATCTGTCGATGGACATCTTGACTCTTTCCACAGTTTGGCTATTGTGGACACTGCTGCTATAAACATCAGGGTGCATGTACCCCTTCAGATCCCTACATTTGTATCTTTGGGGTAAATACCCAGTAGTGCAATTGCTGGATCATATGGTAGCTCTATCTTCAACTTTTTGAGGAACCTCCATACTGTTTTCCAGAGTGGCTGCACCAGCTTGCATTCCCACCAACAGTGTAGGAGGGTGCCCCTTTCTCCGCATCCCCGCCAACATCTGTCGTTTCCTGACTTGTTAATTTTAGCCATTCTGACT
This sequence comes from Neomonachus schauinslandi, assembly GCF_002201575.2. Lineage (NCBI taxonomy): Eukaryota > Metazoa > Chordata > Mammalia > Carnivora > Phocidae > Neomonachus > Neomonachus schauinslandi. Next base: position 96,166,637 of record NC_058408.1, on the reverse strand, counting down.
GGTGTGAGGTGGTATCTCATTGAGGTTTTGATTTGGATTTCCCTGATGCCGAGCGATGTTGAGCACTTTATCATGTGTCTGTTGGCCATTTGGATGTCTTCTTTGGAAAAATGTCTGTTCATGTCTTCTGCCCATTTCTTGATTGGATTCTTTGTTCTTTGGGTGTTGAGTTTGATAAGTTCTTTATAGATTTTGGAAATATCTTTCCCCATTCTGCCGGTTGTCTTTTGGTTTTGTTGACTGTTTCTTTTGCTATGCAAAAGCTTTTTATCTTGATGAAGTCCCAATAGTTCATTTTTGCCCTTGCTTCCCTTGCCTTTGGCGATGTTTCTAAAAAGAAGTTGCTGCAGCTGATGTTGAAGAGGTTGCTGCTTGTGTTCTCCTTTAGGATTTTGATGGACTCCTGTTTCACATTTAGGTCTTTCAACCATTTGGAGTCTATTTTTGTGTGTGGTGTAAAGAAATGGTCCAGTTTCATTCTTCTGCGTGTGGCTGTCCAATTTTCACAACACCATTTGTTGAAGAGACTACCTTTTTTCCAATGGACATTCTTTCCTTCTTTGTCAAAGATGAGTTGACCATAGAGTTGAGGGTCCATTTCTGGGCTCTCTATTCTGTTCCATTGATCTATGTGTCTGTTTTTATGCCAGTACCAAACTGTCTTGATGATGACAGCTTTGTAATGGAGCTGGAAGTCCGGAATTGTGATGCCGCCAGCTTTGCTTTTCTTTTTCAACACTCCTCTGGCTATTTGGGGTCTTTTCTGGTTCCATACAAATTTTAGGATTGTTTGTTCCATTTCTTTGAAAAAAGTGGATAGTATTTTGATGGGGATTGCATTAAATGTGTAGATTGCTCTAGGTAGCATTGACATCTTCACAATATTTGTTCTTCCAATCCATGAGCATGGAACATTTTTCCATTTCTTTGTGTCTTCCTCAATTTCTTTCATGAGTATTTTATAGTTTTCTGAGTACAGATTCTTTGCCTCTTTGGTTAGATTTATTCCTAGGTATCTTATGGTTTTGAGTGCAATTGTAAATGGGATCAACTCCTTAATTTCTCTTTCTTCTGTCTTGTTGTTGGTGTATAGGAATGCCACTGATTTCTGTGCATTGATTTTATATCCTGCCACTTTACTGAATTCCTGGATGAGTTCTAGCAGTTTTGGGGTGGAGTCTTTTGGGTTTTCCACATAAAGTATCATATCATCTGCAAAGAGTGAGAGTTTGACTTCTTCCTTGCCAATTTGGATGCCTTTGATTTCTTTTTGTTGTCTGATTGCTGTGGTTAAGACTTCTAATACTATGTTGAATAGCAGTGGTGATAGTGGACATCCCTGCCATATTCCTGACCTTAAGGGGATAGCTTTCAGTTTTTCCCCATTGAGAATGATATTCGCTGTAGGTTTTTCATAGATGGCTTTTATGATATTAAGGTATGTACCCTCGATCCCTATACTCTGAAGAGTTTTGATCAAGAAACGATGCTGTACTTTGTCAAAAGCTTCTTCTGCATCTATTGAGAGGATCATATGATTCTTGTTCTTTCTTTTGTTAATGTATTGTATCACGTTAATTGATTTGCAGATGTTGAACCAACATTGCAGCCCAGAGATAAATCCCACTTGGTTGTGGTGAATAATCCTTTTAATGTATTGTTGGATCCTATTGGCTAGCATTTTGGTGAGAATTTTTGCATCCATGTTCATCAAGGATATTGGTCTGTAATTCTCCTTTTTGATGGAGTCTTTGTCTGGTTTTGGGATCAAGGTAATGGTGGCCTCCTAAAATGAGTTTGGAAGTTTTCCTTCCATTTCTATTTTTTTGGAACAGTTTCAGAAGAATAGGTTTAATTCTTCTTGAAATGTTTGGTAGAACTCCCCTGGGAAGCCATCTGGCTCTGGGCTTTGGTTTGTTGGGAGATTTTTGATGACTGCTTCAATCTCCTTAGTGGTTATAGGTCTGTTCAGGTTTTCTATTTCTTCCTGGTTCAGTTTTGGTAGTTGATACATCTCTAGGAATGCATCCGTTTCTTCCAGGTTATCTAATTTGCTGGCATAGAGTTGCTCATAATATGTTCTCATAATTGTTTGTATTTCTTTGGTGTTGGTTGTGATCTCTCCTCTTTCATTCATGATTTTGTTGATTTGGGTCATTTCTCTTTTCTTTTTGATAAGTCTGGCCAGGGGTTTCTCAATCTTGTTAATTCTTTCAAAGAACCAGCTCCTAGTTTTGTTGATCTGTTCTACTGTTCCTTTGGTTTCTAGTTCATTGATTTCTGCTCTGATCTTTATTATTTCTCTTCTCCTGCTGGGTTTAGGCTTTATTTGCCGTTCTTTCTCCAGCTCCTTTAGGTGTAGGGTTAGGTTGTGTACTTGAGACCTTTCTTGTTTCTTGAGAAAGGCTTGTATTGCTATATACTTTCCTCTTAGGACTGCTTTTGCTGCATCCCAAAGATTTTGAGCAGTTGTGTTTTCATTTTCATTGGTTTCCATGAATTTTTTTAATTCTTCTTTAATTTCCTGGTTGACCCATTCATTCTTCAGTAGGATGCTCTTTAGCCTCCATGTATGTGAGTTCTTTCCAACTTTCCTCTTGTGATTGAGTTCTAGTTTCAAAGCATTGTGGTCTAAAAATAGGCAGGGAATGATCCCAGTCTTTTGGTACCAGTTGAGACCTGATTTATGACCTAGGATGTGATCTATTCTGGAGAATGTTCCATGGGCACTAGAGAAGAATGTGTATTCCGTTGCTTTGGGATGGAATGTTCTGAATATATCTGTGAAGTCCATTTGGTCCAGTGTGTCATTTAAAGTCTTTATTTCCTTGTTGAACTTTTGCTTAGATGATCTGTCCATTTCAGTGAGGGGGGTGTTAAATTCCCCCACTATTATTGTATTGTTGTCGATGTGTTTCTTTGCTTTTGTTATTAATTGGCTTATATAATTGGCTGCTCCCATGTTAGGGGCATAGATATTTATAATTGTTAGATCTTCTTGTTGGATAGACCCTTTAAGTAGGATATAGTGTCATTCCTCATCTCTTATTACAGTCTTTGGTTTAAAATCTAATTTGTCTGATATAAGGATTGCCACCCCAGCTTTCTTTTGGTGTCCATTAGCATGGTAAATGGTTTTCCACCCCCTCACTTTCAATCTGGGGGTGTCTTTGGGTCTAAAATGAGTCTCTTGCAGACAGCATATCGATGGGTCTTGTTTTTTAATCCAGTCTGATAGCCTGTGTCTTTTGATTGGGGCATTTAGCCCATTTACATTCAGGGTAATTATTGAAAGATAGGAATTTAGTGCCATTGTATTGCCTGTAAGGTGACTGTTACTGCATAGTGTCTGTGTTACTTTCTGGTCTATGTTGCTTTTAGGCTCTCTCTTTGCTTAGAGGACCCCTTTTAATATTTCTTGTAGGGTTGGTTTTGTGTTTGCAAATTCCTTTAGTTTTTGTTTGTCCTGGAAGCTTTTTATCTCTCCTTCAATTTTCAATGACAGCCTAGCTGGATAGAGTATTCTTGGCTGCATATTTTTCTCATTTAGTGCTCTGAATAGATCATGCCAGTCCTTTCTGGCCTGCCAGGTCTCTGTGGGTAGGTCTACTGTCAGTCTAATGTTTCTACCATTGTAGGTTACAGATCTCTTCTCCCGAGCTGCTTTCAGGATTTTCTCTTTGTCTCTGAGACTTGTAAGTTTTACTATTAGATGTCGGGGTGTTGACCTATTTTTATTGATTTTGAGAGGGGTTCTCTATGCCTCCTGGATTTTGATGCCTGTTTCTTTCCCCAAATTAGGGAAGTTCTCTGCTATAATTTGCTCCAATGTACCTTCTGCCCCTCTCTCTCTTTCTTCTTCTTCTGGGATCCCAATTATTCTAATGTTGTTTTGTCTTATGGTATCGCTTAGCTCTCGAATTCTGCCCTGGTGATCCAGTAGTTGTTTATCTCTCTTTTTCTCAGCTTCTTTATTTTCCATGATTTGGTCTTCTATATCACTGATTCTCTCTTCTGCCTCATTTATCCTAGCAGTTAGCACCCCCATTTTTTATTGCACCTCATTAATAGCCTTTTTGATTTTGATTTGGTTAGATTTTAGTTCTTTTATTTCTCCAGAAAGTGTTTCTCTAATAACTTCCATGCTTTTTTGAAGCCCAGCTAGTATCTTTAAAGTGATGATTCTGAACTGTAGATCCAACATCATACTAATGTCGTATTGAGTAAGTCCCTGGCAGTCAGTACTACCTCTTGTTCTTTTTGTTGAGGTGATTTTTTCCATCTTGTCATTTTGTTCAGAAGAGAACAGATTAATTATAAATTAATGAGAGAACAAAATGCTAACAGGGTAACAACGTCCCCAGAAAATATACTCTAAACAAATCAGAAAAGACCTGTAGCCAGGGGAAAAAGAAAGGGAAAAAAAGAATAAAGAAAAAGCAAAGAAAAAGAAAAAGATAAAACCAAAAAAAACCAGAACAAAACCAAAAAAACCAGAATATGATCAAATATGATCAGGCTGGTGCATAGATCAGTGCCACACACTAGATTTTGGGTGTATTTTGGTCTGTTAGAAGATAGTGTCTCTCAAAATTTTAAAGAAAGAAAACTTATATATGTACAAAAATAAGGGTTGATATGATGAAGGGATGGAATATGACTGTTAAAGATGAAAATTATAAAAAATTTTATAAAAGGAATTGATAAGAAGTTGTTTGAAAAAAGAAAAGAGGATTTAAAAAAAAAAGGGGAGAGAATGTGATCAGGCAGGAGAGTAGAACAAAACCATACACTAGAGATTTAGGGTATATTTTGGTCTGTTAGAAGAAACTATCTCAAAATTTCAAAGAGAGAACAACTTATATATATATGCCAAAAATAAGGGTAACTACTATGAAGGGATAGAATATGACTCTAAAAATGAAAAATAAAAATGTTTTTTAAAAAAGGGATTGATAAGATGTTGGTTGAAAAAGGGAAAAAGAAAAATTCAAAAAAAAAAAAGACAGTTAAAAAAAAATTAACTTTGAAAGACTAAAGAATCATGGTAAAAAAAAGCCATGAATTCTATGTGCATTATTCCCCTAGCGCTGGAGTTCCGTCGTTCTCATTGATGGGTAAACTTGGTCTTGGCTGGCTGTTCTTGCTGATCTTCTGGGGGAGGGGCCTGTTGCTGTGGTTCCCAAATGTCTTTGCCAGAGGCGGAATTGCTCTGCCCTTGCCGGTCTGGGCTAAGTATTCTGCTCGGGTTTGCTCTCGGGAGCTTTTGATCTCTGCAAGCTTTCCGTACAGCTTTGGAGACCAAGAGTGAAAATGGCGGCCTCCCAATGTCCACCCCGGAGGAGCCGAGAACTCGGGGCCTCACTCCTCAGTGAGCCCCCACAGAAAAGCAGTTAGTTACTCCTGTCTCCCCAGTCTCCGGCCACACTCCGCGCTCACCCGGCCTGTGACCGAGTGTTTCTATCTCTGGCACCCTACTCGGTGTGGAGTCTCCAAACCTAGCAGGTTCCTGCGGTGCGCTCCCGTGCCGCTCCTCCCGGGGCATGAAGGGGAGTCTCCCCGGCTCTGCCGCTTGTTGGGTCCCTGCTGGAGGAGCAGTGGCCCGACTGTGCCGCGGATCACGGTTTAGGGCAACCCCGAGCTGAGAGCCCGCGCCTGGGCTCCGCCTCTGCAGCCGGCTTCCCTGCTCCGATACCTGGGAGCTCTGCCACACTCAGGCACCCCCAGTCTTTCTGTGACCCGTGGGTCCTGAGACCACACTGTCCCGGAGGGTTCCACCCCCCGCTTAGCCACCAGAGTGACGTCCCTCGGCGGAGCAGACTTTTAAAAGTTCCGATTTTGTGCTCCGCAGCTCTATCACTTGCCAGAAGCGGCCGACGGAGGCCCCTCCCCCTCCGTCTATCCTCCCCAATATCGCCTCGGATTCACTTCTCCGCACCTCCTACCTTCCAGAAAGTGGTCGCTTTTCTGTTCAGGGAGTTGTTGCTCTTCTTTTCTTCGATCTCCTGTTGAGTTCGTAGGTGTTCAGAATGGTTTGATCCCTATCTAGCTGAATTCCTGAGACCAGACGAAATCCAGGTCTCCTACTCCTCTGCCATCTTGCTCCACCCCCCTATTATTATTTGTTTTTAAGATACAAGATCTTATCAGTCTGGTACTTTCACTTGTACAAGCATCTTTTTTGGTTGAAACAAGGGAAATAATACAGAATGGTATACACCAGGGAAAATTTGGTTCAAAGGTAAAACATGAAGTTTAGTAGAAGGATTCTTTAAATTCTAAACAGAGAAAAACAGAGGTTCAATTTATTTTATCCATATGCACATGTGGTTACAACTTTTTATATATATGCATTTATTTGTACATGTAAACAGAATGACTTTAATACATTATTAATGCCTATTATGTATAGGTAATCTATTCAATGTTAGAGAAGATAAAAACAACCAATGATTTTGAATAGTTCCTGCAGTATGTGCTTTCACATAATTTATCACATGTATTTTCTATAACAGTTCTACTCTTACAAAATGACTCAGAAAGATGCAATATCTTTCCCAATGTGACAAACCTCTTAAGTGGCTCAGTTGGGAATTGTTCTTGGCGGCCTTATGAATGCATCTTGCAGTCCTCCAATTATGGGGAGCATAATTGACCAGGGTATGTAACTTACCAGGATTTCCAGCTACTCTGCTCTGAAATCCAGTGCCATGTTTGTACCCAGGTCATGCTCTCCAAGGGCTGCTTCTGGCCTATGACAGAGTACAGCAGAGATTCTAAAGTGAAGTTGTTCTGAGGACATATGGACCTCTTCATTGCCTGACTGGCTTGAAGACTCCTCAGTGGCCTTATTAAACCTTCTTTAGACTGCAGTGTAGGAACTTCTACCGAAACTTCCCTCCTTGTCTCTGCATTAGGCTTGGTGTCTGACAGCAATCCCAGCCTTCCTTGCTTGATCAGAATTCTTACATGGTTAATCCTGTGTTGGCATCTGCTTCCTGAAGGATCCAGATAAAACCATCCTTCCAGCAAGAAGCTCTTGAGAAGGGAAAGAGATAACGTAAGCACAGACAATTGGAAGAGGGCAGTGAGGTTTCAGCCAAGGCAGAGGTTATGGTTTCCAGGGGTGGGTCTTCAAGAAGGAGTTCAGATTTTGCATTTTCCTTTAAGAATAGGCACCTGCCTACCTGAGTGGGAGAGCAAGAGGAAACAGTATGGGAAAAGGAAGAGTCATAGCAAAACCTGTATTTGGCAGATGGACCTTTTAAGTAGAGCATAAGTGTGTGTGGAAGGGAAAAGATGGATTGAAAGAGAGAAAAAGTGAAGCTCATATTGTATAAACTCAGAAGATGATATATGGTAGGAATTAAGAATATGAGCTTCAGAATCAGAAAGATCTCAATTTGAGTTCTGGTATTTACAATAATAGCTTTATGAAATTTGGAAAATTTAGCCTCTGTTAGTCTTGCTTTCTCATACATAAAATGTGGTTAATAATACCACCATCATGGATTAAATGAGATAATGTATTGAAAGAGAAAAAAAAAAGAACAAAAAAATAAGTTTCTTCTTCAAATAAGCAAAAAATCATGGAGATTATTAGGATTTGGGAGTTTAAGTGAGTGTTTATTCCTCAGGCGGACAGACTTTAAAAACATATTACAGAAGGACTTCAATAAAAACACACTTTGGGTGCCTGGGTGGGTCAATTGGTTAAGTGTCCAACTCTTGATATTAGCTCTGGTCTTGATCTCAGGGTCTTGAGTTCAGGCCCCATGTTGGGCTCCATGCCCAGTGTGGAGCCTACTTAAAACACACACACACACACACACACGCACACTTAATATTTTTGTTGTGCTACAAAACTAATTAAACTGGTTGTGTTTCAAAGTAAAATATAGTATCAGAATTTACACCTTGCACAATGCTAGAATAGAGAGTACTACAGTTGTATGCAAAATTTGATTCAAATATTTTTGTGAAATATTTGCATGAAACTTATAAGGTGATGTAATAGTCATGTAGTCAAAGAAAGTTAATTTTCCTAAATTCCAGGATTAATTATTATTTCAGGATCCTTAATAGATGCCAGCTATGGGTAGCTTCTTTTCTGACATTTATCACTCTGTAGTTTTTCAATAATAAGATTTCCAAAATAGTACATGTACTTCAATGAGAAGTTATTTACTTAATTTTATAGGTGTGTCTTTTTTATCTCTAAATTTTGATGGAATTTTTTGTCCTTTTATTTTTTGCCTCCATGATATTGCTTAGTTTATAAATACAGTTATTCATTCAAGTAATTCATGATTGTGTATCTTGCATTCATGGAGAACAGAATTCCCAATTGAATACCATGAGTACTGATGCTAATCAACAAGATTTATAACAGGGAAGACAGTCAAAAAGAAAGCAAGTGGGGATTTTTTTTTCCTGATTTGACTTCTTGTCCTTGGTGTAATGGACTTGAACTCATCAATGCTTTGCTCAGGGCTTGAAGATATGGCATTGTCTTATATATGTGAACCACTTCATACCATTAAACCATATGGGAACATTTGACCCTTAGTTTTCAGAGTATTTCTATTTATCACATCAGAACACCTTGTTTACTTTTTCTTTCATCAGGCCACAGTAGCCTGAAAGTGTTAATGCATCCACTATTTAGCTAACTTATTTCTAGAAATAGTGTTGATATACATTTTAAAATATGTGTATTTGTAGTTAATATAGTTTTTATAAAATCATATTTTAAATTTATATATTGTTTTCCTTTTGGAAGTCCAAACATCTCTTAAAGCAATTTTTAAAGTTTTAGCAATTTTAGTTTTGAAATAAAATGTTTCATGCGTAAGAAGGCCAGGCAATGGTGTTAGTTTAAGTGGTGATCAAATAAGTCCTTAGTTACCACCAAAAAAGGAGGCAGTTAATTTTTTCTTGCTGTCCATATGCAAAGACCATATAATGTAACTGTTAAAGGTAAATTGCCTGATGGGAACGTAGAAAAACATGATCATGATTCTCCCTCGAAAGACTCAGGATTTTGAAACAAAACCTCCTTAAGAGTAAATGTATTCTTAGAGCATTCATGTTCCTCCAGCCTCAAGAGACCCAGCATGTTCCACAAGTAACTTAAGCTAATTGAAACAACAGGAAGAAAACTGTCATCATGTTTTTGTTTATATGTTTGTGAATTGCATGCTAAACCTGGGAATAGGAAGGCTGTTTGACTCTCCTTGCTAGTCCTAAATTTGGAAAGAAAGTCATCCTTTATACTTTTTTCTTCTTAATTTGATAGATTTGTAGTACATACTGTCTACTAATCAATTTACTAAATGCCATAGATAGTCATTAAATTAGAAAGGCAATGTTTCAGACTTTTTTGAGTCTTGTCTCTTTTATAGTATTGTTGTCCAATTACTTAATTCTATCTTGGTTTATTTTAGGATCTAAAAGTAAGACATAATTATATAATATATTTTGGGATAATGAAGAGGAATGAAAAGAATTCATGACAAAGCTTCAAATTACTGATTTGAAAAAGTGCCATATTTTCATTATTTATACAGATATGATAATGATTTATCTTAGTTATCTTAACATCTTATAAGTGGCTATACTAAAAGATTATTCATAAGCCAAATGTCTAGATAGTCACATGACTGCAGGGAGAAAGGTGTGTCTTTACTGGCCTCCTTTGGAGCCTGAGAAGCACATAGCCCTGATACATTAAATAGCAAGTTTGAAGATGGTCTCTTCATTTTATATTTCTATTCCACAATATATCTCACTAGAGGAATTCAGGTCCTAGGCTTGCCAGAATGTTTGGAAATTTCTCAATGTGGAATGAACATTTGTATATCTTTTTTCTGCTAAGAAGTTTTTCCCTGAAGTCAAAGAATCAAATCAAACCCAATGATTTGAGTTTTCTATATATTTTAGAATTTTTAAAATAAAAAGCACCAAATAAAAGTTTGATGGTTGTTTCAAACTCCATATGATCCTATGTCAGAAAAATATATTGTTGAATAAAGTCTTTGAATAAAGCAAAACAATAGTTTAAATCATTTAGAGAATTCAAATTACCTTATGATCTTTTTTTGGTGTTTGTAAGACTTTTTTTTAAGGAGGATCAGCTTTGCTGGACATTTCCACTTTGGTTCTGTGCTTCCCACCAATGAGCTCTATAAAGGTACTTTGGCTGCCTAAACAAACAAAACTAAATAAAACTGCCAAGGCAAAGCAAAACAAACAAAAACCATGTTTCTAAAGTGCATTTAAGAACAGTTTTATTCATATATAAGAAGTTGGTTAGCAGCTTCTATCTTCAGTTCATGGTGCATCAAATGTGTGATCTGGTTTCCTTTGGCTTTTTATGTAGTAGATTTTTAGCTCAGTACAGGCACGTTAGGATGTTGGTGAGGGTGTTGTAAATAGAATCAGTTATGACCTAGTTGTTGAATTTAGGTAGAGGAACTTATGATCAAAGGGACCTACAAAGAAAAGCATAAACATGTGTGCAGCAAAGGAAAAAAATGAACTACACATTTACAATAATGGCTCCTGATATACTTGCTACCTCTGGAGTGTGAGTTTTGTATCAGTGTGTAGAGTAACAATAGGGACAATCAATGAACAGAATAGAGATGCTGAAATCAGATTGAAAAGAAAAGCATGGCTAAATCTTAGAATGTTCACCAATATTGTAAATACTGAAAATTCTTCAATTTTCCATTGAAGAATATGAAATTGGTTCACAGCTCTTGGAGTAATACTGAATTTGACTGAATATTTAATAAACAGGAAAAGTTTGAATTCAAGTGAATATGTTTGTGATATATTTTGCCTTTTTCTCATAGGACAGAGGAAATTGAATTATATTAGATTGTGTAGGATAATGTATGCTATTGTAAGTGCCCAGGTTTTGTAGTAAATTTGACATTACAATAAAATATCGTCCATTAATAGTGGTAACAAAACATCCATTGGTAGATTTTACTGCATCATTGCACTTTTGCAAATCTGAACTGAAGAACAAGATAGTAATGACTAGCATCAGAAGTAGTTTGTTGCTAATTTCCTAATTTGCATAATGCACCTCTTACAAATGGGATTGTCAGCTTATAGGAGACACCAAATGTTCATATATGAAGTTTAAAAAAAATTCAGCTGAAACATGGCCTAGTTGCCTGGCCAACTGGGTGGCACACTGTTTGCTTGGGATATTGCCATGGTAAATCCTAGTAAAAGTTTTTAAACCCCTTTAACTGGGATTCTCAAATGTTAACCAGTCAATAATGTGTTAGAAGTGAATGTGGTGTTAAAAAATGTTAGTACAGTCTTGATTTTTTAAATCAATATTCTATGATTACTGATAACATAAGTTATAAAAAAAATACTAACATAGCAACATTTATCTGAGGCCTATGTGTGGTATTTGGCTCCTGCTACTTCTAAAATTCTAAGATACCATGGATTATACTCAGCAGTTAAACTTGACAAAAGGATTAATGTCAGTACAAAGTGAAGTTTGACTTTATTCAAGATGATGCACTTTATTTAATTATGTATTTATTAATTATTATTTTTTCTTTTTTAGTTTTTATTTAAATTCTGGTTAGTTAACATACAGTGTAATATTAGTTTCAGGTGTACAATTTAGTGATTCACCCAGTGCTTATCACAACAAGGGCACAACTTAGCCC
>NC_058408.1:96126826-96154922 GCF_002201575.2 Neomonachus schauinslandi | reverse complement strand
TTAGTGATTCACCCAGTGCTTATCACAACAAGGGCACAACTTAGCCCGCATCACCTGTTTAACTCATCTTCCACTCCCCGCCCCTCAAGATGATGCACTTTCAACTATCATACTTCTGTCCCTATAGCACTCTTTCTCTAATCTGCCTAGACAGTAAATGTAAATGCTTTTATTTATATCTAGAAATCATCTCCAGTCTGACCCCAGTTTTTCTTTTCTACTGCTTACCTCCTACACCATCTTCTAATTATTCTTTAAATTAACTGTATCTGGTGTCATCATAGCTCCTTAACTCTTGCAGTCCCTCTTGCCTTCTCATCTTTGCCCAATATTTGAGGATATGACAAAGAAAATAAAAACAGGCAGACCATAAGCATAGAACGTTTTATTGGCCTACACAGCATTTAATTTTTTCAATTGAGTTAGGTCACTCTATTTAAAAAGTTGAGATTTGTGACATGTCAAATTGAAATTCCAGATTCTCTTGAAAAACATATCAACACTGCATCTACCTTCCTACTCAGAAATATTAACTTGACTTTTGCAGTCATTTGAGTTTGCAACTTCTGAATCCATAGTTTGTCCCTTATTCAAGGCCCACAATAAATTTCATCTCTGCCAGAAAGTTTTCCTGTTCTTTCTGGTATTTTTAAAACTCCTATGTAGGGTCGCCTGGGTGGCTCAGTCGTTAAGCGTCTGCCTTTGGCTCAGGTCATAATCCCAGGGTCCTGGGATCGAGCTCCACATTGAGCCCAACATCGGGCTCCCTGCTCAGCGGGAAGCCTGCTTCTCCCTCTCCCACTCCCCCTGCTTGTGTTCCCTCTCTTGCTGTGTCTCTCACTGTCAAATAAATAAATAAAATCTTTTTTTTTTTTTTTAAAGATTTTATTTATTTATTTGAGAGAGAGAGAATGAGAGAGAGCACATGAGAGGGGGGAGGGTCAGAGGGAGAAGCAGACTCCCTGCCGAGCAGGGAGCCTGATGCGGGACTCGATCCAGGGACTCCAGGATCATGACCTGAGCCGAAGGCAGTCGCTTAACCAACTGAGCCACCCAGGCACCCCTAAATAAAATCTTTTAAAAAAGTAAATAAAACTCCTATGTACTTATAATCTGCATCTTTTATTTAGCTTTTTAATGCCTCTAAGAGTTGAATATATTTTATGTAACATTTTGTCTCCCCTATGTTCATTGTAAGCTCTTTGAAGGTAGGGGCTCTGTCTAACTTCTTGTTATCAATGAACAGAGATTGAAAATGCAGTCTGCCTTTGGTTGCCTATGAATGACAATAGTTTTGATAATCATTATCATTATCATAAGTACTCAATGCCATCAATATATTGAACAGATCCAGTCCTTAAGGAGTGTGTATTTTAAATATTAAAGAAAACTTCAAATTTAAGACAGCAAAATATTTGACATTATGCAATTCTTCCTGCTGAGTTAAAAGACATTTTGGTAGCACCTTGGGTTGGTCTCCAACAGTGAGAGATTAGTGTGTGGCAGAAATGTGCACAGAATGAAAATTAAAGCTATTCTTTTGAAATGTAAATACACATTTCCACACCAAAAAATACTGACTTCAAAAGATGTAGCAGATGCACATTGCATGTTCAAAGTATTTTATTTGTTTTGTTCATTGATACTTGTTATGTGTTCCCACTAACGACATGATGAGGCTTAAATTTAAGCATCCATTTTATGCTTCAGTCTTGGCCAAAAGGGCTACCTACCTAATAGAAAATAGAGGAGTCAAAGCACCTTAGGTTCCCCTGTACCTTCATCCTCTGAAGCCAAAGTTATGCCCCACAGAGAGGACATACAAAATGTGAGTTGTTGGAGTCTTAGTTTAATCCCTCCTCCTGTCTACTCTCTGTAAGGCCCTGGATAACGCCTTATTTCCCATTTGCAAATACTAGGGCAATATGCCCTTAAGGGCTTCCACCTTGTTATTGATTTGGCATCAATCACTTATTAACTTTTTGTGAATTTCTCAGCGGAAACAAAATAAAAGCAGATCTACCCCATGGAGCCTTCAGAATAGAAACTCAAATGCATTTACTTAATATCCAAGTGCTAATACACTGTGTAGTTTTAAAGAGAAATGTTTCAAAGGGAAAATGTTGATGTTGCAGCTAACGAAAATGTATATGGTCATGTTAATTTTTCACCCATAAGCTATTCCTTTAGTTTTCCTTTCAGAAGGGTTTGAGCCAGGAAAATTTTGATAAAATTGGAAGTTCATCATTTAAACAGTTCTGCCATGGAAGTGCCAGAGAATGTATAAAACTCTGTTGCTTCTTGCTAATACCCTACAATTACCATTCAGTGTGAGTTTTTGGTACACATGTACATATAAAATTTTTATATTTTATAAAGCCAAATAAAACACATGTTTCAAATATTTAGTCTCTATTTTATAATATTCAACCAGTTGTCATTAAGCCAATATCTATCATGTACCCTCTATGATAGGGGAGGAGACATTTTTTTTTAAAGGTCAAGAATTGAAATAAGGGGCGCCTGGGTGGCTCAGTTGGTTAAGCGACTGCCTTCGGCTCAGGTCATGATCCTGGAGTCCCGGGATCGAGTCCCGCATCGGGCTCCCTGCTCGGCGAGGAGCCTGCTTCTCTCTCTGACCCTCCCCCCTCTCATGTACTCTCTCTCATTCTCGCTCTCTCAAATAAATAAATAAAATCTTTAAAAAAAAAAAGAATTGAAATAAAAAAGCTTATAGAAAACTATATGTTGAGCAATTATGATTATGTTTCAGGCACTCTTCTAGGTTCCAGGGAAATGCAATGGTGAGACCTAATTTCTGTCTTCAAAGATCTCACAATCAAAGGAAGGACATAAACACACATACAGATAATTGAAATATAATACTTTAATGCTAAACTGAATATCCTCTTGGTGTAGAGGGGCCTGGATTGGCAGGCGGGATTTCTATCAGGCTACGTCCTGCTGCTAATTTTGTGACCGTGTGAAGTCACTCAACTCCAAGGACCTCATTATCTAAATGTGTAAAATAAGTTGGATATGTTCTAGATGACTTTTACATTTATTTTAATTTCTTCAATTTTTCTGGTGATACAGGCAATTAAAGGTGAAGATGAGACAAGAATATATGCAACTAAAAATGAAACTAATGCATTAAAATCAAGAGTTTTAAGGGTAAAAGCAAAACAGAAATGTTATTTTTCCTGAAAAAAGTTGTATATCGTATGTAATTTTTATTAGAATGTTCAACTTATAGTATATTTTAATAATATGCCATCTCAATAAGAAATTACTGTTAATTTTTCCCTTAAGAATAAAATCTCTCTTTGATATCTAGCAATGTGAGTTAAAAAATGGTTAAAGTCAATGCTAAATGATATGATAACTGGAAGTGAAAAAGAAAATGTCTTGAATAAATATATCTTCTGTGAATTTTTTCTAATATGTTTATAGCTTTTATATAATATAATTGCATATGGCAATTATTTGATTACTAAATTTTGCTAGGAACATAATTAAGTATAATTATGAAAACATGAAAATCACATAAAGTGACTAATTAACTACAATTTATTTAAAGGAATTGAGAATATTCAACAAGAAAAAACACATTAATGAAACACTGGTTGTGAGCAAAGCACATCCAAAATTACTATTCAGGACTGAGTCTCTGATCAGTTACTGACAAGATGCTGGAACCTGTATATTTATGCCTTTTTTACATGATGATAGAAATGCCTACTCCTCACCATAATTCTGCTACATAGCTTGCATAAAATATGGTAAAAAATTTTCCTGGAGTAATACAGAGCTGTATAAAAACCACACACACCAGTAAATATTCATATTGAATCATAGTACTTACATGTTAGAGTCAGAAGGAACATTTAGCAATCATCTATTTTGGTATCTTTGTTTTATAATAAGGAAAACATTTTAACAGGTTAAGTGATGTTTTTATATCATAACAACAGTGGCACAGTTGGGACTCTCAGTCCTATTCTTTTCCCATTATTTTATAATTTCTTCTTAAAATATGCCATTCTAACTACTGGGAAGAAAAAGTAGAAAAAAATCTATTACAATAAAGCTATAAAATATGTAAATTTGAAAAATTTCATGTTTTAATATGACAATTATTTTTTAAAAGATTTTATTTATTTATTTGAGAGAGAGGCAGGGCAGAGGGAGAGGGAGAGAGAGAATCTGAAGCAGACTCCCCACTGAGTGTGGAGCCTGACTCAGGGCTCAATCTCACAACCCTCAGATCATGACCTGAGCTGAAATCAAGAGTCAGAGGCTTAACTGACTGAGCCACCCAGGCACTCTAACAATTATTTTTATATTAGCAGTATATTGTATTGCAATTTCAGGTATATAAAGAGGGTATATGTGTGCATATTTTAGGTTCTCTCTCTATATTAAGAAGTTGTTTAATTTATCTGTGCCTACACAAACTATCTAAAAATTACCCCCATTTTACACTAAAAATAATAAGATATCTAGGAATAAACCTAACCAAAGAAGTAAAAGAGCTGTACTCTGAAAACTGTAAAACACTGATGAAAGAAATTAAAGAGGATACAAAGAAATGGAAAGACATTCCATGTTCATGGATCTGAAGAACAAGTAGTGTTAAAATGTCTATACTATCCAAAGCAATCTACACATCTAATACAATCCCTATCAAAATACCAACAGCATTTTTCATAGAGCTAGAACAAATAATCCTAGAATTTGTATAGAACCACAAAAGTCACTGAAGCGCCAAAGCAATCTTGAAAAAGAAAAGCAAAGCTAGAAGTATCACAATCCTGGACTACAGGCTATATTACAAAGCTATAGTAATCAAGACTGTATATGACACACAGAATGGAAAACCCAGAAATGAACTCACAACTACATGGTCAATTAATCTTTGACAAAGCAGGAAAGAATATCCAATGGGAAAAAGACAGTCTCTTCAGCACATGGTGTTGGGAAAACTGGACAGCCAAACATGCAAAAGGATGAAATTGGACCACTTTCTAACACCATACATAAAAATAAATTCAAAATGGATGAAAGACCTAAATGTGAGACAGGAAACCATTAAAATCCCAGAGGAGAACACAGGCAGTAACCTCTTTGACATCAGCTGTAGCAACTTCTTACTAGATATGTAAGGGAGGCAAGGGGAAGAAAAGCAAAAATGAACTCTTGGGACTTCATCAAGAAAAAAGCTTCTACACAGTGAAGGGAAAAATCAACAAAACTAAAAGGCAACCTATTGAATGGGAGAAGATATTTGCAAATGACATATCTGAGAAAGGGTTAGTATCCAAAATATATAAAGAACGTCTCAAACTCAACACCCAAAAAACCAATAATCCAATTAAAAAATGAGCAGAAAACATGATAGACATTTTGCCAAAGAAGACATACAGATGGCCAACAGACACATGAAAAGAAGCTCAGCATCACTCATTATCAGGGAAATACAAATCAAAACTACAATGAGATATCACCTCACACCTGACAATACAAGAAGCAACAGGTGTTGGTAGGATGTGGAGAAAAGGGAGCTCTCCTGAACTGTTGATGGGAATGCAAACTGGTTCAGCCACTCTGGAAAACAGAATGGAGGTTCCTCAAAAAGTTAAAAGTAGAGCTGCCTTACCCAAAGAATACAAAAATACTAATTCAAAGGGAGGGATACATGCACTCCAATATTTATAGCAGCATTATCTACAATAATTAAACTATGGAGACAGTCCATGTGTCCATCAACAGATGAATGGGTAAATAAGATGTAGTACACACACACACACACACACACACACACACACTCACACGGAATTATTATTCAGCCATAAAAAAGAATGAAATCATGCCATTTGCAATAATGAGGATGGAACTAGAGAGTATTATGCTAAGTGAAATAAGTCAGTCAGAGAAAGATAAATACCATATAATTTCCCTCATATGTGGAATTTAAGAAACAAAATAAATGAGCCTGGGGGGAAAAAGAGAGAGAGAGAGAGAGAGAGAGGCAAACCAAGAAACAGACTCAACAAACATGGTTACCAGAGGGGAGCTGGGCAAACGAATGGGTTAAATAGGTGATGGGGATTAAGGAATACACTTGTGATGAGCACCTGGTGTTATATGGAAGTGTTAAATCACTATATTGTACAGCTGAAACTAATATTACAGTGTATGGTAACTAGAATTTAAATAAAAACTTAAAAAACAAACAAAAATAAATAAATAAAATTACCTCCATCTTAAATAGGACATTTTTTAATTTAAATTAAACAGAACTTTTAAACCGAGTTTGAGTATAGTAACTCGTATTGTAGTGTTTAGAACTTTGCTAAATAGAAATATTTTACAGATAATGAAGCCAAAATAAATTATTTTAGATGAAGACAAAATATAGGTGTGACATGCCTAGAGTCAAATCACAAAGTCAGTGTTAGCCTAGAAAATGTAATTATCAGGATAATTTCTTCAGTATAAATTAGTGTGCGGTACATGCCTGTTAGACCCTTATAATCTGAAAACAAGGACAGCATAGAAAAGCTACAGCATACATATTTATCATGTACTTGAATAACTGAATATGTCTCATAAAATGAAGTGACTTATGAAGTGGTAGCATTTTGGTAGGAATTACTACAAAATAAATAGAAAATCCATCATCAACCTATTACTTCAATTACCTGTAATTCCTACATTTTACTGAATTTTGTAGTAAACTATATTGTGTTAGGCACTGTGTGAATTTTGATATGCTCCATACCAGCCATGTGAGATGACCCCCATTTCTGAAGAAATCTTTCATGTTCATATCAGCTCACTTGTCTCTTTTAATCTTTTAGCTTTGAATGTTGTCTATATACAGCTGAATTACACTCCCCATCCCTAACTTTCTCTCTTAACTTCTGAGTAGCGTGTCTAATTGATCTTTTTACTGACTCCTCCAATAGATTTTTCAGAATAAATGGCTCTAATACTGAACTCTCAGTTTCCCCTATAAACCTGCTCTTCTCAAATCTTTCCCATCTCAGAAAATGGAAACTATTCCATCAGTTTGGAGCTGTAGACAAAAACGCTGGAAATCTTTTTCAACTTTTTTCTTCCCCAGTCTCTCATCAGCAAGTCCTGTTGGCTCAATCTTCAGATGATGATCTCCACCTGTATCATCCCAGTGTAGGGCACCATTTTGTCTGTTGCCTGGCTTATTGCAAGCATCTTAGCTCTTCTCTAATGGTAGCTGATTCTACCCTTTCCCCACCATAGTCTGATCATACTATATTGAGAGTCATCCTTTTAAAAAGTAAGTAAATCATGTCACTTCTAAACTCCTAAACTCCTGTATTAGGTAGGGTTCTCCAGAGAGAGAAAACAGATATATAGAGATTATAGAGATTATGGAGGCTAAATCCTAAGAACTTCAGGGTGAATTAGAAAGCTGGAGATCCAAGAGACCTAATGGTGTAGTTCCAATCTGAAGGCTGGCAGGCTTGAGACCAAGGAAGAGCCATGTTTCAGTTCAAGTTCAAGGATAAGAAAAAGCTCGTCTCCCAGTTTGGAGGCAGCCAGGCAGGAAGAATTCTCCCTTTATTTCTTGAGGGTTGCCCTTTTGTTCTATTCAGGCCTTCAGCTGATTGGATGAGACCGTCCATATTAGGGAGGGCAATCTGCTTTATTTGGTCTACCAACTTAAATATTAATCTCACCCAAAAGCATTCTCATAGAAACACCCTGAATAATGTTTGGCCAAATATCTGGGTATCTCATAGCCCAGTCAAATTAACACATGAAATTAACCATCACAAATCCAATTCTCTCTTAATTGCATTTTTATTACTCTCCTCCACATGCATTCTGTTTTGGCCACTCTGGCCTCCTTGCTTCTCCTCATTTTCTTTTAGTATACTCTAGTCTCCAGGCTTTCTGCTTGCTTTCATATTTTTCCTGAGATGGTCTTCCCTTAATAGTGGCCTGGCTCAACTCCTCACTACTTTCACAACTCTATTCCATGTTTCTTCCTCAAAGATGCCTTCCTTGACTGTCCTTTCCAGAGTATTCACTGTCTCCCTTAACGTGTATTATTTATCTTTATAGCACATGTCTGACTTCCTTTCTATTTATTTATTGTTCTTTGGAACACAGTTTCCTTTGGTGCAATGACTTTGCCTCTGTTCATCGTGGTATTCTCAGTGCCTAAAATAGTCTTTAGAACAAAAATTTGTTGCATGAATGATCTACCTTACAGACTAATAAGGGAAACAATTTGCATATAATAGTTTAAGAAGATATGATTGCCATGAATTCCCTGAGACCACACTTAGAGGCTATCCCTGGCTTCCTCCATGAGAGAATTAGAATTCGAATTTTATCATTGTATTATTCTGTGGGCCTCTTAGCCAGCCTGGATTATTTATGTGAAAGCAACAGACAAGGCTTACAATGAGGTTTTCACTGTTGGATACATGAATTCGAATATTTACGGAAGATTTATTTGAGAGGAAAGCTGGATAGATGCAATCCTAGATTGTGCCTATAAAAATTTCATGTACTCTCAGGGTAAACAAATAATTTATATAACCACAAGGGGAAAGGATTAGAGACAGTTTAATAGTCGTGATTGTCTTATGTATAGTAAATACTGTGATGGCACAGATACTCATAAAATGGTGATGGCCACTTGTACACAGGACCAGAGAAACATTTTGTGCCTCAATAGGCACCTGTCAGAACAGAAGCCATTAGTAAGCCTGTTGGTAGCGTTTTAATGCCCCCATTACTTCTGCTGACTGTAGAGTTTGCCATCTGTTAAATTTTTGAATGAGGTTGGTCCTTAGAAGTGCTATCAATTTACTGAGATGTAAAGAAAGAGCCCCAAAATCCAAACCTCCATTTTGGAGGTGAGCTTTGATGTTTCAATAGATTTTTCAGTATTTTGACAAGAAGCAAGTAGGTTTTTTCATTCCCTGTTAGATTTCAGAAGAATTTCCTGACTTTGGTGAGATATTTTCCCAGATTATCTCTAACATCCCTGTAAATTCTAAGAAGCCACAGGTCCCTGGTGATTCCCTTAGTACTCATTCCTCAGTCTGCTTGTCTTTCAACATACTTCAATATCCACTTATTCATACTTGAATATGAATGAAAGCAGTTTTTCTTTTGGGATTATTAGCAAATTTAACAGCATACCTATAACACATCATATGCTCCACAAAATAATATGGTAGGACTATTGAAATGAAATACAATAAAAAAATTTTTAAGTATTTCTATCTATAGAATCTAGATAAAATACAATCTGAGATGCAGTTTTTTAAAAAAGGTTGTTGATAACATTATGTTGATATTATTGATAATAAATCTAAAGATATGTATTAGTAATCTTGAATTTACCCTTGCATGTTTTGGCTTGTGATCTTAGTTTTCAGAATTAGCTGATTATTCATTATAATTACACTTAAGGATATGATGTAAGCATGAATTTTTAATAAATTAGACAGCTTTTGCAAAAGAAAACAAGGATTAAAAAGTAAATATTTTAAAAATTGCTACATAGTACCTATCTTATAGTGTTCTTCAGCTTGTCACTTTCATCTAGTGGGGAATGGGAATCGTATCAGTCAATCATGTATTCATTCAACAAACATCTCTCTGGCCTTTACTGTGTCAGGTCCTGTGTTAGGTACTGGACAGGTCTTTGGAAAGTGAGAATATGGCAGAGAAACAGAGAAAGACAATCTGGAAAACTGACATCCACTAATGTAGTAGAATGAAAATAATTCAAATTGTTATAATAAAACATTTTGCTGAATTTCTCATATTTTGTACATTATAACAACTTACATCTAAAGCAATAGTAGTTCTTAACCTAGCTATGCTTTAGAAATCTTGGGGAGCTTTTAAAAAATACCATGCCCAGGCTCCAGGTGTAGAGATTCTGATAACTGGTCTGGAGTGAGGCTGAGTTATGTCACTGTTTATAGATAGATAATCACCAGATGACTGTAATGGGCAGTCCCAATTAAAAAGCACTCATTAGCTCCCTGTCTTATTTTCCAAATAGTTCCTCATTCTAGATACTGATGACCTTGCAGTATTTTCCTGTAGTTGGTATAATAGGTTCTTACCGAACTAGGTAAAATTCTTTGCCTGTTATTCAGTGTAATATTGACACAGTAATAGCTACTGTTTATTTAGCATCTACAATGTGTCAGACATTGTGTTAGAAAGTGTACATATGTATTTGCCATCTTTACAATGACCCAGCAAGTTAGGTAAACATTTTTTGGACCTTCTGTGAAGACTTAGAGGTTAAGTAAATTCTTTGTTTACCAGATAACTAGGATCAGGATTTTAACCCAGACCACTCTGAACTCAAGGCTTCTTTCCAGACATCGCTGCCTTCATGTTCTGACCTCAAGCTGCATCTCTAGACTTAACTATGACTCACTCCACTTTACATATCCTGGGCAAACAAACATTTTCCTCTTCACCCACTCTCATCCACCACATTCTCACCTGTCATTTGCACATCTTGTTAGCTTGTGGAATGCCCTTGCCAGTCAATTTAATTTACCCTTCTTAGCCATCCTTAAGACAGAGCTCAAATGCAGCCTCATCAGTAAATCCCTCCTGGATCTTCCCAGCTGGAAGTAATCGCTTCTCTGTCTCACCTTCCAAAGTGTCTAATCTGTACCTCTCTCAGGTGCACTCATCATTCTCTACCTTATGGTTATATGTGCATATGATTAACAGTCCTGTTTATGGGATCCTTGAGATCATAGCTATGTCTGATTCATCTTTTTATTCTGTATTACACACCACGCAATACCTAGCTCATTGTAGATGCTAAAAAAAAATATTTGCTTAGGGAATACACAACAAATGAGGAAAGAGTAAGCAATTTGATTAAGGTCACCTACGAATCTATACTTGTGGCAGGAAAAAAACCTGATTACACATACAATAGGAGGTATAGTGCAAGACAGCCCTATTTTTTTTTAAATATCTGCATTTTGTATATAGTGATTTGATTCCCAAATGTGTCAACTTTTTAAAGGGATTTTATGGATGCTTTGATTTTATATGCAAACCAAGAAAGTAAGTGACCAATAAATAAGAAATAGAGGCATTTCTCTGTTCCTAGTCATTTGCTTAAGCAACTGGAAAGAGAATAGAAAACTGTATATATGTGTGATGGCGTGGGATGATAGTATAATTGCAAATGGTTTTGCCGTAGCAGTCTTTTATTTAGAACATCTCCTTTTCACATTTATGCAGGAGAATTTCACATTCAATGCATTTAAAATGCATTTAGCACATATACAACTTGTACTCATTAAGAGAACACTAATGCATGTAGCATACTTATCAGAAATTATGTACTTTTTTCCAGTATCTAGAAGAAACAATGCTCAGATAGCCTCTAATAGCAAAGTAGAGAAAAAAAAATGAAAACAAAACTATTGCTTAGGATGTCCTTGGTAGTTCTAAAGAATTTTTGCCTTAATATTGATTTAGAAAATTATTCTGAGTCCCACAATGGGTGATTTCATTTTATTTGCTTCAGATAGCATCACTTTGTACCTGTCAGAGATTATACAGGCCAGGGAGTTTTTCCTGACCAGTGGGTTGTTACTTATGTTACAGGTCACAACTGGTGTGTGGTATCTTTTGTACTGGTTTGCAGTAAAATAAAAATATTATAAGTTGTGAAAAAATTGGCCTTAAATTAATGTTAATGAAATTATGAATTATAAGTTGACTATATGCTTAGGTGTTCTGGCAATATATATAACTGGAACATTAGAAAATCACTATCTAATTGCAATTACAAAAAAGTTATTTGAAATTTACAACCTATTTTATAAAGCTTAATTATTTTGCTTTTCTTTCTCAGAGATCAGAGATAGGCAAATTTTTTTGTCTGTAAAGAACCAAAGACTAAATATTTTAGTCTTTATAAGTCATACCCTCTCTGCTGCAAGTATCCCATAGCACAAAAGTAGCCATAGATAATAGATAATAGATAATACATAATGATAATACATAAATGAATGAGCATGACTGTGTTCCAATAAATCTTTGCTTACAGATACTGAAATTTGAATTGCATATAATGGTCCCATATCATGAAATATTATTTTTCTTATTATTTCTATTTTATATAATATATAATTATTATATTATAATAACATTATTATATATGTTATGTAATAACATAATATACATTATTTCTTATATTTCTTATTATTTTTCTTTAAATTCTTAGCTTGTAGGACATAACAAAAAGAGGAGGTGGGCCAGATTTGACTCATGTACCATAGTTGGCTTACCTCTTCCTTAAATTCTAACTGTAAAGCCAAAAACTGTACTTTATTGTCCTAAGACAATTTTGATTAGTGGTGAAGTTTTAAGAATATTACAAGGGATGATGAGATAAATGAACAGAAATATTGTTGCCATGCAATGCCTCAAAAACCCAGTGTGAAATTAAAAATTATCATGAAAACAAATTTTACCAACAGCAGGAGTATCTGTTATGGGGGGTGGGGGGAGAGATTTACATTTCAACTGCCAAGTGCAGTTAAATTTTACAATACTATTACAAGTGTTGGTAAATTTAAATTATTGATTTTATTGTTGACTGTATTGTGGAAAATATACTACAATGTATTCTGCAAAATTAATATATTTTAACATTCTTCATCTCCCTAGTGTTTAATTTATACCACTTCACTGTAAAAGGTGATAGCATCAAAGTATTGCTATTGCTTTATGGAGAACTATATTTATCTTCTTTCTGGAAGTGTTTAACTTTTTGTTCCTGTACCTATTGCCTAAAATATTTTTAAAGATTTATTTAAGAGAGAGTGCACACATAACGCAAACTAGCAGGGGGAGGGGCAGAGAGAGGGAGAGAGAATCCTGAAGCAGACACCCTGCTGAGCATGGAGCCCAGTGCAGAGTGCCAAACCCAGGACCCTGAGATCATGACCTGAGCCGAAACCAAGTCAGCTGCCTAACTGACTGTGCAACCCAGGCGCCCTACCTATTACCTTTTTAAAAATTCTTTTCAACTTTATTCATGTATAACTAACAAAATGTAAGATATTTAAAGTGTGCATCATCATGATTTGATGTACATATACATTATAAAAGGATTCCTCCTATCTAATTAATATATCCATCATTTCATACCTCACATTTTCTCCTCTTCTCCGTCCTCCTCCCCCTCTTCCTTTTCCTTCCTCCTCCTCCACCACCTCCTCCTCCTTCATCTTCATAAGAACATTTCAGTTCTGTTATCTTAGAAAATTTCAATTATACAATGCAGCATATCGTTATCTATAGTCACCATGTTATATATTAGCTCTTTAGACCTTATTCATCTTATAGCTGAAAGTTTGTATCCTTTGACCAGCCTCTTCTTATTTCTTCCACCTCTCACCCCTGGCAATCACTTTTCTACTCTCTGTTTCTGTGAGTTTGACGTTTTTCTTTTAGATTTCACATATAAGTGATACCATCAGTATTTGTCTTTCTCTGTCTGGCTTATTTTGTTTAGCATAGTGCCCCACTGTAAATAATGCTGCAATGAATATGGGAGTACAGATATCTCTGTGAGATCTTGATTTCAAATCCTTTGGATGTATACATGGAAGTGGAATTGCTGGATCATATGGAAGTTCTATCTTTAATTTTTTGAGGAACCTGGATACTGTTTTCCATAATGAATGTACCAATTTACATTTACATTTTTTTGATCAAATTTTTTTTTTGCTATTGAGTTGTGTGAGTACTTCATATTTTTGAATAATAACCCCTTATCAGCTATATAATTTGCAAATATTTTCTGCAATTACATAGGCTGTCTTTTCATTTTGTTGGTAGTTTACTTTGTTGCTCAGAATATTTTTAGTTTCATGTAATTCCACTTGTTTATTTTTACATTTTGTCAAATCAAAAAAATCTTTACCAAGACCAATGTTAAGGATCTCACCCCATATGTTTTCTTCCAGGAATTTTATGGTTTCCAGTCTTAAATTTAAGTCTTTAATACATTAGGAGTTGTCTGTTCCCTTTTAAAGGATCAGTCTTTGACATTTATGTTTCATTCTTATATATTCCCAAATGCAAATATATTATTTTCTTTTGGATTTGTACACACGTTTCAAAACTCTAAAAGTATAGTACTCATCTAATAACAAATATTTTTATAATCAAAGGTGGTACCATATTGAAAAGTATGAGGGTAGTCAGAGAAAGGTTTTTCCATCAGGTTGTGTATGTTCAAGTTGATTTCCTTATTAGCCATTGGATTTCAGTAATAACATAAGACAGAATAACAGAAGATCCATAAAATAATATTTAGTTAAAGCAGTATAGTTTTTACATGGCCATTTGAACTTAACTTCTTTGTCATGAATGATGTTTGACCTAGCTGGTCCAAAATGTAAATAAGTATGCTTGCAAAGGAATACATGACTTTCATCTTGATACTTAATCTATTTCTGAACTCCTCATTGACTTGGACCCTTATCTTCATTCTTCATCCAGTGTTTGAATCATACCTCATCTCACTATCTTTGATTGCTATTTCAGTTGCCTATTTGGTCCAGCATGGGATGATAGTCAAATACAGAGACTCAAACAGGCAGTGAAAGTATCTATTGTGTACATTAAATGGTAATGAAAAATAGTGTTTTCAAGTTATTGTGAGCCCTATGTGATTAAATGCCATTTCTTGGGCCAGGTATTTAGAGCTGTGGGTTCAAAGGAAGCATAGGCTTAAAGGTCAGTAGATTTCTACTGACCTTTAAGGTCAGGATTTCTGATGAGATGGAGGTGAAGCAGAGATGTTCAGAGGGTATTTTAGAAACAGTATATGGATGAGCCTAACACTGTGATAAATAGGGCTTGGATATGTAATCCTAGGGGAGGAAATTGGAGAAGTATCTTTTGATGCAGGTGTTCACAGTTTTTGGTGATGAGGCACATGATAAAAGCAGGATATAATAGTTTGGAAATATTAATTTGAAATACCTGAAATGGCCCTAGAAAATACTATTTGACTGATTAATTGTTGCCATGATGGCAATGCATTTCTTTTCAGTAATCTGAAGGAAACTTGAAACTATCTTTGGGAGAAGAGGAGAAAACTGTAGGATTCAGAGAGTTGGCCATTTGAAACTAAGCCAGCAAGCACGATTTACTTTTTCAATGGCCTGAGCTCCTTAAAATGAATAGGTATGGTAAGTTTTCAATTTTCAGCCTTGATCTTAATTGACTGCTTTCTCATAATTCACATACTCTACTCAGCTAGGAAAACAAACAACAACAACAAAAATGTTTATCTTGTTATGTAAGAATATTAATGAAAATACTGTGGTATTAGGGAAGTGATCAAAGAAGAAATCATATATAATATGCTACTTTATTCAGGCATACAATTAAATCCAGTGCCATACAGTGTTACAAATTGACTAGCAAAACATACCCAAAGAATGGATGAAGCACATGGAATAGCACAGTTTTTTTGACCTAAAAAAAGATTAAATAAAATTTAGAGTTTAGAAAGAAAATAAGGTTTCTGACTCTTAATTTGGAAAGTAAAATGAAAGATATTGATCCTGGGTGCCTGGGTGGCTCAGATGGTTAAGTGTCTGCCTTCGGCTCAGGTCATGATCCTGGGGTCCTGGGATCAAGTCCCGCATCGGGCTCCCTGCTCAGTGCAGAGCCTGCTTCTCCCTCTCCCTCTGCCATTCCCTCTGCTTGTGCTCTTCTGTCTATTTCTCTGTCAAATAAATAAATAAAATCTTAAAAAAAAAAGAAAGATATTGATCCTATATTTTTCCCTTTCGACCCTCACAATCCAGCTTCCTATAGGCACATGACAGTTTTGAAAGCAGGGATAAAGATCAGGAATTGATCTTTATAAAGATTATAAAGTATTGATTATCTTAATTAATTTTCAGATTCAAAACTAATACCCTGTGAAAGAAAATGAAACATTTAGATCAACAGGGAAGCAGTAAAGGATTATTACTAGATTTTTAATGTTATTAGGTTTTAAATAAATATTCCTTCTAAAATAGCTTTGAACAGCATTTCTTCTTTATCTTTTTAAAAAAATTTTATATGAATGCTTTGGTCAAAATATAACCTGAACACATTTTAAGTAGTTTAGGAATATGGACCATATGTAAATTTTTAACTTGACTTTCCACATGGGTCAGATTTGATTTATATTCTTTCAGTGCTGAAAAAAACTTTCCTATCTTCAAATTTCTACATGCTGCTTTTTCTCATGAGTATGTAAAGATTTCCAAAGTCCAAAGTTTAAGCTTTCAAAAGATTTCAAAATCTACATTCAATAAATTTTACTAGCTGCATTAGTCTCCTAAGTCTGTCATAACAAAGTGCCACAAACTATGTGGCTTAAAACAATAGAATTTTTTTTCCTAATTTGGGAGCTAGAAGTCTGAAATCAAGGTGGTGGTAGGGCTGTCTTTCTGATGGCTCCCTGCAATTCTTAGCATGGCAATTCTTAGCATTCCTTGACTTGTAGCCATATCACTACAATCTCTGCCTCCAACTTCACATGGTTTTCTTCTCTGTGTCCCTGTGTCCTCTCTGTGTCCTGTCCCCTTCTTATGAGGAGACCAGTTATTGGATTTAGGGCCCACTTCAATCCACTATGATCTCATCTTACCTTCATTTATTACATCTGCAAAGACTTTGTTTCCAAATAAAGTCACATTCTGAAGCTCTGGGTGGACATGAATTTGGGGGGACGTTATTCAATCTACTATACCAGCTTAAAAAGTTTCAATATCTTCATTCAAACTTACCAAGTAGGGAAGAAATATAACCAAAAAGACAGGAAAAAATTTTTAAAACTACATTAAATGATTTGGCCACTATATTACAAGATTTGCTACAATTTTATTGCTTTTTCTCTTTTCCTCTTGCCTGATGTCTTCTTGGCCTGATTATTTCTCAGTTATTGGAAAAATTTGCATACCTCAAATATTCAACCAGACTCCACCAAACCATTACAAAAGAAATTATGCTTTTTTGGCCTTTTCTCCTCATGAATGAAGTGTTCCATTATAAATGCATCTGCTTTTCCGTTTCTTGATTTGAAGGTATGTAAATGTGTAATGCTTAGAATAAATAAAAAGAACAGATGGCAGGACCTTAAAGATCAAATTAGCTTCGTATCCATCTGGAATTTGGGGATGGCTTCATTATTTCCTTCTAATTCGTTCATTCTTTCCTGAATTCTCTGGTGGAGAATTTTAGGCACATTTGTGCAATATAAATATCTTAGAGTAATAATATAATATGATTCAGTTATAAAATAAAATCTGAAAATAATTCTGTGGAGCTCTAATAGTATCATTGTCATTATAGTTACATTTGGTGGTTTTCCAGAATTAATATTGCGGCATAGATACTCCTCAAGGACACACCAAAAAATCTATTTGGTGTCCAAGGTGTTTCAACATACCTGCTGTTCTGATAAGTTAAGTTTCAAATATGTCTTCAGTAAGTACTAAATTACTGTGCATTAACTTTAACAATGTCAACATGTTCTATTTCATTAGCCTGATGTGAATCCTATGTAAGCTCATAATATGAAGTGTATTTTATCTGTAAGAATTCAGTGTTTGTTTAACAGGGACTTCTTTAAACAATGCTTGAGGGCCACAGGGAGAGTATGGAATATTTTCACTTGGCAATAATGCAAAGTGTACTGTAAGTGAGGTTATGTCTCTGATCCTATACTTCTCATTTTTGTTGGGTGAAAATGAAGTGAAGGAAATGTGCTCTTCACTGTCAGCTAAGAGGAAGGATCAGGTGTACTCTTCTCTCGTTTTACTAACCCTTTATACACAGCCAACTAGATCATTCCTATTTTAAGTCAAAAGATGCCTACATGCAAACTTCAGTTGCCTAGGCATAAAATTAGGTCTGTGGCCCATTAAATTAAGTGTAATTATCTCAAAAATCCTGCCCAAATACCATGTCCATTTCATCATTATTCCACAGAAGAACCTGAAAGTAGTATTCCCTTTTGAAAATCATTTGCTTAAGTCTCAACTTTTCACTTGGCTTTTGGATGTTCCTACTCCAATCTTGTCCATGCTAATCCATTGTTGTTTCCTTCATATTCACAATTCAGATACTCTGCCTTGTACTCCATACATATCATATTCTCCCTACACATTGCCCTCATTTTCTTTCCTAAGCTCCAACATGTATTGCTCTTCTGGTCTGAGATGCTGAAGTTTCTTCTCCCCAAGACATTTTCTGAGCAATTCCAGTCCTTGTAAATTATATCACCTATGAATTTCTATTACATTCTGGAATTGATAAAATACTATATGGTACTGTGTGACATAATGGTTTTATCATTCTTTAATTGTTTCACGTCTATTCCTTTACCCTTTACCAACTCAAAATAAAATTCATGCATGCAGGACATGCGTACTGAACTCCCACAGAATCTAATATCATTTTACATGATTGTGAATAAACAAGAGAAATAGTTTAAATATACATGTTATTAGAAGAGGCATTATTATAAGCACTTCACACATCCTAATGAATATATTCTTCAGAACAAACCTCTGAAGTGGGTATTATTCTTAGTTATTTTAATGATGAGGAACTTGAAGCACTTTGATGTAAAATAACTCACCAAACAAATGCAGTAAAGAATTCAAATGCCAATAGTTTGGCTATGCTTTTAAACCTTATAGCATATGGCCTCTACATGTTAGATAGTTATGAATATTTGGTCGACTAATATAAATTGAGAAATTCAATATGTACATTTAAAATATGATTTGTCACTATGTTTCCTGTTTAATTTTATCTCTGGCTTCACGGCAACTTGGGATGGTAGACATAGCCCTAAAAAGACTTTCAGGCAATGTGGCACAGGATAAATTCCCACTTTGACAAGAGCACTCTGTTTCAAGCACAGAAAATACAGATCACATAGACAGAAAGTAAAAAACTCATTGCTGCTTTTAAAAACAAAATAGCTTCTCCACAGAGTGGAAACAGAGCATAAATACAAAACTTTAGGCAAGCTGGAAGTCATTGGCTAGTGGGGCATACTTCTGGGGGGAGCCGGGAACCTAGCTCCTGTAGTGGGGATTAAAATAGTCCATGCAAGATGGGTCATTAGATTCAAGTTCACTGTATAAAGCCAAAGGCTCCTGTGAGATTCTGTTGCTTGTGAATGGGGGCAAAACATGCTTTTGAAAGTTGAGCAGGGACTACTGCTGATAGTAAATTGCTGGCTCTAGGAGAGGAAAATGTACCAATGAGGCTTGAGAGCAGGAATATAGCCAAGCCACCCCTGGCTCCATAACTGGGTTTGTAATATTCCTAATATCACCTCAGGACAGAGACTGCAAATAGCTGTTATGTGGCCTAGTTTGGGACTGACTGATGGTCTACATAACAGTGGTTTGGAGGAGTCTGCAAGCAAAATTCCAGAACCTATAAAGAAATGTATTCCTAAGAAAAAGAATCACAAAAATCAACATTTGGAGCATAAATTTATTTCTCATGAAATTAACTTTATGGAACATTATAACTAAAGACTTTAAAATAAGTTTATTTGGGATGCACAATAAAGGAGTCACATCCATAGAAAAGGACAGAGTGATTTCTTAGCAGCAAAAATAGGTACCAGGAAAGAACAACAACATATTAAAAGTGCTAAGTGAAAACAGCTATCAAACTAGAATTTGTTATTTTAATAAGCCAAAACTAATTAATATTCAAAGGCCAAAATAAGGATATTTTTCTGCGTAAAATGATTGAGATATTTACTCCATAGAAACTACCACTGAATGCCCTATTATAAGATATATTTAAGTAATAAGAAAAGTGAATCCAGAATGAATGCATAGAATACAAGAAATAAGAGTGAGCTCAAAAACTGAACTAAACTTAACTAACATCTGTAAAAAATAAGAACTAGGTTTGGTGTACCTGGGTCGCTCAGTCGGTTAAGTGTCTGACTCTTGGTTTTGGCTCAGATCACGGTCCCATGGGTGGTGAGATGGAGGCCCGGTGCTACTTTGGGCTCTGGTGCTCAGCGAGGATTGCTTGAAGATTCTCTCCCTCTGCTCTTAACCCTACTAGTGCGCATACTCACTCTCTTTCTCTCTAGAATGAATAAATAAATCTTTTTTTTTTTAATAATAACTGGGTTTTTTGCTGTTGTTCTTAAAAAGATAAAAATTAACATTTTAGACAAAAATTAAAAATATCCCAGAGTAGATAAGTAAATTGAGCTTAGGTCCTGTGCCTGGAGGAAAAGAGAAATACTAAATAACTTTAGACGCTTTGCTAGCAGAAAGATATGCATATGTTAAAAATTAACAGTAACATGAAAGGAGAGAGATATAGTCTATAGATCCCAAACACATTGAAAAAAAAAAGATAACTTCATTAACCAAACAGAAATCAGGAAAGGAGAAAAAGATGAAGCAAATATAAAGTAGCAAATCAGATCATAGGAAAAGTCCAAATATATCAATAATCGTAATAGATGAATATGGACTAAAAGATAATCCGATTTGATTTTAAAAATCCAACTACAGGGCGCCTGGGTGGCTCAGTTGGTTAAGCGACTGCCTTCGGCTCAGGTCATGATCCTGGAGTCCCTGGATCGAGTCCCGCATCGGGCTCCCTGCTCAGCGGGGAGTCTGCTTCTCCCTCTGACCCTTCCCCCTCTCATGTGCTCTCTCTCTCTCATTCTCTCTGTCAAATAAATAAATAAAATCTTTAAAAAAAAAAAAAAAAATCCAAGTACATTTTGCTAATAAGGATCAGACTTAAAATAAATCTACTCAGAAAGTTTGAAAAGAAACAATAAAATATATCATGCAAATATTAATCACAAGAAAGATTTTAGATTTTTATATTATTAAAAATCATATTAATATGAAGATAATAATGGCATTATCAATATCAGAAAACATTGCATTTATGGAACTTTTACTACAAATAAAGCATGACTCTACCTCATAAAAGGAAAAAATCCATCAGAAAGATATGACACTGATAAACTTGTAAGCATCTAATCACATAGCTTCAAAATGTATAAAGCAAAAATTGACAGTTACAAGGAGAAATTGACAATCCACCAACAGAATGAGATATTTTTAGCATTCTCTGGTAGAAAATGATACATCAAGCACACAAAAAGAACTAAAGATTTAAGCACAATAATAATTTTGATCTAGTAGATATTAAAAGAACATATTAATCATGATAGTATATTCATCATTTCATATATAGGTCATGTCTACTCCATACTTTTATTTCTTTCCTTCTCATCACCTAGTATGCCATCCTTTACTTTTTCCTGTCAGTGCAAACACTACTCATTTTTCATAGCCCAGCTCAAGTCTTATTTCCTAAAGGAAGTGTTCTTTACTGTTTGTATGTATTCTTTTTTCCTTATAAATTACTCAGGGCACTATAATTTGTACATTAATTTGTCTCTTTAATTGCAAGTTGTTTGTGCCGCTTAGATTTCTATATTTTTCGGTTTCACAAAGTGCCTGTAAATACTATCTTTAAAACCTTTTCTAGTTCTCACTTCTTTCTAGCATCCAACATAGCTTTACCATTTGAAACCAGATTGATTATGAACCAAATATAGCAACTGGGGCAAGGAAAGTTGACTCTAAGCTGTGAGAACCATAGTAGAAAGTTATCTTTAAACAAATATTGCAAACAACTGTTTATGAGGGAATATCAATTTAGTCCTGTTCTGCTACCAGAGAGAGGGGGGAATTACATTGTAAATCATCAACTCTATAATGTAATGAAAAGGAACAGCATGAAAATGTTCCTACTGACACATATGGTTTGATTCATGAAACAATTTCTTCATACCTCTTAGGCTACTGACTGACTCCTCAATATAAATATTTCTGAAGATTCCACAAAGGCCTACCCAATCACAGAGTTGAAGAAAAACCCTTATGTAAAAACAAATTTCTGAGGTTTAAACAAGAAACTGTTGCATGTATGTAAAAGCAAGTGACATAAAAGCAATAATTTGCAAACAAGGTTCAAGGAATTCACGATTTCATTGAACACTACAAGGCTAAGTGGCTTTCTCAGTTATTTATTTTACAAAGCCTTTGCCAATCAATAGACTAGTCTGTTACCAAACAAATGACCAGTGTTAAACAGCAGCAAGAAAAGGATACACTGCTTTCACTCAGGTATTGACTAAGAATAACCAGGGAACAGAACCATATCCTATAATTGAGTCGCCTACTGAATATTATTTGGAAAAACCACAAACTACTCAAAAGAACAAGGGTAGTGATTGGGACTAAGCTTAGGAAAGAACCTTAATTTTTTAAGTAGTCAAACTCCAAAGTACACAGTAAATGCTTATTTAAAAGAAACCTAATCTTATTAAAGAATTTATGCCTAGGGGCACCTGTGTCGCTCAGTTGGTTAAGTGTCTGCCTTCAGCTCAGGTCATGATCCCAGGGTCCTGGAATCAAGCCCCACATCGGGCTCCCTGCTCAGTGAGGAGCCTGTGTCTCCCTCTCCTGCTCTCGGGCTTGATCTCTTTCTCTCTCTCTCTCTGTCTCTCTCGGTCAAATAAATAAAATCTTAAAAAAAAAAAGAATTTATACCTAAATTCAAATCAATGTCAGTTTGAAATATTGCTAGCCATCTATATATACAAGCTTGGTGTTTTCTGACAAGGGGCAAAACAGGGCTTCACAGACCCAGGGATCTGTAGTTATAAATTAGATACTATTCTCCAGTGCCTTATTTGGTGTCAATCATTTATCAAACAAACAAGCTATTCTCTTACATTCATCCTCCATTAGTGAAAACAGAATATTTTGGGTTCTCTTTCTAAATCAAAATGCTGGTAAACACTGTATGCACTTTCCTACCAAATCAACATTCTGAAAGTGATCCATGTAATGAAAAGAGAATGAAGAAGAAAATTGCCTGGAGACCTGGATGGTTGAAAAGAACAAAGAAAAGTAAAAGGGGCATATCCTTCTCTATTAGTAAGTAATATTCTGACTATGAAGTTAGGCATTTTAAAAACATGCCCAGATTTTCTTCTTTGGTTTCCATGATATTGCCTAATCAAGATGTTCTCTTCTCTGAAAAGTTCCTTTATTGACCTCTTTCTACCTTCTTGTAGTCAAATCCTTCCTCTACGTCCTGGGAAGTCTGCTCTTTCCTATGAGTTCTTCCCTTGCAAAGAAATTCATTTTTTTTTAATGGCTTAATCTCATCATCTATTTTGAGTGATGAGTCACAAAATACAGTGTACTCTTGAAAAACAAAAGTTATGTTTATCAGCCATAGCTCACATTTTCCGTCCAATCTTTTGCTCCTGATTCTTCTACCTTGATGTCTTTACATCCATGCAAATGCTCTCCAGTGGCTTATTTTAAGTTCTAACTGGTCCATAAAGGAGTCCACAGTTAGTGGAAAGAACATGAACTTTGGAATAATAGAGATCTGGGTTCGAATCCTAAAAAATACTGATCATCCTTGATCTTGAGCCTTGTAACACCTCTGAGCATTTTTTTTTTTTTTCATTTATAAAAGTAGGATGTCAGTTGTTGGACTCTCCATTTCTTCCATGGAGTAGCTTATCTCCTGTTTTCTGTTTCACTGCTCCCTAAGGGCTGCCTATTTAGGACTATACCCACATCCTATCTACTACACAGGACAATGATTTTCTGACCAGTATCTCTTTGTCTGCAGAACATACTTCCCACATTTGAAACTCCAGTCTGCCTAGTCTGAGAGAAATATCTGGCTATTGAGGGACTCTTGATTTGATTTGACTAGCTTCACTTTCATGAAATCTTGCTTTGATCATAGCATTAATTACTGTTGCCACTAAGCAGTGAAAGGAAACTCAACTTGCTCCTCCACCTTAGTCAAGCCCTTTCTGCTGTTTCAGGCCAGTCCATTTGGAAATCTCTTAGGTTAGGGCAGACAGCTTGAAGATATCCATGTTTGGGTCTCTTCAATCTCAGTGTTTTCACCTCTTAAAGGGAGATCATCTTTTCTTTCCTCCTCTAGGCTTCCAAAATAGTCCTAATTAGCAATTTCCCAAGTTTCTGATGCCCTTATCCATAATATAAAAATTCTGCTTAGAATAAAAACACAACAATGATCCTACTTCACTTCCAACTGCCAATTAAGTCAACTAATCACAGCTTTGGAACCCCATCCATCACACAGAGCCTCATATATTCATTTGTCATCATGCTTACCTATAACCCCTAATCAGGAAAACCAAGGAAGCCCTCCTGTACTTGCTTTCTAGTTACATACCACACTGACCAATTTAGATTTGAGCCAATTTTCCCTACCTTTGCTTTCCACATGAATTCCTGGCATTTAGTCCTCTTCTATTTCTCATTATAGGACCTTCCCAATTAAATATTCAAATTGGTTCCTCTCTGAGTTTTCATTGCCTATTCCTTATTCCTGTCTTTTATTGTTAGAAAGCTATTACTGTTTCTTCTTTTTATTGTCATTCTTCCCATCTGATCATATTTTACATCTGTTCTGCATTCCAACACTAAAATATTATTTGAGGAGTTGATATGCAGATTAAGAAAGCAGCACATGGGAAACTGTAGAACAGCTTAGCACATGGCAATAAAAATTGGTTTCCCTTTCTCTTTTCTGGCGGAGAGATATAATCTTTGCTGTTTGAAGCTTATGGAGCTTGTTTTCATATATCTCTTATAGTAATTTAGTTATCATACTTTATATAATATTTGCTTATGTAACTGCTTAGTTGTAAATTCCAAAAAATTAATTCCCCATACATTATGCTATCACAGGACCTAGCATATGTTAGCCCTCAGTACATGATTATTGATTTGAAATGCTTTATTCACTCATTACATAGAGAATGCTTTAACTCAACAAACTACTATGAATGGATTTGTGTAGACATATTAAATCATGACAAGTTTAAGTTTATTCTTAAACTCTGGGGAAAAAGGATTGCCTACCAAATGCTGTTTTTATTGCAATCCTGAAATTTGGATCTAGTGGGCATTCTATCAAAATTCTTGTAATTTATTTAATGCAGCTATTATTTCCAAAATAAGTTTAACACAAACATAGACATTCCTAATATGAATGAATTGGAAGGAAAACTAATTAAATTGGTGAATACTTGCTTTAGTTTTAATCCCTTTAAGAAATATAATAATTGCAACTATTATAACTACTCAGACATTGTCTAATGGAGTTTTAATTAATAGATAAGGATGATCCCTAATTAGCTCATCAAAATACTAGTCTGAAGAGTTTCAACCCTACATATATTGCAATTACATTGTTTGAAGTCAATAAATACTTCTAAAGCACTTAAAGACCAGTTTGCATCCTTAGCAGAGTAGAGGTGCCCTCAACCTTTTTTCTTATATGGTTAATTTATTTAGCCCCCCTTCTCTTCTTAAGAAAGAAAACAAACAAAAACAATACAACAGGTTTGATTATCTCAGTCAGCATTCTGACCTATTCTGAATTACTATAGTTCAAATTA
The DNA here is from genome assembly GCF_002201575.2 of Neomonachus schauinslandi. Classification (NCBI taxonomy): domain Eukaryota; kingdom Metazoa; phylum Chordata; class Mammalia; order Carnivora; family Phocidae; genus Neomonachus; species Neomonachus schauinslandi. The sequence goes on along the minus strand of NC_058408.1, from coordinate 96,129,298 downwards.
ATGTGGTTTCTTTTTTTTAAATATCTATTTATTTATTTATTTGAGAGAGGGTGAGAGAGAGACAGTGTGTGCATGTGCACACGTGTGAGTGGCGAGGGGGAGAGTCAGAGGGAGAGGGATAGGGAGAGGGAGAGAATCTCAAGCAGACTCCCACTAAGCACAGAGCCTTCTGACCTGGGTCTACATCCCATGACCCTGAGATTATGACCTGAGCCGAAATCAAGTTGGATGCTTAACCAACTGAGCCACCCAGGTGCCCCTGTGGTTTCTTTAGTAGATATCATATGCCCAGTAATTGTACAGGGTTGTAGAATTATAAAGCTAAAAGGAAATCTTCCCCTTGGATTAGTTATTTGAACGGTTTCATTTTACAGATGAGGAAGAAATTGATTTATTATGTTTCCTATGGTTAATCATGAGGCAAGGGCCAAGCCAGGCTTCTCTTTGGATGTCCCTGAGTGTTAATTCTGTGCTTTGTGAAAATCAAATGAGTAACGTAAATAAAAAAATTGAATCTATCTATCATCTATCATCTATCTATCATCTATCATCTATCTATCTATCATCTATCTATCTATCTATCATCTATTGGATAACAAGCATGAAAACAAAAGTACATTTGAAGTTTAACAAAAAGTAATAGGCTTAACTTAAGGACCCTAGGCAATTCTACATTGAAAACAAATAAATTAGAATTTCTAATTCATACATTCAATGAAAGTAGGGTACTGCTATTCTGCAAGAGACTTCGGCACACTACACTCAAGACTTCATTCATTCATTCAACATTGATTAGATTTTCTTTTTGTCGGTTTTTACACTGTTTTTATAAAGTGCCAGGTACTCCAGATGCTGGGGATAGAAAGCGAATAAAATACAAGTGGTATGATAGAGATTTGCAAGGAGCGACAAAGCAGTAGTGAAGAAGGGCTCCCAACCCAGACTGGTGTGTGTACATAAAAGATGACTTCCTGGGAGGGGCAATGTGGGACCTAAGTCCTTAAGGGTAAGCCAGAATTAGCCTGACTTTGTTTATATCAGTAAAATAAATTAAGGAAGTACCAGCTGAAAAATATTCCATCTAATTCAGTTCTTCGACTTTGGTCTGGGATCATTCATCTCTTGTTTGGCAATTAGGGCTTCTTCCATTTCAGGATAAAAAAAAAAAAGCATTGTAGCTGGAACCCTATTAAAGTAATTTTTCAGCTTCGGCTTCCCAAGTGGTCAACACTTGGCCTATTTCAGATAGTTTTTAAAGCAACATTAGCTTTCCTATTCAAATGACTTGAGGGATTTTCATTACTGGGATTGTTTTTTTTTTTTTTTTCTCTTTTCTAAAGTTTTTATTTAAATTCCAGTTAGTTAACATACAGTGTAATATTAGTTTCAGGTGTACAACACAGTGATTCAGCACTTCCATACATCACCAGGTGCTCATCATAAATGCACTTTTTTTTTTATTCTTATGTTAATCCCCATACATTACATCATTAGTTTTAGATGTAGTGTTCCATGATTCATTGTTTGTGCATAACACCCAGTGCTCCATGCAGAATGTGCCCTCCTCAATACCCACCACCAGGCTAACACATCCTCCCAACCCCCTCCCCTCTAGAACCCTCAGTTTGTTTTTCAGAGTCCATCGTCTTTCATGGTTCGTCTACCCCTCTGATTTCCCCCCTTCATTCTTCCCCTCCTGCTATCTTCTTCTTTTTTTTTCTTAATATATATTGCATTATTTGTTTCAGAGGTTCAGATCTGAGATTCAACAGTCTTGCACAATTCACAGTGCTTACCATATCCTCCCCAGTGTCTATCACCCAGTTGCCCCATCCCTCCCACCCCACCGCCCACTCCAGCAACCCTCAGTTTGTTTCCTACAATTAAGAATTCCTCATATCAGTGAGATCATATGATACATGTCTTTCTCTGTTTGACTTATTTCGCTCAACATAATACCCTCCAGTTCCATCCACGTGGTTGCAAATGGCAAGATCTCATTCCTTTTGATGGCTGCATAATATTCCATTGTATATATATACCACATCTTCTTTATCCATTCATCTGTCAATGGACATCTTGGCTCTTTCCACAGTTTGGCTATTGAGGACATTGCTGCTATAAACATCGGGGTGCACGTACCCTTTCGGATCCCTACTTTTGTATCTTTGGGGTAAATACCCAGTAGTGCAATTGCTGGATCATATGGTAGCTCTATTTTCAACTTTTTGAGGAACCTCCATACAGTTTTCCAGAGTGGCTGCACCAGCTTGCATTCCCACCAACAGTGTAGGAGGGTGCCCCTTTCTCCGCATCCCCGCCAACATCTGTCGTTTCCTGACTTGTTAATTTTAGCCATTCTGACTGGTGTGAGGTGGTATCTCATTGAGGTTTTGATTTGGATTTCCCTGATGCCGAGCAATATTGAGCACTTTTTCATGTGTCTGTTGGCCATTTGGATGTCTTCTTTGG
>NC_058408.1:96012758-96116826 GCF_002201575.2 Neomonachus schauinslandi | reverse complement strand
TGCCTTTGTTGCCTCCCAAAGATTTTGAACAGTTGTGTTTTCATTTTCATTGGTTTCCATGAATTTTTTAAATTCTTCTTTAACTTCCTGGTTGACCCATTCATTCTTTAGTAGGATGCTCTTTGGCCTCCATGTATTTGAGTTCTTTCTGACTTTCCTCTTGTGATTGAGTTCTAGTTTCAAAGCATTGTGGTCTGAAAATATTCAGGGAATGATCCCAATCTTTTGGTACCAGTTGAGACCTGATTTGTGACCTAGGATGTGATCTGTTCTAGAGAATGTTCCATGGGCACTAGAGAAGAATGTGTATTCTGTTGCTTTGGGATGGAATGTTCTGAATGTATCTGTGAAGTCCATTTGGTCCACTGTGTCATTTAAAGTCTTTATTTCCTTGTTAATGTTTTGCTCAGATGAGTTGTCCTTTTCAGTGAGAGGGGTGTTAAAGTCCCCTACTATTTATTGTTGTCGATGTGTTTCTTTGATTCTGTTATTAATTGCCTTATATAATTGGCTACTCCCATGTTTGGGGCATAGATATTTATAATTGTTAGATCTTCTTGTTGGATAGATCCTTTAAGTAGGTTTCCTTCCTCATCTCTTATCATAGTCTTTGGTTTAAAATCTAATTTATCTGATATAAGGATTGCCACCCCAGCTTTCTTTTGGTGTCCGTTAGCATGGTAAATGGTTTTCTACCCCCTCACTTTCTTTTTTTTTTCTTTTTTTTATTTTATTTTTATTATTTATTTGACAGAGAGACACAGTGAGAGAGGGAATACAAGCAGGGGAAGTGGGAGAGGGAGAAGCAGGCTCCCTGCAGAGCGGGGAGCCCGACGCGGGACTCGATCCCAGGACCCCGGGATCATGACCTGAGCCGAAGGCAATCGCTTAACCGACTGAGCCACCCAGGCGCCCTACCCCCCACTTTCAATCTGGAGGTGTCTTTGGGTCTAAAATGAGTCTCTTGCAGACAGCATTTCGATGGGTCTTGTTTTTTAATCCAATCTGATAGCCTGTGTCTTTTGATTGGGACATTTAGCCCATTTACATTCAGTGTAATTTTTGAAAGATATGAATTTAGTGCCATTGTATTGCCAGTAAGGTGACTGTTACTGTATATTGTCTCTGTTCTTTTCTGGTCTATGTTACTTTTAGGGTCTCTGCTTACAGGACCCCTTTCAATATTTCTTGTAGGGCTGGTTTTTTGTTTGCAAATTCCTTTAGTTTTTGTTTGTCCTGGAAGCTTTTTATCTCTCCTTCCAATTTTCAATGACAGCCTAGCTGGATATAGTATTTTTGGCTGCATATTTTTCTCATTTAGTGCTCTGAAGATATCATGCCAGTCCTTTCTGGCCTGCCAGGTCTCTGTGGACAGGTCTATTGTCAATCTAATGTTTCTACCATTGTAGGTTACAGATCTCTTCTCCCGAGCTGCTTTCAGGATTTTCTCTTTGTCTCTGAGACTTGTAAGTTTTACTATTAGATGTCGGGGTGTTGTGCTCTTTTCATTGATTTTGAGGGGGGTTCTTTGTGCTTCCTTGATTTTGATGCCTGTTTCCTTCCCCAAATTAGGGAAGTTCTCTGCTATAATTTGCTCCTATATTCCTTCTGCCCTTCTCTCTTCTGGGATCCCAATTATTCTAATATTGTTTTGTCTTGTGGTATCACTTATCTCTCAAATTCTGCCCTCGTGATCCAGTAGTTGTTTATCTCTTTTTTCTCAGCTTCTTTATTTTCCATCATTTGGTCTTCTATATCACTAATTCTCTCTTCTGCATCAATCCTAGCAGTTAGAGCCTCCATTTTTGATTGCTCCTCATTAAGAGCCTTTTTTATTTTGACTTGGTTAGATTTTAGGTCTTTTATTTCCCCAGAAAGGATTTCTCTAATAACTTCCATGCTTTTTTCAAGCCCAGCTAGTATCTTTAAAATCGTCATTGAACTCTAGTTCCAACATCTTACTAATGCCCATATTGATTAGGTCCCTGGCAGTCAGTACTGCCTCTTGTTTTTTTTGGGGGGTGATTTTTTTCCGTCTTTCATTTGTCCATAGGAGAAGAGATGAATGAGACAACAAATGCTAGCAGGGTAACAACGTCCCTAGGAAAATATACACTAAACAAATCAGAAGAGACCTGAAACCAGGGGAAAAGAAAGGGAAAGAAAAAAAAAAAAGAAAAAGAAAAAGATTAAAACAAAAGTATATGATCAAATATGATCAGATATGATCAGGCTGGTGAATAGATCATTGCCACATGTAGATTTTGGCCAGATTTTGTTCTGTTAGAAGAAACTGCCTCTCAGAATTTTAAAGAAAGAAAAGCTTATATGTGTACAAAAATAAGCAAAAATACGATAAAGGGATGGAATATGACTGTAAAGATGAAAACTATAAAAGATTTTATAAAAGGAATTGATAAGATAAGAAGTTGGTTGAAAAAAGAAAGAAGAGAAATTAAAAAAAAAAAGGGAGAGGATGTGATCAGACAGGAGACTAGAACAAAGACATACACTAGAGATTTAGGGTATATTTTGGTCTGTTAGAAGAAACTGTATCCCAAAATTTTAAAGAGAGAACAATTTATATATATACACCAAAAATAAGGTTAACTACTATGAAGTAATAGAATATGACTATAAAAATGAAAAATAAAAAAGATTTTTAAAAAAGGGATCGATATGATGTTGGTTGAAAAAGGGAAAAAAAATTCAGAAAAAAAAAAGAAAATTAAAAAAAATTAACTTTGAAAGACTAAAGAATCAGGGGGAGAAAGCCATCAATTCTATGTACTGTATTCCCCTAGTGCTGTCGTTCTGCCATTCTCACTGATTGGTAAACTTGTTCTTGTCTGGCTCTTCTTGGTGATCTTCTGGGGGAGGGGCCTGTTGCAGTGGTTCTCAAATGTCTTTGCCGGAGGTGGAATTGCTCCACCCTTGCTGGATCCGGGCTAAGTAATCTGCTAAGGTTTGCTCTCAGGAGCTTTTGTTCCCTGCAAGCTTTCCGTACAGCTTTGGAGAAGGAGAGTGAAAATGGTGGCCTCCCAGTCTCTGCCCTGGAGGAGCCGAAAACTTGGGGCCCCACTCCTCAGTGCACCCCCAGAGAAAAGCAGTTAATCACTCCCTTCTCCCTGGTCTCCGGCTGCACTCCGTGCTCACCTGGCTTATGACCAAGCATTTCTATCTCTGGCACCGGACCCCATGTGGAGTCTCCAAACCCAGCAGATCCCTGCAGTGCACTCCCGCACCGCTCCTTCCGGGGGAGGAAGGGGAGTCTCCCCGGATCTGCCACTTGTTGGGTCCCTGCTGGAGGAGCAGTGGCCCGACTGTGCCGTGGATCATGGTTTATGGCAAACCCTGAGCTGACAGCCTGCACCTCAGCTCCTTCTCTGCAGCTGTCTTCCCGGCTTTGATACCTGGGAGCTCTGCTGCACTCCAGCACCCCTGGTCTTTCTGTGACCCCGAGTTTCCCGAGACCACACTGTCCCCACGAGGGTTCCACCCCCCGCTTAACCACTGGAGTGACGTCCCTGAGCAGAGCCAACTTCTAAAAGTTCTGATTTTGTGCTCTGCTGCTCTATCACTTTCTGGTAGCTGACTGATGGAGGCCCCCTCCCCCATGGTCTATCTTCCTGAATATTGCCTCGGATTCACTTCTCTGCACATCCTACCTTCCAGAAAGTGGTCGCTTTTCTGTTCAGAGAGTTGTTGCCATTCTTTTCTTCAATCTCCTGTTGAGTTTGTAGGTGTTCAGAATGGTTTGATCCCTCTCTAGCTGAATTCCTGGGACCAGACAAAATTTAGGTCTCCTACTCCTCTGCCATCTTGCTCCTCCCCCCTTTCTTCTCTTTCTAATCACCAGTATAAACCTCTAGCTCAAGCATCATCAAGCAGATGATCAGTAGTGGTCATTGACAAATGTCAAAGAATAAGGAGAATCAGATTTGAGAGGCTCAGCTGTAAAAAGCAAACCAGGGTTCAGATTCTCATTTAAAATCTTCTGTGGCCATCCGGCATTATCATGGTCCATTCTATTTGATATGTTCACAACTTTTAACTATTTTAAACATCAAACCTTCTTCAGAGCTTACCCTTGATCTTATTATTTTTTTTTTGAAGTTACTATATTGACATATAGATAACATAGGGCACAAATGTCTTCTCCAAGTAAAAAGAAAGGGACAATGAAATGATAGATTTTGGAGCTGCAAAAGGATTTAGATATCCTGTCCAACTTATAAACACCATCCTGGGATAGTTCAGTGATTTATCTGAGGTTACAGATACTTGCTTTTACCAGCTGGTTCCAGAACATAGACCTCCTGTCTTTTGCCCAGTATTTATTCAGCTATATCTTAGTGTTTCCACATCAATGCATTCAATTTGTCTAAAACTTATGAAGTAGGTTCTATTGACCAAGAACTGATAACACAGTAGTGTAAGACACCAGTACACATGTGCATATGTGTGTATGTGTGTGTGTGTGTGTACAATTTCTCTGCTAGAGAAGCTGAAAGTCTAGTACTGGGAGTGGACAGGAGGGGGGCATATACATAACAGATATGCTACTCAAACCTTCGTAATTATCTCTAATTGATGAAGACATTTTTTTCCTGCTGAATTAATTTTTAAATAAATTTTAAAAGATTTATTTATTTATTTGAGAGAGAGAGAGAGAGACAGAGCACAAAAGCAGGAGAGGCAGGGGAGGGAGAGAGAATCTCAAGCAGACTCCCCACCAAACATGGAGCTCGATCTCCTGAACATAAGATCGAGAACTGAGCTGAAAACAAGAGTTGGATGGATGCTTAACCGACGACACCACCCAGGCATCCTTTTTCTGCTGAATTTAGACATGACTTCAACATCTGCCCCTGTATAGCTCTCCAGACTATTTATCTTTGAGTATTCTCATGCACAATGAAATCTTTTTGCCATCCAAGGTTAGTAGTTTCCTTAAAGAATTAGCTTTTAGGAGACAAAGGAACATAATTATAATAACAATAATACTAATAATAGATACCCTTTATTACTAAGTTGTAGCTTCTAAACACATTATTATTAAAGCAAAATTGCTTATACATGAATCACCTAACATCAACTTAGAATGTTCTGAATTTTAGGAAATATGGATCTGTATGATCTCTACTGTGCTGAGTGCTCTATAAGTGATTAGTGGCTTCTTTCTCTGTTTGGTCCATGGTTGTGGGTCTGCTTTGTATTCTTGTAAGTCATGCATCATTAAAGACTTCATAACTTTTGAGTTTTATACTAAAATCTCTACTAAAAATATAAACTACTCAGGTCTTATTTGCTCTATAGTTTCTTTTGAAAAACAGTGTTGCTCTTGTTGAAGCAATGAATGATGGAGGAGGAAAATATTGAGGAATACTCTTTAGACTTAAATCTGTACTATCATTGGGGTTTGGATTAAGGGAAGGAATGATTTGTGGGTTTACAAGCTATGAGTAAGGAGGAAACTGTAGGCAGATCCATGGACAAGTGGAAGCAGAGAGTCAGGGAGGTTTATAGACCTTGCAGATTGTGTCTTTCCTCAGGATCACAATGGTATGTACATGGTATGTAATGATATGTGTTTTGGAATCCAGTGACTATTTCTCAGTGGCAACAGCAAAAGAACTAAATTCTCAGAATGTAGCTTTTTCTAAATATTTGGGAAAATAGAGAGAGAGAGAGAGAGAGAGAATGGAAGCTTAGTGTGGGCTGCTGACAGGAAACACATTTTACAAAACTGCTTTTTCTTGAATGGCAATTGAATCAACTCATTGTCATCAAGCTTTAAGTGAATGAGTTCCTGCAGTTGGCAAAATTGAATAGGAAATGCCTTAATTTTGTTCTGGCCGTGGTCCAACAACAAGAGAGACTTTCAAGTGTGGAATTACAGAGCTGTGCTGAATGACTCCAGTGAACTCTATGTAGGTTAACCTTTTCAGGGAGGTGTGGGGGCACTGCTTGCTAATGGCAACTTTGTGAAAGAGTTGGATGAAAGCTTGGGAAGTGTGGGGATGGCAAGTGATGCATAGACCAGCTATCTTTGTCCCTTAGCACTAGATGGAAATGTGGGTCAAAAGTAACTACTTTCATTAGTACATGGAGAAAATTGTTATTCAAATTAGGTGTCATTTTGCCCTTAACCAAAAGGCTTTTGATGGTTATTAATGGTAAAACTTCCAGATGTTACATGTTCAATAATAATTTTGACTGGGATTCATGGTCAGGAGAATGTGTTGATAAGTAGATCTGAAGGAAAGGACTTTTATAAAGGCATTTGATTTGCTGATCTGTGTTTTTTCTGCATGCTGATCAAAGAAACTCTCTGCACCTTCACAAATAAAGATCTGGGGCAGATATCACTTTTATGGTCACGTTTTATTACTCAGGGGCTGGTTATCCAGGGTGAGTCAGGATTCTGACCATGATTACTGACCAAACTTGAGAATACTAGTTGGGAGAGTATAAATTGCATTAAAAAAAAAAGGCTTGTGTGTGTGTGTGTGTGTGTGTGCACGCGCGTGCCATGATTTCACAGAGTCAACAAGTAGTTTTTTCCAGAATGTATTTCTAGTAATAGTTGGAAAGGAAAGGAAAGCAGAATGTGGTCCTTTTCCTTTAATATTTTCTTACTGGATATTATTTAAGGTTTCTGAATGTTTCATTCTAGGAGCATTTACTCCATATTTTAGAAGGAACTGGGTTATTTGCCATGTAGTCACAGTGGTTTGACCACATTTGATATTTGAACTCTTCCTTAGATGGAATCACCTGCATTTTACTTTAGAAATCCCACTGCAGGACTTGCCTGGCAATACAGTTTTTATATTTTCCCATTTACTTTTACACTATCCCCATTTTCTAGTGGACAGTCTGCTGCCAAGGCCATTCTCAAATCAAGTTCTGAGTGTTGGATACTCAGGGTGATACATCTCCATTTGGGGAAATTTACTATAACTTTTGTTGTGAGAAATGGATCTTTACATCACTCTCCTGCTAGATTCAGTGACTCACCAATGAATGAAACAGAATTAGATTGAAACATCTGTTTGACCCAGCAGACTCCTTCCTTGGGGGACTGTGAAATTTAAGCAGCATGGTGTTGCAGTTTTTACGCATATCAAGGCTAGAGAAATGTGAGGTAGCCACAGTGATGCAGGGAGCTGACTATTATAAGTGGACTGTGCACATCTCTTTCTAACTCAGAGCTCGGTGACATTGTTGGCAGCTTGATGTGGACCAAGGTTGGAGTATTTATACTAGGACATAGGCAGTGCTACAGATAGTTGTTGTTTTTCTTTCCCTCCCTGGAAAGCCAATTGTTAAACATTTAGCAGCCCGCCATGGGCCAGCATACCTAAAACACTTTTTAAAAAAGAATTTGTTCTTCAATATAGGTGTTCTCAAAGTGTGATGTATCAGCATCACATGGAAACTTGTTAGAAATGAAAATTATCTGCCCATCCCTAACCTACTGAATTAGAAACCGTAGGGATGGGACTCAGGAATCTTTTAACAAGTCCTGCTTCCCAGGTGAATCTGATGTATGCTAAACATTGATAAATGTATGCTAAAATGTGACAAACCACTGACCTGAGGACTAACTGATTGAGGAACAGTAAATTATGCTTAATTAACTGTACGCTGACTATAATTTAATGATTAATTATCTCATACTTGTCCCACTGCACTTACTAAGCTTTCAGAGAGTAATGTCAAACAGGACTGTTATTTATAGTGCCCACAATGGTTTGTGGGGATGTGTCAAAACTATATCATTTTTAGGGCTCCTAGCAGATGGAAACACACCACTCACCATCTAATGCTCATATTCTTTAACTGAAAGCACTGCCAAGAAGCAAGTGATGTGGGTAAGTATGGTAACTAGACTACCATATTCTTCACTGGGCAAAGAGTCAGAATTTCCTAGAGGTCTTGTAAAAAAACACATACTGCTGGGCCCCACCCCCGGAGTTTCTGATTTGGTAGGCCTAGGGCCTGATAATTTGCATTTCTAAACAACTTTCCCAAGTGACATGATGTTGCTGGTCCACACACACTCCTGGAGAACACTGCTCTAGAACATCTTTTGAATGATCTGTTTTTGTGTGAGTTTCTGCCTCTCAGTTTTTTGTTCTCCCCTGTTCTACATTTAGCTTGGCTGTGATTTCTCCTCAGAGAAGGTACAGCCCACATCATATGGGGCATGATTTTTAATGTGCAGGAGCCTGCTGAGCCCTTCATTTCCTGTCAAGATATTATTCAGAGTCATAATGCACTTTGTCATTTTTCTTCATTCTCCTACGAAGTTTTTACAGCCTTGGCACTTTGCTATTGTGTCAGATGAAACTCAGCTACTTCCTCATTGCAGTGTTTTTGGCCTTATGATTCACACCTTTCACTGCTACCAGCTCACTCACTCTGTTGTAGAGAGTGAAATAAGAAGAGGATGAAACTCAGGTGGATTAAGTTTTCATGTTTAAAGGAAATAAATACATTCTATTCAAAAAGGGGAAAAAATAACCTTTTCAACCTAGTGAGTGAGCTGGTAGCAGTGAAAGGTGTGAATCATAAGGCCAAAAACACTGCAATGAGGAAGTAGCTGAGTAGCATTTTGGAGTTCACATAGATATTGTGATCCTCACACTAAATAAATGAAATAAACAGTACAGATGCCATTATTTCCATTTTACAGAGGAGAAAGTGATACCAGCAAATTCAATGTCTGCCAAGGTCAAGAGAACTACTGAGTGGCCAAAATAGATCATACACTTAAGTTTTCTCACTCAGATTAGTGGAAAACCTAACAGGCTTAAACCTTCTAAACCTAATTAGAAGATGTGACTTCAAAAAATTAAATAGATAACATCAGCATCCCTACTCAAATGCTGCATTATAAGAGTTCAGGAAAAAGGATGTAGACATCCCACTTGATCTCATTTCTAAGGCATGTAATACCTCCTAGAGCCATTATGATAATCTTTCAAATCTTTTAACCCCATACCATAGTTCAAAAGAGTAAATACTTTAAGTTGTGTTTTCCATGCACTGGGAAGAGCTCCTGTTCTGTTGTAGAGAGTGAAATAAGAAGAGGATGAAAGTGTATGGGGACACTCTGCCTCAATACTTATTAGCTTACTGTTGGTGGATAAGTTAATTAACCTGTCTGAAACTTAATTTCCTAATCTGCAAAACAGAAATAATAATTCTTTTTTTTTTTAAGATTTTATTTATTTGACAGAGAGAGCACAAGCAGAGGGGGAGAGAGGGAGAAGCAGGCTCCCTGCTGAGCAAGGAGCCTGATGTGGGACTCGGTCCCAGGACCCTGGGATCATGACCCAGGCCGAAGGCAGCTGCTTAACTGACTAAGCCACCCAGGCGTCCCCAGAAATAATAATTCTTGATTTGTTTACCTTCACTAAATTGCAGATGAAATGATATATATAAAAATATTTTGTCAACTATAAAACATGCTAAAAAGCAAGATTCTATTTTTAAAAAGCTTAGTCTAGAAGGCTTTACATGTAGTCAATGCAACTGTGTTTATTATAGAATCAAAAATGGGCTAGAAGTGAATTGAGTTGAATGAAAGAATCTTTAGGTGACTTCATTGCCTACTGAGCAACCACATGCAGTTGGCCTTGATTCATCCATCAAGCCTCCTGACAGACTGGCTAGCTGCAGTTCTGCCTTTCACATTCCGTGTCTTTCTTGTGACCTAAGTGAAAATACAGAGGCCTGCTCTTCAGATTTCATAGGCGATACAGACCTGGGAGGAGTAGCTAATGCCATGAATACAGATCTGAAATTCAAATTGATCTCAAAAGGCAAGAACAATGATCTGAAAGCACCAAGATAAACTATAACATGGATGAAAAAAAATATATAACATGGATGTAAATAAAGTTCTTCATTTAGAGTAAACATGATCTATTATACAAATTCAGGATGCTGGTGATTTGCCTTAGAGGAAGTTGATATAAAACCATCTGGGAGTTTTAGATGTCTACAAGCTCAAATAGAATGTGATGCATTTGCTCTGAAAAGGAAAAAAAAAAACAACGTACATTGAATAGAAAAATAAGGGTGCTCACTAGCATGATCCGGTGGTCAGAAATTCAGTTTCTGAGGGGATTAGGGTTCTGGTCCTCACTGAACCAATAGCTCTTACATTGTGACCTTGCTCAGGTCCTTTAATGTCTCTTGGCTTCAGTTCCTTTACCCTGTAAAATGAGAATTTGGACTAAATTATTTCTGAGATTATTTCCAGCTTTAAGAATCTGTGGTCTGAGTTGGGTCACAAAAAAGCCTTTTTTGGGGGCACCTGGGTGGCTTAGTCAGTTAAGCATCAGACTCTTGGTTTCAGCTCAGGTCACGATCACAGGGTCGTGAGATTGAGCCCCAGTTGTCCGGCTCCCCACTCAGTGGGGAATGTCCTTCCTCTCTCCCTCTCCCTCTGTTCCTCCTCCAACTCATTCACTCTCTCTCAAATAAATAAATAAATAAATAAATAAATATTTTTTTCTTAAATCCTTTTTTGGGAGGTGGAATGTTTTTAGAGGATTGATATATCTACAGCTAGTTGAAAAAATTCAATTATAGAGAAATAACTGAGACCTAAAATGAGAGTATGCGTGTATATATCTTTTTATTTTCTCAGTAATTGTAGCATTTAATTTGATTTTGTTAGCTTCGCTAATGTCCTCCTCAAAAATAATGTATTTCTCAACTTATTTTGTTTAACTGGTATGCCTTAAGAACTTTTCTAGAACTTCAGATTTTCCTATAACTTTCAGGTACAAAACCCAGCAGGGTCCAGCTGGCTCACTTTCCTTCCAAGACAGATAAATTGAACTATATGTGCTTTTACAGTGTGTGGTCTTAGATGTCTAACATGAGACTTTCAAAATTAAGATCCTGTCTACTGCTTGTAGACATATACAGGGCCTCAGACCTTTCTTTGTAGGAATAACAGTTCATCATCAAAACTATAGAGTCATTTTGCTGCCAAAAAAAAAAAATGTGTTGCTTCTCTCCAACTTATAGAAGTATTATTTCTTTAATATAAGCTTTAATTGAGCAGTGAATGACTTAATGGTTTACAGTGCTTCTGGTTTTTAGAATATGCTGGGTTTTTCAGGAGGAATGGCTGCATGCATAAGCATGTTGTTCAATGTTTTAATGCACCTGGTAAATTTTTCCCATTTCATCATATTATTTGTTTGATAAAGGGTTTGTGCTATATTCTATAGATTGGGGTTTTTCTTTGTGTGTTGTTTTATCTGTATTTGCATTACCCTCACTAATTTTTGAAATGTTGAACTGTATCTTAATTAGTTAAATAAATGGGCCTTAATCAGAATATCTCTTCCCCAATCATACCAGATAAAAGAGAATTTATCATGTTATGGGTGTTGTGTTAGAGGAGATAGCAACTTGTTTTCATGCTTCCTTTTCTTCCCTTTGCTTTCTTTCCTTTTCTTCTCTTCTTTCCTTTCCTCCATAACACCCACTCCCCTTCCCTCCTTCCTTTTCCTTTTTTGTTTCTTCTGTATATAAATATTTATTGAATCACTACTGTAAGTTGGACAGACTGAGGACTTATTCAATAGTAAGGTATCTGCATTCATGGTTCTTATAGTCTAGGAGAGGTATCATTCATAAACAATGAAGATGCAGGGTTATAGAACAACTGGCTCAATAATGAGTATCAGAGAAGGCATCCCAGAATAAATAGATTCCAAGCGTGGAGAACTGAATATTGATTTAGTGTTAGCTAAACAAACAGGTTTAGCTTAGGTTGGATGTAGGAAATATTCTAATAGAGGAAAAACATATAGTAAAGTCTTAAGATGAGAAAAAAATATGTAACACAATTAAGCAAAAAAAAAAAAAATCAGTATGGTTGAAGCCTAGTGCATAAGGGGAGACTGGCCAGGAATAGAATTGGAGGTGCAAGATCTTACAGAGGCCTTATGGGTTATGGACCCAAAGAATAACAGTGAATCACTGGAGGGTTGAAGGAAAAAAAATAACATGGTCAGTTTTCCATTTTTTAAAAAGATCACTTTTTCTGTGGAGGGACACAAGATTGATTATGCAATTATTGTTATAGCCCAGGTAAAGGATGATGAGATGATGATGATGCAGCATTGGATTGAGCCAGGGGGTTGGGCAGTGGATACTGGAGTATCTGTTTCATCTGGACAAAACGTTGGAGTGTTTATTTCATTTTCAGGTAATTTCCTTTAAAGCTATTGTTAGGGCATAGGAGTTAAGATGGTGGAGTAGTAGGAGGACCCTATGCTTGCCTCATTCCTCAAACACAGCTCGATAAATGTCAAATCATTCTGTATACTTAAGAAATTGATCTGAGGATTGACAGAACAAACTGCACAAGTAAGAGACCACATCATGGAAGATAGGATGTGCAGAGATGTGATTTGCAGGAGAAAAGGATCACAGGTGCTGCAGAGGGCAGGTAGAGATGTGAGAGAGAGAATGAGAGAGAGAGAAGCACATAGGATCTCACACAGGGAAAGCACTTCCCCAAAGCCTTGACTGGGAAAATGAGAGGGGCTGATTATCATGAGTTTTTTTACAACCAGCAGAGCTCAAAGATGAGTTTTACAAGTCCACACCATGGCTGGTGTTGAGCCCAGTAAGCACAGTGGTGCTCCTGTGGAGAGGGAGGAGAGAGGTCTGGGAGCAGATGGTGTGATCCGAGGACCCCCTGGGACATGCTGGGAGAGATGGATCCCCCTTCTTGGAGTGCATCTAGGAGAGGTGGCATTGCCTCTCAGGGGACAAAAGACCCAGTGGGTGACATTGCGCTTCCCCGTCCCTTAAGCATAGGGGCAGAGACAGCTGCTGAGGGCGGCTAACCTGGACCCAGGTTTTTTTGCTGTGCTTTATTCTAAACTCCAAGCTCCTATGCATTAGTATGACTGCCCTTCTGGGACAAACTGTCATTTGCCTCAGCACATTAAGACCCTTCCAGAGGATCAGTGTGGGTCTGTGCCACATGGGGTCCCTAAAGTTTGGAATTTTGAAACTCAGCTTATGTGCCTGAGATAAAACACAGGTGCACTGGGTTGCCAGGTGGGCAGAAATGGCCCAGACACAGGGTGAAGGCAGGGATCTGAAGGATACCTGGGACACTGTTTGCTCTTCTGTGAGGGCTTCCTGGACAGCAATGGGTGCAAACTCCCCTCTGTGGTGATGAGGGAGAGGGCTGGTGCCACTTTTCTTCCTTGCACATTAGCATGGACTGACTTCAGTGAGCAGCACAACACCCATGGTAGATGCCTGAGCCACTTACACAACCCCACCCCCCACCCCCGTGCTTTGCATGTGCTTCTTTCACCAAGTGTGCCTGAGAACCAGAGCAGCAGGCCTCTCCCCAGAAGTCCAGGACAACACACCCCCCCCCATGCACCAAGTCTCCTGACTGTACAGTGCTGCAAAGCTTCAACTCTTTTAACAAGCAGACTGGAGCACACCTAGTTAAAACACCATGCACTGGCTGAAGTCCAAACACTCCCCACTGCAGGCAAGGAGAATCTCTGCAGAGGACTGACCTGAGGGAAAGAGCAGCAGAGTGCACACAGCAACACACCAGAAACACTTCCTGAAGCACAAGTCTCTGGACAGTGACCTCTTAATAAAGACATTACTCTCAGGAGCAGGAAGCATAGTAGGCTTTCCTAACATACAGAAGATGACAGAGAGCACAGAAACTTGATAGGCCAGAAGAGAGTGGCATGATATATTCAATGTGCTAAATGGGAAAAATATGCAACCAATGATACTTTATCCAGTGAGGCTGTCATTTAGAATACAAGGAGAGATACAGAGTTTCCCAGACAAACAAAAACTAAAGGAGTTCATGACCACTAAACCAGCCCTACAAGAAATATTAAAGGGTACTCCTTGAGTGGCAAAGAAAGACCAAAAGCAACAAAGACTAGAAAGGAGCAGTGAAAATCTCCAGAAACACCAACTTCACAGGTAATACAATGACACTACATTCATATCTATCAATAATCAACACTGAATGTAAATGGACTAGATGCTGTAATCAAAAGATAATAGGGTATCAGAATGGATAAAAAAAAAAAAACAACACAAGACCCACCTATATGCTAAAGACATCTGCAGATTGAAAGCAAGAGGATGGAGAACCATCTATCATGCTAAAGGACATCAAAAGCAAGCCGTAGCAGCCATACTTATATCAGACAAACAATATTTAAAACTAAGGACTGTAACAAGAGATGAAGAAGGGCAGTACATCATACCAAAGGGGTCTATCCAACAAGAATATCTAACAGTTGTAAATATTTATGCCCCCCACTTGGGAGCACCCAAATATATAAATCAATTAATAACAAATATAAAGAAACTCATTGGTAACAGTACAATGATACTAGGGGAAGTTAACACCCCACTCACAGCAATGGACAGATCATCTAAGCAGAAAATCAACAAGGAAACAGTGGCTTTGAATGACACACTGGACCAGATGGACCTAACATATATTCAGAGCATTTCATCCTAAAGCAGCAGAATACAAATTTTTTTTTTTCGAGTGCACATGGAACATTCTCCAGAATAGATCACATACTGGGTCACAAATCAATCCTCAACAAGTACAAAAAGTTTGAGATCATACCATTCATATTTTCATATTACAACGCTATGAAACTTGATGTCAACCAGAAGAAAAAATTTGGAAAGACCACAAATACATAGAGATTAATCAGCATCCTACTAAAGAATGAATAGGTTATCAAGAAATTAAAAAAAACAACAACACATGGAAGCAAACAAAAATGAAAACACGACACTCCAAAACCTTTGGTACACAGCAAAAGCAGTCCTAAGAGGGAAGTATATAGTAATACAGGCCTACCACAAGAAGCAAGAAGTCTCAAATACACAACTTAATCTTACACCTAAAGGAGCTGGAAAAAGAACAACAAATGAAACCTAAAGCCAGCAGAAGAAGGGAAATAATATAATGATTAGAGCAGAAATAATGATATAGGCCAAAAAAACCAGTAGAACAGATCAAAGAAACTAGGAGCTGGTTCTTTGAAAAAATTAATAAAATTGATAAAGTCCTAGCCAGACTTATCAAAAAGAAAAGAGAAAGGATCCAAATAAATAAAATCATAAATGAGAGAGGAGAAATAACAACCAACACCTAGAAATACAAACAATTATGAGATTATTATGAAAAATGATAGGCAAACGAATGGGGCAATCTGGAAGAAATGGATAAATTCCTAGAAACATGTAACTAACAAAACTGAAACAGAAAGAAATAGAAAATTGAAACAGATCCATAACCAGTGAAGAAATTGAATCAGTAATCAAAAATTTCCCAAAAAACAAGAGTCTAGGGCCAGATGGCTTCCCGGGGGAATTCTACCAAACACTGAAGAAGAATTAATACATATTCTTCCAAAACTGTTCCCAAAAATAGCAATGGATTGAAAACTTCCAAACTCTTCTTATGAGTCCAGCATTACCTTAATTCCAAAACCAGACAAAGACCCCATTAAACAGGAGAATTACAGGTCAATATCCCTGGATGCAAAAATTCTCAACAAGATACTAGCAAATCTAATTCAACAGTACATTAAAATAATCATTCACCATGATCAAGTGGGATTTATTCCTGCAAGGGGGATTCAGTATTCACAAATCAATCAATGTGATATACCACATTAACAAAAGAAAGGATAAGAACCATATGGTCCTTTCAATAGTTGCAGAAAAAGCATTGACAAAGTACAATATTCTTGATAAAAACTCTCAACAAAGGAGGGATAGAGGGAACATACCTCAACATAATAAAGGCCATATACAAAAGACCATCAGCAAATATCATCCTCAATGGAGAAAAACTGAGAGCTTTTCCTCTATGTTCAGGAACAAGACAGGGATGCCACTGTCACCATTATTATTTAACAAAATACTGGAAGTCCTAGCCTCAGCAATCAGACAAGAAAGAAAGAAATTTATTTCAGAAAGAAATAAAATGCATCCAAAGAGTCAAGGAAGGAGTCAATCTTTCACTAGTCATAGATGACATGATATTCTATGGAGAAAATGACTCCACCAAGAAACTGCTAAAACTGATACAAGAATTCATTGAAGTCGCAAGATACAAAATCAATGTAGAGAAATCTGTTGCATTTCTATGCATGGATAATGAAGCAGAAAAAAAAGAAATCAAGGAATCGATCCCATTTACAATTGCACCAAAAACTGTAAGATATCTAGGAATAAGCCTAACCAAAGAGGTAAAAGATCTGTACTCTGAAAAACTATAAAACACTTACAAAAGACATTGAAGATGACACAAAGAAATGGAAAATCATTCCATGCTCGTGGATTGAAAGAACAAATATTGTTGGAATACCTATAGTACCTAAAGCAATCTACACATTTAATACAGTTCCTATCAAAATACTACCAGCATTGTTCACAGAAGAGCTAGAACAAACAATCCTAAAATTTGTATGGAACCACAAAAGTCACTGAATAGCCAAAGCAATCTTGAAAAAGAAAAGCAAAGCTGGAGGCATCACAATCCTGGACTTCAAGCTATATTACAAAGCTACAGTCATCAAGACAGTATGGTACTGGCACAAAAACACATAGATCAATTAAACAGAATGGAAAACCTAGAAATGGACCCACAACTATATGGTCAACAAATCTTCAACAAAGCAGGAAAGAATATCCATGGGAAAAACAAAAACAAAAAAAGTCTCTTCAGCAAATGGTGTTGGGAAAACTGGACAGCCACATGCAAAAGAATGAAGTTGGACCACTTTCTTATACCATACACAAAAATAAATTCAAAATGGATGAAAGACCTAAATGTGAGACAGGAAACCATCAAAATCCTAGAGAACACAGGCAGCAACTTCTTTGACCTTGGCTGTAGCAACTTCTTATTAGATATGTGTCTGGAGGCCAGGGAAACAAAAGCAAAAATGAACTGCTGGGACTTCATCAAGATGAAAAGCTTCCAGGGCGCCTGGGTGGCTCAGTTGGTTAAGCGACTGCCTTCAGCTCAGGTCATGATCCTGGAGTCCCTGGATCGAGTCCCGCATCGGGCTCCCTGCTCGGCAGGGAGTCTGCTTCTCCCTCTGACCCTCCCCCCTCTCATGTACTCGCTCTCTCTCATTCTCTCTCTCTCAAATAAATAAATAAAATCTTTA
Organism: Neomonachus schauinslandi; assembly: GCF_002201575.2. Taxonomy (NCBI): domain Eukaryota; kingdom Metazoa; phylum Chordata; class Mammalia; order Carnivora; family Phocidae; genus Neomonachus; species Neomonachus schauinslandi. The sequence goes on along the minus strand of NC_058408.1, from coordinate 96,099,577 downwards.
AAAAAAAAAAAGATGAAAAGCTTCTGCACAGCAAAGGAAACAATCAACAAAACTAAAAGGCAACCTACGGAAGGGGAGAAAATATTTGCAAATGACATATCTGATAAAGGGTTAGTATCCAAAATACATAGAGAACTTATCAGACTCAACATCCCAAAAACAAATAATCCAGTTAAGAAATGGGTAGAAAACATGAAGAGACATTTTTCTAAGGAAGACATACAGATGGCCAACAGACACATGAAAAGATGCTCAACATCACTGATCATCAGGGAAATACAAATCAAAACTACAATGAGATATCACCTCATACCTCTCAGAATGGCTAAAACTAACAACAGTGGAAACAACAGGTGTTGGGAAGGATGTGGAGATAGGGGAACCCTCTTACAGTGTTGGTGGGAATACAAACTGGGGCAGCCACTCTGAAAAACAGTATGGAGTTTCTTCAGAAAGCTAAAAATAGAACTACCCTATAATCCAGGAATTGCACTACTAGGTGTTTACCCAGAGGAATAAAAAATACTGATTCAAAGGGACACAGGCACCCCAATGTTTATAGCAACATTATCTATAATAGCCAGATTATGGAAAGAGCCCAAATGTCCATTGACTGATGAATAGATAAAGAAGAGGTGGTATCTATACATAATGGAATATTACTGAGCTATAGAAAGGAATCAGATCTTGCCATTTGCAATGATATGGATGGAGCTAGAGTGTATTACACTCTATAAATGAGTCAGGGAAAGATGAATACCATATGATTTCACTCATATGTGGAATTTAAGAAACAAAACAGATGAACACAGGGGAAAAAAAAAATAAGAGAGGGGGCAAACCACAAAAGAGGCTCTGAACTGTAAAGAACAAACTGAGGGTTTCTGGAGGGGAGGTGGGTGGGGGATGGGCTAGATGGGTGATGGGTATTAAGGAGGGCACTTGTGATGAGTACTGGGTGTTGTATGGAAATGATGAATCACTGAATTCTACTCCTGAAACTAATATTACAGTGTATGTTAACTAACTAGAATTTAAATAAGTTGAAACATTAAAAAAATAAAGCTATTGTTAGAAAACTAAAACATCTTTTTGTCCCCACTTCTTTCTTATCATTCCTAATATGAGGACATAAAGGCTGACCAAGGAATAGATTTGTAGCTGTGAGAGGTTGAGGTATTCAGAATAGCTTTCTCAATGCTGTTGATTTGAGTAGAAGGAACAGCGCTAAAATAAGAGAGCTCTGAATTTAAACCCCAGTTTGGCTACTAATGAACTCTTTGACTATAGGTAAATAACTTAACCTCTCTAGGCATGCCTTTCAATTCCAATCTTCCATCATTCTGTGGATGCCTGTGTAAAAGAACTCTAAGGAGGAAAAGCCTCCAGGTGTTTATTTGCATTTTGAACATCTTAATACTGTTTTAATCCCTATTGGTATGCATAATGAAATTCTAGATTCAACAAGGGAGAAGCCTTGCTAGCAGTATCAGAAGTCTGAATTTTATTTACTATAAAGTAGTAATTCTGGAACTAAAAATCAGACTTTCTATTTTGCATACTTGTTCAAAGACATGAGAGGGAATTTGGGGGTCTATGAAAGATTTTAGCTATACATTTAACTTCTGAGAATAGAAATCTTTAGTATTGAGAAATTGGGCTATCGTGTGTAGTTGTTTTCAAATGCGAGTCCACTGACTGGTGCCCATTTGATTACATAAAAATCTTCTGTAGGAGCTTGTTAAAAGTACAGATCTCGGGGCGCCTGGGTGGCTCAGTAGTTGAGCGTCTGCTTTCGGCTCAGGTCATGATCCCGGGGTCCTGGGATCGAGCCCCACATCAGGCTCCCTGCTCCGCAGGAAGCCTGCTTCTCCCTCTCCCACTCCCCCTGCTTGTGTTCCCTCTCTCGCTGTGTCTCTCTCTGTCAAATAAATAAATAAAATCTTAAAAAAAAAAATACAGATCTCTGGTCTCATCCTCACAGCTTCTGATCTGTAGGTGGTCTACTGGGTGGGATGGGTGCTGTGCTCCAGCACAGTGTTTTTGAGTATGGTTCATGAAATCACATTAGTCTTACAAAATGTTTCTTGAAGTATTTGAGGTAAAATAAATTGAGAAACACTGTAATATATTCTCTTCTATAGGTTAATACATTAACATATTAGAGAGGTTCTGGGATATTTAAATGAAATAATTTGTTTAATTTTGTTTATTCCTGTGTTTGTCTGACTCAGTTGGCCCCTCAACCACTTTAACTAGGATATCTATTGCCAGCCTACAGAACTGGTGTTCCATGATGGAAATTTACAAGATCTGAGTCATTTTTTTAATAGTCATTGAAATAGAGCCATCCATGGAGTGGTCCAAGGATATTAATCCTTTATTATTTAAGCAAAGGCACATACTTGTGAAATTGCTGAGAGACTAGGAATAATATTTTGGCTGCCAAATAGGCCAGTTTCATCATCAACAAGCTACCTGACATCAGTCCTATCATGTGGGTTGTGTATACTGCATTGCCGTGACTCTTCACATTTACTCTATGTGAGTGGTACCTCCATAGAGCTGTGCAGTACACAACCTGACAGACCTTTTTTTGGCCTCTATCTGACATGTATTGGGGCTGACCCTGTGACTGCTTTCACTGGCATCAGAAATCAGCCATGGGACTGATCTTGCCCAGATTACTGCTCTCTGAATGGTAGGCCCCTAAAACTCTGTCTAGAATAGAACTGCACAAAACAGTTGGGTTTTAATAAAATAATGAGGCTGTTTATAGAAGCCATTCACCAAGATTTAGGGTTTTAAAATGAGTATATTTTTCTTTGCTGTTCTGAGAAAAAAAGCTGAGATTCATCATCAGACATGTTCCTGCCCATAATGTAGTTCCTTTGTCATTTCATGACTTTGATCACCATGTAGCAGACAACATGCTTGGCACTGCGGACATAATGGAAAGAAAAGGTATAGTTTATTTCAAAAAGGACAGCTTAAGTGAAACTGGCGCATACACAGATGGTTATAGTACACTGTGGTAATAGTTACAATGGAGGTAAATGCAAGGGACAATTAGAGCATAAAAAATAAAGTACCTAAGTTGGCCTGGGGATCAGGAAAATTTTCACAGATGAAACTGCTTTGGTTTAGTTTGGTTTCTGATTTTTGTCTGAAACCCTGTGCTGACTCTGCTATTCAATTACCAAGAGAAAGTTTAGATTTTGCTGCCTTGCATGTGCTCATATGCTTTTCCAAAATAAATTGTGTTTATGTAATAATTTTTACCTTTTCTCCTCACTCATCATTTCCATCCTGATATTACTTTGAATTATACCCCCCACAATAGTCTTAGTTTCAGCTGAGTATTCACATTTCTGGTACAAGCTAATAGAATTTTTCATTTGCTTTTGGTTTGCAGATGTTGAGCACATGGCTCTTAAGCATGGCATTATTCTTAGAAGGATGACAGTCTTCAAACATTTTGATTAGTACCTCAATTTTATCCACTTCCCATATTGAAGTGAGCCTGTGTTTTATATCTTCTTAGCTTCATCTCCTACATAAAGCTCTAGTATTCAGAAAGGCAATTTTTGTCTCTAGTTTGATATCTACCAAACCACTGTGAGGCTTTCAGAAAGGTCTTAGTCCCAGAAATGGAATATGTTACTTAATTTTTCAAAGAGCCAAAGAAATATACCTGCATTGAGAGATAAATACACCCTGCCTATTTGCAATATTTTGTATTTGTATAGCATTTTATAGTTTGTAAAATATTTTACCTTTATCATTTCTTTTAACTCTCACAATGCTATTTGAAATATGAGAAAACTGGAGCTTAGTGAGGTTTAGTTGAGTTATTCCAGATAGTATGGCTAGTCAGTATGGAACCAGGATTCAGAGAGCCTTCAGCCTCCATTTACGCAGCTGTTTCCACTATATTGCATAGTGGGATAATCTTGCTATATGTAAGATATGAAAGGATAATTAAAATGAAGGAACAACATTTTTGTTTGGCATTGCAAGTGCAAAGATTGTTAATGGTTTGGATGGATGATATTGTGTAGTACACAATAATAAGTGAATTAATCACCATACTGGGTTGGATATGGTAGGTGAGTTTGGTGAAACAGGGCAAGGAGGTGGAGGTGATTTAGCGTTTAATGAAACAGTACTGCAGGCAGCAAGATGAGTTTAAAAAGGGGCAGTAGGGTGGGGGGCACAAGTTAGCAGTAGAGCAGAAGACAAGGGACTACTGAATGAAGAATTGACCTAGACAGGAAGCCGGTCAAAAAGACTAAGTCCTAAGGGAAGACTGCAGCTGGATCCTGTGCCACCTTCATTCTCAGGTTGGCTTCTCTTAGATACCAATTATCCAGAGCCAAAATTGATGCCACAGGTGCTGGTCAGGGAGGAATCTGCAGCCAGGATGTAGTCAATTCTAGACAAATCATAAGTAATTTGGTACAATTCAGTCACATAAGTAAATCATGTCACAGTTTCCAGATAAAAGAACATGAAGAATGAGAGTAGTAAGTAGAAAATGGCTGAAGGGTTTAGGCTAAATTTCTTGAGGATGCTGTGAAGGATGAAGAACAAGATGAAGATGTGACACCATGGCACAAAACTGGCATTGTATCCTAAGCCCATGATTTGATTTGCTATTTTTTTTTTAAAGTGCAATCAGTTTGAAGGATATCATAATGATAAGAGACTTTAACTTTCTCAGTCCTTAACAGATCAAAGAGATAAAAATATATGTCTCAAATTATTTAATACTAGAGAATACTTACATCTTTTCTCAAGTGCTCATGTAATATATTAAAAAATTAGAATTGATTGAGATTTATTTTTGGCCTAAAACTCAGCAAATAACAAATCATATCTTACAATAATTGTTTAAGACCATAAATAAATAAATTAGAAATTAAATCATTAAAAGTCAAAGGCATTTTAAATAGCTTTATAACTCTATAATTGACATAATAAATTGAACATATATAAGGTATACAGCTTGATAAGATTGATATATGTCTACAGTCATGAAACCATCACAATAATCAGGATAGGAACATACTGATTATTGCCCTAATTTTTCTTATGTCCTTTTGTAATCTCTCTTTCCCACCCCTCCCTGTCTCTAAAAACCTCTCCTGTGTGACTCTTGGATTAAAGGGGAAACTAAATGCATACCATATTAGACTGACCGCTTTAGGCGATTTTATATACATTTGTTGAACTGAAGAGGTAGACAGTTAGAATTCAGAGAAGGAAAATTTCAAGGAAATACAGGTATTTTAGAAACAATTCTTAAAGCTGGGGAAACTTGAATTCAGCCTGGAACAAGTGGAATGAGGTGGGAGATAATTTCAGTTTTGGAGTAAGAAACTACAAAGCTAAGCCAGGAATGAAAGCTATACAACGCTGGGAGAGTAAGACTTCTTTGACTCGGACAGAGGTAATATACTGAAGATCTATAGAAAATAGTTTGGCTTGCTTGTGGAGGCTCTTGAAAATGAGGTTGGATGTAGATTTAAGATAATGAGGAACAAATGAAGGCTTTTTTTTTTTTAACTAAGGAAAGGGATCCACTTCATTCATTTATCATCCATTCAAAAATATATTTATTGAATGCTCACTATTTGGTAGGCACTGTTTAAGTGTTAATGGCTATGCTTTTAATATGTGGCCATTTAGAAGGGTATGGTCTGCTTTATGTGTGTGTGTGTGTGTGTGTGTGTGTGTGAGACAGAGAGAGAGAGAGAGAGAGATTTCTTGTTTAAAATAAACTATTTTAGAAAATTTTTTTTCCTTTTTTTTATATTATGTTATGTTAATCACTATACATTACATCATTAGTTTTTGATGTAGTTTTCCATGATTCATTGTTGGCGTATAACACCCAGTGCTCCATGCAGTACGTGCCCTCTTTAATACCCATCACCAGGCTGGCCCATCCTCCCCTCCCCCTCCCCTCTAGAACACTCAGTTTGTTTCTCAGAGTCCATAGTCTCTCATGGTTCATTTCCCCCACCGATTTCACCCCCTTCATTTCTCCCTTCCTACTTCTTTTTTTTTTTTAACATATAATGTATTATTTGTTTCAGAGGTACAGATCTATGATTCAACAGTTTGCATAATTCATAGCCCTCACCATAGCATATATGCTCCCCAGTGTCTATCACCCAGCCACTCCATCTCTCCCACCCCCCACCACTCCAGCAACCCTCAGATTGTTTCCTGAGATTAAGAATTCCTCATATCAGTGAGATCATATGATACATGTCTTTCTCTGATTGACTTATTTCGCTCAGCATAATACCCTCCAGTTCTATCCACGGTGTTGCAAATGGCAAGATTTCATTCTTTTTGATGGCTGCATAATATTCCATTATATATATATAACACTCTTCTTTATTTATTCATCTGTCGATGGACTTCTTGGCTCTTTCCACAGTTTGGCTATTGTGGACATTGCTGCTATAAACATCGGGGTGCACGTACCCATTCGGGACACTACATTTGTATCTTTGGGGTAAATACCCAGTAGTGCAATTGCTGGGTGTATGGTAGCTCTATTTTCAACTTTTTGAAGAACCTCCATACTGTTTTCCAGAGTGGCTGCACCAGCTTGCATTCTCACCAACAGTGTAGGAGGGTTCCCCTTTCTCCACATCCCCGCCAACATCTGTCATTTCCTGACTTGTGAATTTTAGCCATTCTGACTGGTGTGAGGTGGTATCTCCTGAGGTTTTGATTTGGATTTCCCTGATGCTGAGCGATGTTGAGCACTTTTTCATGTGTCTATTGACCGTTTGGATGTCTTCTTTGGAAAAATGTCTATTCATGTCTTCTGCCCATTTCTTGATTGGATCATTTGTTCTTTGGGTGTTGAGTTTAAGAAGTTCTTTATAGATTTTGGATACTAGTCCTTTATCTGATATGGCATTTGCAGATATTTTCTCCCATTCTGTCAGTTGTCTTTTGGTTTTATTGACTGTTTCCTTTGCTGTGCAAAAGCTTTTTATCTTGATGAGGTCCCAATAGTTCATTTTTGCCCTTGCTTCCCTTGCCTTTGGTGATGTTTCTAGGAAGAAGTTGCTGCGGCTGATGTTGAAGAGGTTGCTGCCTGTGTTCTCCTTTAGGATTTTGATGGACTCCTGTCTCACATTGAGGTCTTTCAACCATTTTGAGTCTATTTTTGTGTGTGGTGTAAGGAAATGGTCCAGTTTCATTCATCTGCATGGGTGTCCAATTTTCCCAACACCATTTGTTGAGGAGACTGTCTTTTTTCCATTGGACATTCTTTCCAGCTTTGTAGAAGATGAGTTGACCATAGAGTTGAGGGTCCATTGCTGGGCTCTCTATTCTGTTCCATTGATCGATGTGTCTGTTTTTGTGCCAGTACCATACCGCCTTGATTATGACAGCTTTGTAATAGAGCTGGAAGTCCGGAATTGTGATGCCGCCAGCTTTGCTTTTCTTTTTCAACATTCCTCTGGCTATTCAGGGTCTTTTCTGGTTCCATACAAATTTTAGGATTGTTTGTTCCATTTCTTTGAAAAAAGTGGATGGTATTTTGATGGGGATTGCATTGAATGTGTAGATTGCTCTAGGTAGCATTGACATCTTCACAATATGTGTTCTTCCAATCCATGAGCATGGAACGTTTTTCCATTTCTTTGTGTCTTCCTCAATTTCTTTCATGAGTATTTTATAGTTTTCTGAGTACAGATTCTTTGCCTCTTTGGTTAGATTTATTCCTAGGTATCTTACGGTTTTGGGTGCAATTGTAAATGGGACCAACTCCTTAATTTCTCTTTCTTCTGTCTTGTTGTTGGTGTATAGGAATGCCACTGATTTCTGTGCATTGATTTTATATCCTGCCACTTGACTGAATTCCTGGATGAGTTCTAGCAGTTTTGGGGTGGAGTCTTTTGGGTTTTCCACATAAAGTATCATATCGTCTGCAAAGAGTGAGAGTTTGACTTCTTCCTTGCCGATTCGGATGCTTTTTATTTCTTTTTGTTGTCTGATTGCTGTGGCTAGGACTTCTAATACTATGTGGAATAGCAGTGGTGGAAGTGGACATCCCTGCCATTTTCCTGACCTTAGGGGGAAAGCTCTCAGTTTTTCCCCATTGAGAATGATATTTGCTGTGGGTTTTTCATAGATGGCTTTTATGATATTGAAGTATGTACCCTCTATGCCTATACTCTGAAGAGTTTTGATCAAGAAAAAATGCTGTACTTTGTCAAATGCTTTTTCTGCATCTATTGAGAGGATCATATGGTTCTTGTTCTTTCTTTTATTAATGTATTGTATCACATTGATTGATTTGCGGATGTTGAACCAACCTTGCAGCCCAGGGATAAATCCCACTTGGTCATGGTGAATAATCTTTTTAATGTACTGTTGGATCATTTTGGCTAGTATTTTGGTGAGAATTTTTGCATCCATGTTCATCAGGGATATTGGTCTATAATTCTCCTTTTTTGATGGGGTCTTTGTCTGGTTTGGGGATCAAGGTAATGGTGGCCTCATAAAAGAAGTTTGGAAGTTTTCCTTCCATTTCTATTTTTTGGATCAGTTTCAGAAGAATAGGTATTAATTCTTCTTGAAATGTTTGGTAGAATTCCCCTGGGAAGCCATCTGGCAGCCCTGGGCTCTTGTTTGTTGGGAGAAATTTGATGACTGCTTCAATTTCCTTAGTGGTTATAGGTCTGTTCAGGTTTTCTATTTCTTCCTGGTTCAGCTTTGGTAGTTGATACATCTCTAGGAATGCATCCATTTTTTCCAGGTTATCTAATTTGCTGGCATAGAGTTGCTCATAATATGTTCTTATAATTGTTTGTATTTCTTTGGTGTTGGTTGTGATCTCTTCTCTTTCATTCATGATTTTGTTGATTTGGGTCATTTCTCTTTTCTTTTTGATAAGTCTGGCCAGGGGTTTCTCAATCTTGTTAATTCTTTCAAAGAACCAGCTCCTAGTTTTGTTGATCTGTTCTACTGTTCTTTTGGTTTCTATTTCATTGATTTCTGCTCTGATCTTTATTATTTCTCTTCTTCTGCTGGGTTTAGGCTTTATTTGCTGTTCTTTCTCCAGCTCCTTTAGGTGTAGGGTTAGGTTGTGTACTTGAGACCTTTCTTGTTTCTTGAGAAAGGCTTGTATTGCTATATACTTTCCCCTTAGGACTGCCTTTGCTGCATCCCAAAGATTTTGAACAGTTGTGTTTTCATTTTTGGTGGTTTCCATGAATTTTTTCAATTCTTCTTTAATTTTCTGGTTGACCCATTCATTCTTTAGTAGGATGCTCTTTAGCCTCCATGTATTTGAGTTCTTTCCAACTTTCCTCTTGTGATTGAGTTCTAGTTTCAAAGCACTGTTGTCCGAAAATATGCAGGGAATGATCCCAATCTTTTGTTACCAGTTGAGACCTGATTTATGACCTAGGATGTGATCTATTCTGGAGAATGTTCCATGGGCACTAGAGAAGAATGTGTATTCTGTTGCTTTGGGATGGAATGTTCTGAATATATCTGTGAAGTCCATTAGTCCAGTGTGTCATTTAAAGTCTTTTTTTCCTTGTTGATCTTTTGCTTAGATGATCTGTCCATTTCAGTGAGGGGCGTGTTAAAGTCCCCCATTATTATTGTATTGTCGATGTGTTTCTTTGCTTTTGTTATTACTTGCCTTATATAATTGGCTGCTCCCATGTTAGGGGCATAGATATTTATAATTGTTAGATCTTCTTGTTGGATAGACCCTTTAAGTAGGATATAGTGTCATTCCTCATCTCTTATTACAGTCTTTGGTTTAAAATCTAATTTGTCTGATATAAGGATTGCCACCCCAGCTTTCTTTTGGTGTCCATTAGCATGGTAAATGGTTTTCCACCCCTTCACTTTCAATCTGGGGGTGTCTTTGGGTCTAAAATGAGTCTCTTGCAGATAGCATATTGATGGGTCTTGTTTTTTAATCCAATCTGATAGCCTGTGTCTTTTGATTGGGGCATTAACCCATTTACATTCAGGATAACTATTTAAAAATATGAATTTAGTGCCATTGTATTGCCTGTAAGGTGACTGTTACTGTGTGTTGTCTGTGTTCCTTTCTGGTCTCTGTTGCTTTTAGGCTCTCTCTTTGCTTAGAGGACCCCTTTCAATATTTCTTGTAGGTCCTGTTTTGTGTTTGGAAATTCCTTAGTTTTTGTTTGTCCTGGAAGCTTTTTATCTCTCCTTCAATTTTCAATGACAGCCTAGCTGGATAGAGTATTCTTGGCTGCATATTTTTCTCATTTAGTGCTCTGACTATATCCTGCCAGTCCTTTCTGACCTGCCAGGTCTCTGTGGGTAGGTCTGTTGCCAATCTAATGTTTCTACCATTGTAGGTTACAGATCTCTTCTCCCGAGCTGCTTTCAGGATTTTCTCTTTGTCTCTGAGACTCATAAGTTTTACTATTAGATGTCGGGGTGTTGACCTATTTTTATTGATTTTGAGAGGGGTTCTCTGTGCCTCCTGGATTTTGATGCCTGTTTCCTTCCCCAAATTAGGGAAGTTCTCTGCTATAATTTGTTCCAATGTACCTTCTGCCCCTCTCTCTCTTTCTTCTTCTTCTGGGATCCCAATTATTCTAATGTTGTTTCATCTTATGGAATCGCTTATCTCTCGTATTCTGCCCTCGTGATCCAGTAGTTGTTTATCTCTCTTTTTCTTAGTTTCATTATTTTCCATCATTTGGTCTTCTATATCACTGATTCTCTCTTCTGGCTCATTTATCCTAGCAGTTAGTGCCCCCATTTTTGATTGCACCTCATTAATAGCTTTCTATTTTGACTTGGTTAGATTTTAGTTCTTTTATTTCTCCAGAAAGCATTTCTCTAATAATTTCCATGCTTTTTTCAAGCCCAGCTAGTATCTTTAAAGTCATCATTCTGAACTCTAGTTCCGACATCGTACTAATGTCCGTATTGAGTATGTCCCTAGCAGTCGTTATTACCTCTTGTTCTTTTTGTTGAGGTGATTTTTTCTGTCTTGTCATTTTGTTTAGAGGATAATAGATTAATGAGAGAACAAAATGCTAACAGGGTAACAACGTCCCCAGAAAATATACTCTAAACAAATCAGAAAAAACCTGAAACAGGGGGAAAAGAAAGGGGAAGAAAGAAAAAAGAAAAAGATAAAGATAAAAGCTAACAAATAACAGAACAAAACAAAACAAAAAATAACAGAATATGATCAAATATGATCAGGCTGGTACATAGATCAGTGCCACACAGTAGATTTTGAGTGTATTTTGGTCTGTTAGAAGAAAGTGCCTCCCCAAATTTTAAAGAAATAGAAACTTATATATGTTCAAAATAAGGGTTGAAATGATGAAGGGATATAATATGATTGTAAAGATAAAAATTATAAAAATTTTATAAAAGGAAGTGATAAGTTGTTTGAAAAAAAAGGATTAGAAAAAGAAAAAAAAAAGGGAGAGAATGTGATCATGCAGACTAGAACAAAGCCATACACTAGAGATTTAGCGTATATTTTGATCTGTTAGAAGAAACTTTATCTCAAAATTTTAAAGAGAGAACAACTTATATATATATGCCAAAAATAAGGGTAACTACTATGAAGGGATAGAATATGACTCTCAAAATGAAAAATAAAATTTTTTTTTTAAATGGATTGATGTTATTTGAAAAAGGGAAAAAGAAAAATTGAAAAAAGAGTTAAAAAAAATTAACTTTGAAAGACTACAGAATCATCGTAAAAAAGCCATGGATTCTATGTGCAGTATTCCCCTATCTCTGGAGGTCTGCCATTCTCATTGATCGGTAAACTTGGTCTTGGCTGGCTGTTCTCGCTGATCTTCTGGGGAGGGGCCTGTTGCTATGGTTCCCAAATGTCTTTGCCAGAGGCCGAATTGCCCCGCCCTTGCCTGGTCTGGGCTAAATAATCTGCTCGGGTTTGCTCTTGGGAGCTTTTGTTCCCTGCAAACTTTCCGTACAGCTTTGGAGGACGAGAGTGAAAATGGTGGCCTCCCAATCTCCGCCCCAGAGGAGCTGAGAACTCGGGGCCCTGCTCCTCAGTGTGCCCCCAGAGAAAAGCAGTAATCACTCCCATCTCCCCGGTCTCTGGCCGCACTCTGTGCTCACCTGGCCTGTGACCAAGCGTTTCTATCTCTGGCATCCGACTCGGTGTGGATTCTCCAAACCCAGCAGGTTCCTGTGGTGTGCTCCTGTGCCGCTCCTCCTGTGGGAGGGAGGTGAGTCTCTCCGGATCTGCTGCTTGTTGGGTCCCTGCTGGAGGAGCAGTTCCCCGACTGTGCCATGGATCATGGTTTATGACAACCCCGAGCTGAGAGCCCACGCCTCGGCTCTGTCTCTGCAGCCAGCTTCCCCGCTCCGATACCTGGGAGCTCTGCCACCGTCAGGTATCCCCAGTCTTTCTGTGACCCCGAGGGTCCTGAGACCACACTGTCCCACGAGGGTTCCACCCCCCGCTTAGCCACTGGAGCGACGTCCCTCAGCGGAGCAGACTCCTAAATGTTCTGATTTTGTGCTCCATGGCTCTATCACTTGCCAGAAGCGTCTGACGGAGGCCCCCTCCCCCACGTCTATCCTCCCAAATATCAACAGGGATTCACTTCTCCGCACGTCCTGCCTTTCAGAAAGTGGTTGCTTTTCTGTTCAGAGAGTTGTTGCTATTCTTTTCTTTGATCTCCTGTTTAGTTAATAGGTGTTCAGAATGGTTTGATCCCTCTCCAGCTGAATTCCTGAGACCAGATGAAATCCAGGTCTCCTACTCCTCTGCCATCTTGTTCCGCCCCCTATTTTGGAAAATTTTATATCTACAGAAAAGTTGCAAGAATATTAGAGTTCCCATATCTTCCCTTCATTCAGTTTTTCCCATCATTAACATCTTCTATAGCCATAGTGCATTTGTCAAAACGGACATTAGTTCATTACTATTAACCACACTCCAGACTTAATTTGGATTTTCTTAGTTTTTATATATATTACCTTTTTTTTTTTTTCTGTCCCAAGATCCTGTCCAAGAGACCACATCACATTTAGTCACCATGTCTCCTTAGGCTCCTTAGACTGTGATGGTTTCTCAGACTTTTTTTTTTATTACCTTGACATTTTTGATATTTTATAGAATTTTCTTCAATTTGGGTTTGTCTGATGTTTGCCTTATACTATCTGCTTTTGAAATAACAAATGAAATTTCCATCCCCAAATCTAAGTTTAATTTGATTAATTTTATTTGAATTTTGCATATCTTTAATCTTTTTTGAATAGTAAAGCTCATATTCTCCTCAGATCATTTTCAACATATCTATTGCCTCACCTATTCATCTTAGGTGCACATTTATTGTTTCAGCCTACCAGGGTTTCCTGGAATGAAGGATTTCTAATCAAATCAGTAAGGATTTGAATGACAGATTCTAAGAAATTCTTCTAAGACCTTAAGGCCTTTGATAGTCATAATTCAGTCAACTCTGTGGTTCCATACCAGAGACTACATGCTTAGCTGTGTGCTGTGATCCATGACTCAAATCATCATATGGGTTAGCTTGAACTTTGTGCAAGTTGCTAGCTGCAATATCACAGATTAGTGTAATTGGGATGACAATGTACAGATGTGGCTACATAGGCTACTTTCTCTCAAACGTTCCCAGGAATTAAAACACACAAAGTTGAACAAGGAGATCCTGAGTAAGAACGCTGTATTAACATCTCTTAACTATTAAGAAATGGACTTGAGCCCACTCTGGAAAAAGGGGGCCTGGCAGTTCTTTCTTCTGGGACTGAAGAAGGAACCATCACATTTTCTTCCTATCTGTCTTCTATATAAATTTGAGTTCATTCTGGCTTTTAAGACCCTTGAAAAATATATGGTGACTTTTCAACTTTTATTCGTGGATGAGACTCCTTAGGTTTGATTCTGGCACCTCTGGTTATTAGCAGTGTGACATTATGTGTATCATTTAGCCTCTCTAAGCTTTGGTGTTTAATCCATAAAGTTTAGATAATAATGTATACCCCTAAATTTGACTTGAGAATCAATTGGGATAAAGCCCATAAAGTACCCAGCACAGTGTGTGGCACAAAAACAGCCCAGTAAACATTAGCTGTTGTTATTATTACTGTTATTACTAGTATATGCATGATAAACTAATAAAAAATGGATGCATTAGCCAGGATTCCAATAAAGCAATGTTTTGACTATAGTCACCACCTCATATCCTGCTCAGACATGTGATGATGAGTCTCCCTGCTCCAGCTTCCAGCTTCCTGACCACCAGCCTTTTATCATGACTCTGTATTTACCTTTTTTGCAGAAGCATGGTTGCTTCCAGTTTCAAAGAAGAAATAATATTTTAAAAAAGTTTTTAAAAATCCACATAAAGCATGTATTTAAATTAAGAAATAAATCATAAAAAGATTTTGCATACAGGATTTTGCCTTGGTGAACACACTTGAGTTTATGAGGAAGTGGAATTTTTAGGAATATCATTTCTGTTTTTTTTTTTTTTTTCTAAACCAGCTGGAACCAACTTCTACTGTTGGCATTCTCTCAGAGTCACTTGCTCAGTTTCTCACCACTAGCAAGGGGTATGGGCAAGTTGTCAATAAAGGGATTTTCCTGACCCCTAGATACAATTCTGCATTTGGTGGAGGCCCTGAGAGACTGGTCTGGGACTCTGGCACTACCATGGCTGCTGCAGGCCCCCTGCCAGGACTCCCAAATCCTAGCTTTGCAGGGAGTAGTGATGTTAGTTGTCTTCTCAGTATGCCCTGCCATAGCGCCTTTCTTGTCCTGTCTGTTATTGCCTCAATTAAAGAACACAGCTTTCTTTGTGCTGGCCTGTGGATCAGATGCTTCAGAGCACAGGGAGAGGATAATCCCACACCTACAGGAATGCAAAGATTCTTTACTTGCTAAATCAATCAGCAGGGCCTACTCTGCATGGAGAAGGCAGCAGCTTCTTTCCTGGGAAGCCTTGCTGGCAGAGGGAGAGTTCAAGAGCACTCATCCACAACCATTTATATTTCCTCTCCTCACTGCTTTCCTCATGAGAGGTAAAGGTGGTAATTTTCTTAAAAGTGACTTGTGTCCTACGGTTAAAAATAGTGACTAATGATAACAGTCTAATATTGAAAACATTTGATTACAG
Source organism: Neomonachus schauinslandi (assembly GCF_002201575.2). Classification (NCBI taxonomy): domain Eukaryota; kingdom Metazoa; phylum Chordata; class Mammalia; order Carnivora; family Phocidae; genus Neomonachus; species Neomonachus schauinslandi. The sequence goes on along the minus strand of NC_058408.1, from coordinate 96,084,404 downwards.
GAAGTGTCCTTGGAGTGTCATTTAACATGACATCGCAAAAGAATTCTAGGACATATAAGGCATGTAGTGGTGTGTTTCAGAGAATTCTTGATACCTACAGGCAAAGAATTACTTTTCATTAGTGTACTTGTAAATCTTAAAAAGTCATGGGTTTCCAAAAGAGATTCCTCTGAATGTGTTCCAAAGATCAGGAAAAGAAGTTGGTTAGAACTCTTGTGCCAACTCTGATCAGTGGTGATTCCCTGGGACACTGTTGAGGATTCTGGAGACCCATTTTAGCTTTATAATAAAAATACCATGATTGATTAAAAATGTCTGCCATGAGTGCGGGACAAGGAAATGACAATTTGTATATCAAATATTTGTTATCCCCAGAATCACCACTTATGCTGGACCAAAGCATGGCAGCTAAAACTATTTATGTCCCAGAGTATGAAAATATTCAACATTGTCCTTTATAAAATATACAGTACAAATGCAAATTACAGAAACAATATTCCACTCATTTCTTTATTCAGCCAAAACTTACTAAGCAACTATAGGCATACCTCAAAGAAATTGCGGGTTTGGTTCCAGACCATTGCAAAAATCAAATATCATAAGAAAATGAGTCAAATAAAGGTTTTGGTTTCCCAGTGCATATAAAATTTATGTTTACATTATACTGTAGTTTATTTATTTATTTATAAATATTTTATTTATTTATTTGACAGAGAGAGACACAGCGAGAGAGGGAACACAAGCAGGGGGAGTGGGAGAGGGAGAAGCAGGCTTCCTGCTGAGCAGAGAGCCCGATGTGGGGCTCGATCCCAGGACCCTGGGATCATGACCTGAGCGGAAGGCAGATGCTTAATGACTGAGCCACCCAGGCACCCCGTATACTGTAGTTTATTAAGTGTGCAATAGCATTATGTCTTAAAAATGTGCATACTTTAATTTTAAAATATTTTATTGTTAAAAAATACTAGCCAACCTCTGAGCTTTCAGCAAGTTGTAATCTTTTTGCTGGTAGAGGGAGGGTCCTGCCCTGATGTTGACGGCTGGTGACTGATCAGAGTGTGATGGTTGGTGAAGGTTGCCATGGCTGTGGCAATTTCTTAAAGGAAGACAGCCACCACTTTCTTTGCTTATCCATAAGAAGCAACTCCTCATCCTTTCAAGTTTTATCATGAGATTGCAGTGATTCAGTTCCATCTTCAGGCTCAACTTCTAATTCTAGTTCTCTTGCTATTTCCACCACATCTGCAGTTACTTCCTCCACTGAAGTCTTGAACCTCTCAAAGTCATTCATAAGGGCTGGAATCAACTTCTTCCAAACTTTTGTTAATGTTGATATTGTGACCTCTTTCCAGGAGTCATTAATGTTCTTAAAAGGCATCTAGAATGGGGAATCCTTTCCCCAAGGCTTTTTAATTTACTTTGCCCACATCCATCAGAGGAATCAGTATCAATGGCAGCTATAGCCTTATGACATATATTTCTTAAATAATAAGACTTGAAAGTCAAAATGACTTCTTGATCCTTGAGCTACAGGATGGATGTTGTGTTAGCAGGCATGAAAACAACATTAACTTCATTGTACATCTTTATCAGGGTTCTTAGATGACCAGGTGCATTGTCAATAAGCCATAATATTTTGAAAGATTTTTTTTTCTGAGCAGTAGGTCTCAACAGTGGGCTTAAAATATTCAGTAACCATGCTTTCAACAGATGTGCTGTCATCCAAGCTTTATTATTCCATTTACAGAGCACAGGCAGAATAGATTTAGTGTAATTCTTTCTTTTTCTTCTTGAAATTTTATTTTACATGTTTTTAAAATTCCAGTATATTTAATGTATAGTGTTATATTAGTTTCAGGTTTGCAATACAGTGATTCAACAATTCTATACATTACTCAGTGCTCATCAAGATAAGTGTACTCTTAATCCCCTTCATTGATTTCACACTTCCCTCCACCCACCTCCCTACTGGTAAACACCAGTTTGTTCTCTATAGTTAAGAATCTGTTTTTGTGGGGTGCCTGGGTGGCTCAGTTGGTTAAGTGGCTGCCTTCAGCCTGGGTCATGATCCCAGGGTCCTGGGATCGAGTCCCATATCAGGGTCCCTGCTCAGCAGGGAGCCTGCTTCTCCCTCTCTCTCCCTCTGCTTGTGCTCTCTCTGTCAAATAAATAAAATCTTAAAAAAAAGAAAAAAAGAATCTGTTTTTGTTTGTCTCTTTTTTCTTTGTTCATTTATTTTGTTCCTTAAACTCCACATATGAATGAAATCATAGGATATTCTTTCTCTGGCTGCCTTATTTCACTTGGCATTATACTCTCTAGATCCATCCATGTTGTTGCAAATGGCAAGATTTCATTCTTTTTTATGGCTGAGTAATATTCCATTGTATATGCATACCATTTCTTCTTTATTCATTCATCTATCAGTGGACACTTGGGCTGGTTCCATAATTTGGCTATAAACATTGGAGTGCATGTATCCCTTTAAATTAGTATTTTTGTATTCCTTGGGTAAATACCTAGTAGTGCAATTGCTGGATCATAGGGTAGTTCTATTTTTAACTTTTGAGGAACCTCCATACTCTTTTCCAGAGTGGCTACACTAGTTTACATTCCCGCTAACACTGCAAAAGGGTTCCCTTTTCTCCACAACCTTGCCAACAGTTGTTTCTTGTGTTGTTGATCTTAACCTTTCTAACTGGTGTGAGGTGATATCTTATTGTAGCTTTGATTTGTATTTCCCTGATCATCAGTGATATTGAGCATCTTTTCATGGGTCTGTTGGCCATCAGTATGTCTTCTGTCCAATTTTAATTGGGTTATTTGCTAGATTTGGCATAATTCTTAAGGGCTGTAGAAATTTTGGAATGGTAAATGAACATTGGATGAAACTTAAAGTCACCAGCTGCATCAGCCCCTAACAAGAGTCAACCTGTCCTTTGAAGCCAGGCATTGACTTCTCTCTAGCTATGAAAATCCTAAATGGCATCTCCTTCCAACAGAAAGATGTTTGGTCTACATTGAAAATCTGTTGTTTAGTGTAGCCACCTTCATTTGCTGCAGCTTCTTGGTCAGCACTTGCTGCCCCCCCCTGCACTTTTATGTTACAGAGACAGCTTCTTTCCTTAAACCTCATGAACCACCTCTGCTAGCTTCAAACTTTTCCCTACTTCTTTCAGTCTTCTTAGAATTAAAGAGAGTTAGGGCCTTGCTCTGGGTTAGGCTTTGGCACAAAGGAATGTTGTGGCTGGTTCAATCTTCTCTCCAGACCACTCACTTTTTCCATATCAACAATAAAGCTGGGACACATGGGTGGCTCAGTCGGTTAAGGGTCTGCCTTCGGCTCAGGTCATGATCCCAGGGTCCTGGGATTGAGCCCCACATCGGGCTCCCTGCTCAGCGGGAAGGCTGCTTCACCCTCTCCCACTCCCCCTGCTTGTGTTCCCTCTCTCGCTGTCTCTGTCTCTGTTGAATAAATAAATAAAATATTTGAAAAAAAAAGTAAAAAATAAAAAAATAAACCACTGACACAGTACATAACTGTAGTTCCTGTAGGCCATAGAAAGCATGGCGCTGGAGTAGCACTTAGATGTACTAGTTAAATGAGACTATGGGAAGCATAAGATATTAAAAAGGCACACAGGAGTCCAGAAAACTGGCAGCTTTATCATAGATTTTGTTGTAGCAATTGTCTAAAGCTAGTCATGTTTTCATTATAGCTCTTACTTCCTAGATGATTGTGAAATTACACCTAACATGGGCCTTCTGCCTGAGATCAAAAGTCTCATGCTCTACTGACCTAGCCAGCTAGGCACCCCACATTTGCCCATATTTTAACTGGGTTATCTTTTTCATTGTTGAGTTGTAATAGTGCTTTGTATGTTTGTATAGTAGACCCTAATCAGATAATGACATGCAAATATTCTCTCCATTTTGTGCATTTCTTTCACTTTCTTGATAGTGTTTTTTTGGGCACATAAAAATTTGTAAATTTTTATTGAAATACATGAAATTCAATGTATTTATTTATTGTTGCTTATACTTTTGATGTTAAGAAACTATTAACTAATCCAAGATCACAAGTTTTACATTTTTGTTTTTTGTAAGTGTTTTATATTTCAGCCCTTACATTTGGTCTTTGATTCATTTTGAGTTAGCTTTTGTATGTGGTATGAGGTAGAGGTCCAATTTCATTCTTTTGCTTGTGGCTATCCAGTTGTCCCAGCCCCATTTATTGAAAGTAATATTCTTTCCCCTTTGAATTGTCTTGGCACCCCTGTCCAAAAGCAATTGGCCATAGATGTATGAGTTTATTTTTGGACTCTTAATTCCATTCTATTGATCTCTCTATATATATATTCCATGTCAATACCACACAATATTGATTATGTTTGCTTTTTAGTAAATTTTGAAACTGGAAAATGTCAATACTCTTTGTGATTTTTCAAGATTGTTTTGGGTTCTGTAAAAGCTTCCATTTCCATTTGAACTTTTTGATCAACTTGTCAATTTCTGCAAAAAAAAAAAACAACCAAAAAAACACACAGCTGGAGTTTTGTAGGGATTACATTGAATTTGTAGACCATTTCAGGGATTATTGCCATCATAATAATAGTAAGTCTCCCATGACACAGGATGTCTTTCTGTTTACTTGAATCTTCTTTAATTACTTTCAATGATGTTTTGTAGTTTTTAATGTACAAGTCTTGTTATTCTTTTCTTAAATTTGTTATAAAATATTATTTTTGATGCTTTTGTAAGTGGAGTTATTTTCTTAATTTCATATTTAGTTTGTTCATTTCAAGTGTATAGATATACAAATAATATTTGCATATTGGTCATGCATCCTGTAACTTTGCAGAACTTGTTTATTAGCTCAAGTATTTTTTTTTTGTAGATTCCTTAAATATTTTCTATATACAAAATCATGTCACCTGCAAATGGAAACAATTCAGTTCTTTTCCAGTCTGAATGCCTTCTATTTATTTTTCTTGCCTAATTGCCCTGGTTAGTTAGAGGTGGCAAGAGAGGACATTCTTGTCAGGTTTCTGACCTTAGGGAAAAGCTGTCAGTCTTTCACTATTAAGTATATTTTTAGTTGTGGGACAGGTTTTTGTAGACACCATTTTTTTAGGTTGAGAAAGTTTCCTTCTATTTCTAGTATGTTGAGGTTTTTTTTGTTTTGTTTTGTTTTTAAATCATGAAATAATGTTGGATTTTTGTCAGATGATTTTCTGTTGTCTATTGAAATGATCATGTGGTTTTGGTCCATTATTCTATTAATATGGTGTATTGCTTTGATTGATTTTTATGTTGAACCAACCTTGCATTCCTGGGATAAATCTGACTTCGTCATGGTATATAATCCTTTTGGTATGTTGCTGAATACAGATTGCTAGTACTTTGTTGAGAATTTTTGTACTTATATTTTAAGGGACATTTATCTGTAGTTTTTTTTTTTTTTTTGTATGTTGTTTTTGTCTGGTTTTGGTATCAGAATAATGCTGGCCTCTTAAAATGAGCTGGAAGTGTTTCTTCTTCTTCTGCTTTTTTTTTTTTTTAATAGTCATTAAGAATTGGTGTTAATTCTCCATTAAATGTTTGGGTGAATATAACATTATTAATGCCTCTTATCCTGGGCCTTTTTTTTTTTTGGTAGGTAATTTTTTTGATTACTGATTTAATCTCTCCATTTTTTTTTTTTTTAGGTCTGTTAGTTTGTCTGCAGCTTTTTAGTTTGTATTTTTCTAGGAATTTGTCTGTTTCATCTAAGTTGTCCAGTTCATTGGCATGTAGTTGTTCATACTATTCCCTTATAATCTTTATTTATGTAAAGTCAGTAATAATGTCTCTGCTTTTATTCCTATTTTAATACAGTTGGCCCTTGAACAACATGGTGCTGAAGGGTGTTAACCCTTACACAGTCAAAAATCCATGTATAGCATTGATTCTTCCAAAACTTAACTACTAATACTGTTGACCAGAACCTTACCAATAACAAAAACAGTTGATTAACACATATTTTATATGTTGTATGTATTATATATTATTTTTACAATAAACTAATCTAAGTAAAAGAAAATGTTATTAAGAAAGTCATAAGGAAGAGAAATTGTTTACATTATATACTATAAAAAATCCATGTGTAAGTGGACCCATGCAGTTCAAACTGTGTTATTCAAGAGTCAACTCTAATTTGAGAATTCTCCTTTTCTGTTGGTTAGTCAAGCTAAAAGTGTTCAAATTTTGTCACAGAGCCAACTTTGGATTTTGTTGATTTTCTCTATTTTTTTAATCCTCGATTATTTATTTACATTTTAATCTTTATTATTTCTTTTCTTTGTGATTTGGATTTAGTTTGTTCTTATTTTTCCAGCTTAAGGTGGAAGTTTCTGCTATTGATTTGAGATCTTATTTCTTTTTTAACATAGATGTTTGCAGTTCTAATTGTCTTTTAGAAGTTGTTTTAGGTGCACTCCAAAAGTTTTAGTATGTTATGTTTTTGTTTTAATTCATCTCTAAGTGTTCTAATTTCCTTTGTTGTTTATTCTTTGTCCCACTGCTTCTGCAGGATTGTGTTTTTAATTTCCACATATTTTAATTTCCCGAAGTTCCTCCTGTTATTGATTTCTAATTTCATTCCATCATGGAGAGAGAACATATTTTGTATGATTCTCAATCCTTTTAATTTAATCAACACTTTTTTTTATTTGCTAATGTATGCTCTATCCTGAAAAAATTCCATGTGCACTTGAGAAGCTGTTCTTTTTGTTGTTTTTGGATGGAGGGTTCTGTAAATGTCTGTTAGGTATAGTTGGTTTACAGTGTTGTTCAAGTCTTCTATTTCCTTGCTGATCTTCTGTATAGTTATACTTGTTATTGAAAGTGAGTTATTGAAATCCCAACTGTTACTGTTGAATTCCCCTTTTTTTTCCCTTAATTCTGTCAGTTTTGGATTGATGTATTTTTATGTTTTTCCATGTATTTGGGACTCTCTTTGTCTACTATTTTCATGGTAGATCTTTTTCCACCCTTTTACATTTTTACCTATTTGTGTCTTTGAATGTAAATAAATATGTCTCTTGTATACAGCATGCTGTTGGATCTTTTTTTTTTTTTTTTTTTTTGTTCATTAGGTCAATCTGACTTTTAGTTGGAGTATTTAATTCATTTACACTTAATGTGATTACTGATAAAGTAGAATGTACATTTGCCAATTTGCTTTTTGTTTCCTATGTCTCATGTTTGTTTTTGTTCTTCTGTTTTGTTTTGTTCTGTTTTTCCATTACTGCTTTCTTTTTTGTTAAGTATATATTTCCTATTTCAATTCCTTAAGTTTTCTTTGAGTTATGTTTTTAGTAGTTGCCTGGGGAATTACAATTAACATCTTAAATCATAGCAATTTAGTTTAAATTAATAGTAACTTAATTACAATAGTATACAAAAACTTTTCTCCCACTCTTTTGTGCTGTTATTGTCATATGTGTTACTTCTTTATATCTTGAATACCCATGAACACAGATTAATGGTTATTGCCTTATGCAGCTGTCTTTTAAATCAGATAGTAGAAAAGAGTTACAAACAAAAATATAGGTATATTGTGCTTTGTATTTATCTGTGTAGTTACATATATTGGTGCTCATTATTTCTTTATCCAGATTCAAATTACTGCCTAATGTCCTTTCATTTTAGTCTTAAGAACACCCCTTAGTATTATTTGTAGGGAAGGGATGCTAGCAACAAATTCTCTTAGTTTGACTTGGAATGTCTAATTTCTCCCTTTCTTTTTGAAGGATAGACTTTTCAGATATGGATTACTTGTTGGCAGTTACTTGTTGGTTTATAGATTACTTGTTGGTTGGCATTTTTCTTTCTGTTTGGTAATTTAAATATATCATCCCACTGCCTCCTGGTCTTCATGGCTTCTGATGAGAAATCAGCTGCTAATATTGAGAATACTTTATATGCGATGAGTTACTTTTCTTTTGCTGCTTTTAATAATTTGATTATAACATGTCTCAATGTAAATCTTTTAGGTTTATTCTACTTGGGGTTAATTTAGCTTCCATGATGGGCATATAGTTTTTTCTCATATTTGTGAAGTTTTCTTCATTATATCTTCAACTATTCTTTCTTCTTCTCTTTCACTCCTCTCCTTCTGGCACTAATATTATATATACATAGGTATACTTGATGGTATTCCACAGGTCTCTGAGACTCCTAATTTTTCTTAATTATCTTTTATTTCTTTTCCTCAGACTGCATAATCTCACTGATTCTTTCCTCTGCCTGCTCTAGGGGGTTTTTCATTTGGGTTATTAGAACTTTCACCTACAGAATTTCAATTTGGTTATTTTTATAATTTTTAAAATATATTTTATCTCTATTTGGTGGGACATTATTCTTACACTTTTCTCTAGTTCTTTAGGTGTAGTACTTTAGCTCTTTCAACATATTTAAAATAGCTGAATTAAAGTATTTTTCTTTTTTTTCTGGGGCAATGTCTATTAGTTACTTTATTTCTTATATGTGGTTATATTTTCTTGTTTCTTTTCATGTCTCTTTTTGTTGTTGTTATTGTTCTTGTTTTTGATGATGATGATAACTGGAAATTTTAAAGAATAAATGTGGCAAGTCTGGGAATCAAATTATCTCCTCCTACCAGAGATTGCTTTTGTTGCTATTCATTGTTCTTTTTATTTGTTTAATTACTCTTCTGAATTAATTCTGTAAAATCTGTATTATTTGTCATGTGTGGCTACTGAAGTCTCTGCTTAATTAGCTCAGTGGTCAGCTAATGATTGGATGGGAATTTTCTTAAATTCCTGGAACCAATAAATCTCCTACTCTTTTCTGAGATGCTGTGTGTGCATGCTAGGGAATGCCTACATTGCTCAACCAGATTGTTAAACATTCCATCATAGCCTTTTTTTCCTACCTGCACAGAGCTTCAACGTCGGCCATAGGTGAGAATTTAGGGTCTTCTCAGCTCTGAGTGTGTCTACAACTCTGTGCATGAACATAGCTCTAAGCATGCACTTGACCTTCTAGATTCCCAAGACAATATCAAGAGTTTTTCAGAGCACCCTATGAATATATCACTTTCCAGAGGTTTTTTTTTTTTAAGTTTTAATTAATTAATTTATTTGAGAGAGTGTGAGAGAGCACACGTAGGGGGAGCAGCAGAAGGAGAGGGAGAAGCAGGCTCCCCACTGAGCAGGGAGCCAGACATAGGGCATGATCCCAGGACCCTGGGATTACCCCCCAAGCTGAAGGCAGATATTTTATCAACTGAGCCACCCAGGTGCCCCTATCTTTTTCCAGTTTTTTCTTTTAAACTTTTTAGTTTGCCTATTCTTTGCCCCTGCTGTTATCTACCATTTCAGGCAGCTGAGAATTTATACCTAGGGAAGAGGCTGTTCATACTGGTTGAGTTCCAATTTTGGTAAAAAAACCCCAAAAAACCAAAAACCAAAACAAAACAACAAAAAAACAAAACAACAACAACAAAAAAACAACTTTGAGAGAGAGAGAGGTCTTCTAGGGAACCACCAGACAAGTCAAGAATGATTATTCTCTGGTAATGGGGCTTTAAAATAACTCCAGCCCCATTCTTCCTCTCTAGTGGCTACTAGGCTGCTGATTTTTATTGTGAATATATGTTATTGGTTTTTAAGGCTACCACAGAGCTGGGGATGGAGGCAGGGTGTGAATAGGGAAAATTAATGTACCATATAATTTGCTGTTCTTACTGAGATTTAGCATTTTTTCTGGAATGCGTGCTCCCAGATTGCCACAAGTATTTGGTTAATTTCCAGAGTTCTGAGAAAAGTTGATTATAACCATTTTGCTGGTGTCCTCATTGTTTTATGGAGGAGAGAATTTTTGGAGGGCCTTACTCTACCATTTTACTAATGTCCTTCATTTTGTTTTAGTATGGAGAATATTAATTAGGTTGAAAGTTTTTAAAATGTGTTCATTGACCATCTACATGTGTTTATGCTAATTTTCCATTTTTTCTATTGGATTATTTTATTATTATTTCTCGTGTATGTCAAGGATACTAAACTTTATCTGTTGCATATGTTCAAATATTTTCTCCAGATTTTCATTTGTCTTTGAACATCATTTAATGTTTTTTAGATGAAGGAATTCTTACATAAATCATTCATCATAAGCTTGACTCTAAGTGAAATACTAAAGGAATCTTCTTATTCTTCCCAACTTTTCATTCTCAATCTCTTTTTAGGCTCTTTTGTCTTGCATATTTCTCCAAATTTGATGTGTCTTTGTTACTTTTTTCTCTACTTTAAGTATTCTCCTGGGAATGATGCCACCAACCCAGTAGCTTCCATTCCTCCCTAAATTGTTGCTGCTTTTTACATCTCTATATCCAGCTCATACCTTTTATGAGCCCTTTTGTATATATCTAAATTCCTCAAAGGGACTATCATCCTCCCAGTCTCTTGGCCTAGCAACCTGTAAAGTTATCCTTGATTTCTCCCCATCTAATTTGTCATCAGCCATATGGGTGTATTTTTTAGTATCTCTACAATGTGTAAGACCCATTCTGTCTCAATTGTCACTGCCTTAATTCAAGCTTTTGTTATGTCATCTGAAAGCTTCTTGCCTGAATTTCTTTGCCTCTCTACTTACTAACTCTCTCTCTGTCTCTCTCTCTTTCGCACACACCCACACTCACTCACTCACTGCTTCCCCCAGAATCATCATTCTGTAAGGCAAATTTTGTCCTGCCCCTTTCAAATTTATCCTTATAATCTTTCAAAAGGTGATTTCCTTTTAGAATTCTTTTACTCTCTCTATCAGACTATGATCCTATGTCAAGAGCAAAAGTCATGTTATCTTAATATTTAAAAATATTCCCAGTACAGTGCCTGGAATACACTAGAAACATAATAAAATTTTAATGAAAGAATTATCAGTAACTTCTAGAATTTATTGAATTTATTAACTAATTTTATATAAATTTCCTTCTTTCATTGAAGTTGTTATTTCATGCTGACTGGAATAATTCTTAGAGTTGATTTATTAAAGCAGCATTTGTGAGTTAAGCTTTCCTAACTCTTGTGGAGGCCCAGGTGGTTGACAAGCATGACTTAAAACATAGATTTCCTATCATTTCACAAATTAAGTAGACACCTGATATCACCAAATAAGATACTGAAGTGCTTTTAACGATAATGAATAGGAGGGAGAAAAGACACTTGTATGTTTTATTAGACAAGATCCCAAAGAGGCAGCTGACAGTATAAAATGCAGCAATTGGAGTGTAGATTTTGCAGAGAAAGCCATCTTAGATTAAGACATAAAACAGACATTTTATGAGCAAGTCTTTTAGGAGATCAACAAATTGAATATTCCAAAGCTCTGAACATGTTGTACTTGCAAGCATTATATCCTTTCCTCTTCTCATTAAGCAAACATAGCTATGATAGCCAGTCTGCACTTTATGTTCCCTGGGTATACAGCTACAAAGACAACCATGAACAATTGTCATAAGGTGTTAATGGAGCCTATTAATTCAAGCAACAACCAAAAATAATTGCTGCTGGAGTGTCAGCAAAATAGTGATATAAAACAAAGGTTATGTAATGTTCAAAAAGAAATGTGCAACCAATGATTGACACCCTTATTTTGATGCATTAGCAAGATATACCCAGTAAAATTTGGGGGAGGATTAAAAAACTTGTGATGAATTTGTATTTATAAAATCAGAATTTCTGAACTGGCTCTTTTAAATCATTGTTTAGTGACAGGTAAATAAACCTAGAGAAATAAAATGACTTTCTCAGGGTAACAAATGGTATAGTTTGAATTATACAAATCCTCAATAATAATAGTAATTAATATTGATAGAGGAACTTTAAAGTTCCAACAAATAGTTTAAGTACTTGCTATGTATTAGTTTATTTAATCCACACCTTATGAAGTAGATACTATAATTATCCCATTTTATACATTTGGAAACTAAAGTATAGGTTGAATAACTTTCCAAAGCTTATGAAACTAATAAATTGTCAAGCTAGGATTCATACTTAGACAATCTACCCCCAGTCTGTGAATTTTTAACCAGTATATTATATTATATTATATTGTCTCTCACCCCCTTTTGCTCAATAAATTCAGATTTAGCATTATTTTCCTAGCAAAGTATTGTATAATTATATTTTGTGGTGACAAAATATCAGACTTCTATGGGCTTTCTGTATTTAGCAATCAAAATTAAGGTATTCTCCTAGAATATGTTTATATATAACCTGTAAACATTTTCCTTACAGAAGATTAACATACAGATTTCTTTATCCTCAATTTATTGATTTCAGTACTGGCATGGATTTGATTCCAGTTTCCTTTGCTTTATGATCTTTGGCAAGTATCCTCATTTCTCTGTATTTAAGCTACTTGATTTATTTTTGTAAGGAGGGAACTTTCACATGGTATGGCTGACTACAGTGAAATACGTCAAACCAGGAGTGAATGGGACATCATATTAGATCATCTCAATGTTCTGAATAAATTCACCTCAGAAAACAGGAACCTGAACATGAATGGTATGGCCAGTGAAAATACTCAGAAGTGAAATCAATAGTCAGCATTTCAAAAACTGAACAGAATCTCAGTCAGCTGAACAGACCATGTAATCTAAGAAAAATCTTAAGGTATTTTTCTGTCAGAGATACAAACAGTCAATCTAATTCAGAAAGGTCAGTTTGCTAGCAGCAGAGCTTCAATTTCTTCATCTTAACATGGAAATAACAGTTCCTATCTTTGCATGAGAGAATTTTAAAATGGAATAAAAATATCTTGCATAATTTCAAAAATATAGTGTAAAGTTCAGTGGTTCTCAAATGAAAGCTTTTGTAAATGAGTGAGGGCATTTTTGATTGTCCCCATGACCTACAACCATTACTGGATTTTTGTGAGTGGGAACCTGAGATGCTAAATATTCTACAATGTCCAGAATAAATCTGCACAGCTAGGAACTCTTCCACCCCAAACTGCCATTCACTTCTCTGAGAAACATTAGAAGCTAAAGAATTATAGCTATTTTGTTACTAAGAATTCTGTCATAGAGATGAAAGTTCTTTAAATTCCTTTGCCTAAGGTGAGAATTGGTGCTTAATTCTATGATCTATGATTGTATTCTTTTTCTCCTTTTCAACTCTAAGATGAAGATTCTAACTATTGGAGACAATTATTCTGTCTCCTTTATTGTTTCTCTTCTCTAGTCTAAACAATCCAAGTTCCTGCAGCTGTGTTGCTAGTCCTTTCTTTATCTGAAACATCTCGAAAAGCTTGTTATATGCCATTGTTGTCAGGGTTCTCCATAATACCTTGTCTGGACTCATTCTAATTTTTCATTGTTTTGCTTAGAATATATGTCCTGATTTTTAGTGCAGTTTGCCATACAGAGTAGTACCTGTAGAATATATTGTGACCTTATTGTTTTCTTTGACCTTTAGTATTAACTGAGTATTAACCAGTAAGTACATTGCTGAATTCAATTTGTGTTCATCTGAAGTTTCAATATATACATTCAGACAAAACTGAGTCTTCACATTGTGCATATGCTGTTCCAAATACTGAGGATTCAGGGATAAAATGAAGAGGGGGAGGAAGATGACTAAACTAATTGTCTAAGACTAGTAACTAATTCTATGAGAGTGGTAATCAGGAAAGATTTCTTTGTGGGAAGGATACAAGTTAGTGGAGGAGGCGAAGGATGAGCACATAGGCAAGAAGCTGATGAGCTAGGAGGATAAAAGGACATGTGTAACTTCAAAGGGGCTTTTGAGATCATGGTGAATATGGAGAGAACACGTACATACTTGCTATTCTTACAACATTCATGCATTACATATATGGGGAATGGAAGCAGAGACTGGCAGGGGTGAGAGGCAGATCATGCGGAGCCTTATGTGCCATTTTAAGGAGTTTGGAAAACTTCTTGTTATTTATGAGCAAGCATTGAAGCATTTTAAGCAGCAAAATGTCATACTCAGTTTCTGGCTGAAGTGTGGGAGGCATTTTGGGGGTGTGGGAACAATATGGAAACCACAAACCCTGTTAGGAATCTCTAGACAAAGTGGTAGAGATTGAGGGCCTAAATAAGTCAATGGATGGGGGATCTGGAATTGAGAGATGTTTAGGAAGTAGAATTGGCTGTGGAGTCGGGAGAGAGAGAGAGAGAGAGTGATCTAAGAGACTAATATTCTGGCTGGCTGGAGGATGTTATATTCCAGAAAAGTAGGGAATGCAGGGGAGGAATGGTTTTAGGGGTATAGAGGAATTGATGAATTTGCAAGATTTGCAGCTAAGCCTGGAAACCTCCATAGTATATTTGTACATTTAGGAGTTAGAACTATAATTTTGACTGCTTTGTTTAAAATACTATATACCAAAAAAATAAAATAAAAATAAAAATAAATAAAATATTATATACTAAATTGTACACCTGAAACTAATATTACACTATATGTTAACTAACTGGAATTTAAATAAAAACTTTAAAAAAGTGAAGCTATTTCAGAACCCCAAATAAATGCATTTGAAAAGTTTGTGAGGAAAAAAAGTATTTACTCGATGGATGTATGGGTGTTTCAAAATTAACCATATACCAACATTATTCATTATATTAAAAGAAAATTGCAAAGCAAAATCATATGATTGTAGAAATAGACATGAAAAACATTTGATAAAAATCAGTAGCCATTCAATGTACAAACATGAAAAACAATATATACAATGGAATAGAAGAAAACTTCTTAAGTATGTTAAAGACCTAAAATCAAACCAAACATATCATACAATGTTAAGAAATACTAAAGACTGACCCTTTTATATAAAACATAAATCAAGGATGCTTTCTATCATCACAATTTTTCTACATTGTTTGGCATTTCTGGCTAATAAGTAAATAAAATAAACCTTACAATTAATGGAAAAAAGAAATTGATCATCATTATTTAAAGTGATTTGATGGTAAATCTGAACTCAAATGAAATCTATTAAGAAAGCAAAAATGAGAATTTAATAAGGAGCCCAGATACAAGAAAGCATTAGTAAAGTACAATCTTAATAATTGAAAAAAAAGTTTCTTCACACTAAAAAACAAAGTAGCTAGAAATACTTCTAATAATTACATAAACCTATGTTTTAAAAATTATTCAGGGAGATAAAAATAAGAATTAAACCAGAAATAAATACTATGTTCCTATATGGGAAAACTTACTATCATAAAGATTCTCTCCCTTGCCAAATAAATATATAAATTTAATGCAATTCCAGAGTACCTGATTTAAAACACACACACTCACATACACTCTTTTGAGCACGTGCATGTGGGCGCAACACACACGAACATATAGATGCACATACAATATAACAATTCTAAAGTTCATCTAGAAAAATAAATGAGAATTTCCAAATGATGTCAAAGTGAGTTTTAAAAAATATTTTATGCAAGTTCAAACAAGAAGAAAGTCACAGGGAGTCATGATCAAGTGACCATGGGTCAAGTGACCAAACGCTAACAGCCCTTTGCTGTAACAGGCAGTAGTACCATATTCATGCTGCAGGAAATAATTTGGTTTTAATAAAGTGGCATCATCTATCAATTTAAAGATATGCTTTTCCAGAATAATATTTGTTTTAAAAAAGTTTTGATGATATTTATCAATGAATTTGTTTTTTATAGTTTTAAATGAGTTCTAAGCAAAACACTCATTCTGAATTTTTATTATAAATAATTATGTAACATAATATTCAAAAGTAATTATGTCAACATTGGGAGTACTTAGGACTTTTTTTCCTGTAAAGTATTCTATATATTACTTAGGTTTGAGTAACCCTTTATTAGAAAGAATCCCTTGGTCTTGAACAAACATATGTCTCTCTAATATTGACTACCTATCATAAATCATTTTTCTAAGCACTGAGGATACTTGAATGTCTATAACAGACCGAATCCCTGTTCTTATACGGTGTACATTCTATAGGGGAGCAACCAATAAACAAATAATGCTGATAAATGATTTGTGTTTAAGTCCTATGAGGAAAATATAACAAGCAAATGAGACAGAAGACTACTGTGGCAGGGGAAACACCTTTAGATCCATGGACTGGAAAGTCCTACCTTAAATGTGGATGTTTAAATCTTAAATGATGAGATGGAATCAGACAGGCAACAGTTTGGAGGAATAGTTTCCAAGCAGAGACCACAGCTAGAACCAAGGCCCTGAGGGAAAAATTCTGGTATATTTGAAGAACAGGAAGAATGAGAGTCAGGGTGGACCCAGTGTACCTAGTGGTGGTAATGGTATAGTATGAAATAAGGACAGAAAAGTGCTGGACCATGTAAGATATGGTAGGAGGTTTTGATTTTATTCAAAATATAATAGGAAACTGCTAGAGTGTTTTAATCAGGGAGATTATATAATATGATTTACATTTTTTGAACGATCACCCTGGTTGCTCTGTGGAGACTGGGCTTTACAGGAAGAGGGTAAATGTGGAAGTAGGGAGACCATTTGGAGGCATATCATAGCAGTGATCCAGCCTTAGAATACACTTAGACATACATATACACTTTTAGAAAGAGTGATAGTGGAAGTGATGAAAAGCAGATGGATTAAGGACATATTCTGGAGGTAGAGCCAGTACAACCTGCTGATAAATGGAATGTTGGTTATGGGAAAGGTATTTAACGTGAACAACTGGGTGGATGGGATGATAGTATCACTGACTGATGGCAAAGTCTGAGGGAGAAAGAAGTTTATTGCTAGTTTGTTTTGAATCTCTCTCCTACAGTGGGTTAAAATCAAGAGTTCATTGTGCCATGACTGCCTACAGAGACTATTCAAGAAACGTAAAATTACTTTCCTATTGAAGTCGTCATGATGTTAACTATTTTGATGTGCTGGGTGTTCTTCTCCACAGGACAAATATTCCTACTTACTTAATGAGCATATGGTTTTGGGTCTTTTCAACCATCTGTATTGATCTCCTCTGGATAGTTCCAGTTATCCTTGTCCTTTCTATTTTTTTTTTTCCATTTTGGTTTTTAACAATTTTATTGAAATATAATTGACATACAATAAATGGTACATATTTCAAATGTACAATTTGATGAGTGGTGGCATGTGTATATACCCCAGAAACCATCATCAAAACAAAACAAACATTTCTAAACCCTTCAGATTTTCTCTGGCCTCTTCCCAACCCCATTCCCAGGCAACCACCGATCTGCTTTCTATCAGTATTGATTAATTTGTATTTTCTAGAATTTTATATAAATTGAACCATACAATATGTCATTTTTTTCTCAAGCTTTCTTTGTTTGGCATAATGTTTTATAAATTCATCCATGTTTTTACATGCATCACTGTTTGTTCCTTTTTATTTCTGAATAGTAGTCCATTGTATAGACATAACAATTTATTTATCCATTCACCTGTTAACAAACATTTGGGTTGTTACCAATTTTTGGCTGTTACAAAAAAGCTGTTTATGAACATTCATATACAAGTATTTTTGTCAACATGTGTTTTTACTTAGCTTGGATAAATATCTAGGAGTGGCTGGGTTATGTGATAGACATAGGTTTTGTTGTTGTTGTTGTTGTTGTTTTTATTATGTTTATCACCATACATTACATCATTAGTTTTGTTTTTTTTTTAACAGATTTTATTTATTTATTTGAGAGAGAGAATGAGAGAGAGAGAGCATGAGAGGGGGGAGGGTCAGAGGGAGAAGCAGACTCCCTGCCGAGCAGGGAGCCCGATGTGGGACTCGATCCTGGGACTCCAGGATCATGACCTGAGCTGAAGGCAGTTGCTTAACTAACTGAGCCACCCAGGCGCCCCACATCATTAGTTTTTGATGTAGTGTTCCATGATTCATTGTTTGCGTATAACACCCAGTGCTCCATTTAGTACATGCCCTCTTTAAAAGCCATCACCAGGCTGGCCCATCCCCCTATCCCCTTCCCCTCTAGAACCCTCAGTTTGTTTCTCAGAGTCCATAGTCTCTCATGGTTCGTCTCCCCCACCGATTTCCCCCCCCTTCATTTCTCCCTTCCTACTATCTTCTTTTTTTTTTTTTTTTTTAACATATAATGTATTATTTGTTTCAGAGGTACAGGTCTGTGATTCAACAGTCTTGCACAATTCACAGCACTCACCATAGCACATACCCTCTCCAATGTCTATCACCCAGCCACCCCATCCCTCCCACCCCCCACCACTCCAGCAACCCTCAGTTTGTTTCCTGAGATTAAGAATTCATGTTTAACTTTTTAAGTAACTGCCAAACTGTTTGCCAAAGTGATTGTACCATTTCCATTTGCATCAGGACTATCACTGACTTGCCAACACTTGGTATGGTCAGACATTTCTTTTTAAAAGTGTGTTGTTACTCACTGAACACAATATTTCATATGTGATCTAAGGAACAGGGATAGTTGATTAAATTTGTGAAATATCTGTTGCCTGGATTGTCTGCTATGTGCTGAATACTTTGCTAGGACACATCCTTTGTTATTATGGATATTGTGTACCTTTGAATGCAGCCTAAGTAAAATGGAGTAAAATTCTTAGCAGTCACAGCATTACTATTTCGCCACATAGAACCTACTGTCCAATAAAACCTCTAGATCTATTCTTTTACATTTTTGCTGATGAGACATATGTTTTTTATCCTCAGTTTAGGCAGTACATTTCATTGATGTATTATATTTAATATACTTCAGAAGAGAATTTGTGGTGGCTATTCATGAGAACCCCAAATATAATAACATAACTAAATTAAGCATACTGATGCTAGAACCAAGCAAGCAAGAGTCATGAGATAATACTAACAGAGAACTCAGACTAAAGGAAACTCCTGAAAATGAGTTTCTTGATAGCTTAAGTCAAAGTAGATTGACAGCTCTTATTAACAAATGCAAAAAAGCCTATCAGAGGGTATGAAAACTCAAACTTCTTATAATTCAACTCTCAAAGGAAGAGACTGAAGTCCAGGAAAGAAAATAACTCCTCGTCTGGCTCTTTAAATCTGTGGGTTTTTGTTTGTTTGTTTTGTTTTGTTTTTTTTCAGAAAACAGATGCTGAGATTTCACTCACGCTAACAGACAGGAGTTTAGAGCTAATGGACATAGGTCTCATTATTTCATTCAGCTAAACATTAGTCATCCAAGTAGAGGTACGAAGTTTTAACCCCTGTTATCTATGGGCACCAACTTAAGTTTTCTGAGGCTAGAAAATAGTTTTTATGTATTCATGAGAATTACATTTTTTATCCTTTCTTTTTACCCCTTCTGCCTGCACTGCTTAGGGTATTTGCTTGTTTGTTTTAATTATCTTGAATTCTAGCCCATACTTCTTCCAGTCACCCCTCTTCTGTATACTTGTATTTCAGTGGTTTGATCTATATCAACATTGACACCTCTATTTCTGAAATATTTATCCATAAACCCTAAGTAGTTATGACCATTCAAAATATTTCTAGCTTATGTGACAGATTCATGGAGAATGTGGTCTTAGGAAGGTCTTAGCCTTTGTTAGGCATATCTGTCTGTGGAAGGAACAGTGTTTGATTCTGTGAGAGAAGTTAGAATAGTTCAGTTTAGGTCTCTCCACCCAGTTTTAGTTCCTTATAAAACTATAAATTTGGTAAGCAAGCCAAATTTTTTATCACTATTTTGAGAAATCTTTTTATAATATGTCTTTTCTTTAAGTATACAAACATAGTTTAGTGGTTAAGAGCTTAGATTCTGCAGTTAGACCACATGGCTTTCAATTCTTCTACTCAATGTGTGATGTTCAGTGACTCTTACTTAGCTCTCTGAAACTCAGTTTCCTCATTGTGGAAATGGGGTTGATAATAATATCAACTGTCTCTTAGGGTTGTTGCAAAGAGTAAATGAGTTAATATATAGAACTATGTGTGGCACATAGTAAATGCCATGTTGTTAAGAACTGTTATTTATGTCATGTTCTAACTTCAGCATTGAACAATTTAAAAAATTTCCTTCTCTCTTTTGCTTCTCTATTTCCTAAAAACACTCATATGATCAATTATCTATTTATTTGATAGTTCATCATTCAGCATTTCATGTTGCTATGTCAGAATTACCTTTCCCCCTAATTTTTCATTGTGTTGCTTTGAAATAGTCCAAATTGCCCCTGTGAATGGTATAAGAAGAGGAGTCTCACCTAATCTATTCAAATTAGAAAATGACGGGTTAAGTGGGAAAGCTGAAAAACCTTCTTGGCACTGTACGTCACAGGAACTTAGTCAACGTGTGCTTTTCTAGTTCCCACAATACTGATTGCATTTCATTCTCTCTCACTGCTCCCAGTACCAACGCATGGATATACATTCTTTCCTGGAAAATAAATAACTCCCTCAAAACATTATCTCCTGCTAAGGATGATGATAATTTTCAAGGAACC
The DNA here is from genome assembly GCF_002201575.2 of Neomonachus schauinslandi. Lineage (NCBI taxonomy): Eukaryota > Metazoa > Chordata > Mammalia > Carnivora > Phocidae > Neomonachus > Neomonachus schauinslandi. The sequence goes on along the minus strand of NC_058408.1, from coordinate 96,063,930 downwards.
AACTCGTTTTTTAACTGGTATTTTCTGTTACCTAGATCTAGCAATTCCCCTCAGTAACTTTAGTTTACAGATGAATACATAAAAGAGGGGGTTTTGATTTTCTGATAAAAATAAACATCTTAGAACATCTTTCCTTATGTTTTAATCCTCCTTAAATTGCTACTATTAGTTCTTTGTATTGGCAGAAATACAGTTAAAGAGTGTATTATAAAAAAAGAAATCTAGAGATAAACACTGGGGGAAAAATCCATTAATACATGATTAAGTTTAGTTTTCAAAGAAAGATTTTAACTGAATGTTTTATTCTTTTTGTTTATTTTTTTAAATAATAAAATGGAAAACTAGCTGTGTCAGGGATCCCCGGTCAAACCACCTACAGGTTTGATGATTTGTTAGGAGGACTTATAGGGATGCAGGAAGGATATTGTGTTTACAGCTGTGATTTATTACACTGAAAAGATACAAAGCAAAATAAGCAAAGGAAAAAAGAACAAAAAACCAAAACCAAAACCAAACAAAAAACAAAAAAAAAGAAAGGAGTAGATTTTGGAAGAAACCATGCTCAAACTTCCAGAAGTTCCCTCCCAGTGGAGTCACACAGGACAGATTTAATTGCTCCTGCAGCCAATTATGACAACATGTATGAAATGTTATCTACCAGGGAAGCTTGACTGAGCCTAGAAGTTCACAGTTTTTACTTGCAGCTGACCATGTAATCAACCTTTGCCTAACATGTACCAAAATTCCAGACTCCCAGAAAGAAAGCACGTCTTCAGTATAAACCATATTGTTTGTACAAATGTTTAAGCACAACGAACTACTCTTGTTAATTAGGGACATTTATTATCAGTCTAGGGAGGCTGTTTACCATTCAAGTTTTTAGATTCCAGCCAAAGACCAACCTTACAAACAAGCCTTTCTAGGGATAATAGTCTCAGGCCTGCTATGTTAACTATTTTTTTGCACAACAGTTACATTTAGTACCTTTCTAAATCTGTATAATCTTTTGACAACCACTATGCAACAGGTTTAGGTCTGAAGATAACTGAGAGCAATGTAGATTTTATATTATCAGAAGTTAAGTAGAAATGAATCTATCCAGTGCCCCTTTGTCAAAAAAAAAAAAAATAGTGCCATGATTTTCCCTCTAGACTTCTCAGAGATTGTACAATGATAAAAGTAAAATAAAGTATATGCATGGACACAGAAAAGGTGACTAGGGGACATATGGGGTGCATCACAAAGGATTTGATGTTGATTCTCATTATTAGGAAGCAAGGGGCAGAGTACTGCTACAAGTGATGTAGAAGAAACAGATGAGAGTTTGTGGGGATGATGCTGACATTCACTAATGAGGTGCTGGGCAGCCGGAGATACCGGGGCGGTAGTCACAAAGCACAGTGATTTATAAACAAAATAAAACAGCTCAAAACAAAGCTGTTTAAAAGATAAAACCAGGGAATTCTTGGGTTGTCAAGGAGGGTTTCAATATTGCAGAAGCCAATTTAAGAGTTTGTAGTGTATTCTTTCTGTTTCTTTGGGGGAACCACAGAAATGCATCTAAGATAAAAAACATTTTGGGGGCGCCTGGGTGGCTCAGTCGTTAAGCATCTGCCTTCGGCTCAGGTCATGATCACAGGGTCCTGGGGTTGAGCCCCGCATCGGGCTCCCTGCTGCACGGGAAGCCTGCTTCTCTCTCTCCCACTCCCCCTGCTTGTGTTCCCTCTCTCGCTGTGTCTCTCTCTGTCAAATAAATAAATAAAATCTTTAAAAAAAAATCATTAAAAAAAAAAAACATTTTTCACACACACACACATATACACAGCTAATTACAACAGGCACAGTTAGGAAAAAATTAAATCAGATGCCCAGTGGAGATCAAAGAATACACTTTTGTCTGAAAATATTTACAAATGTCAGTAGCAACAGATGAGAAAGAAAAACAATACATGCACATCCCTGCTTTAAAACAAACAAAAAATCTGGCGTCTTTGATTTCCTGGCTTTAGTTTAGCAATGGCATAAGGAAGGTACCACTTTTCGGCCAGTTCAGTGCAATCATTGTTTAATGCTATTATTTTTTCGTAGGCTGTTTGGGAAGCACTTAATCCTAGTTAGTTATTAAGAGCATGAATTTTGGAATCAGACCTTAGTTGAAAACTTAACCTTATTCAGGATGCTAGTGTTGTGATTATTGATGGACAGCACAACTTCTCTATGCCTCATTTTGATCATCTGTAAAATGAGAATTGTGCTGAAAATTAAATGAGATATTTATGGAAGCTGCTTGTGTGTGTGCCAGGTGCAAAGTATCTATTCAATAGATGGTTCATGTTTGTTGCTGTTGCTACATCATAGTATGAACTGTAGATACAGTCCCTACCCTTAAGGACTTTTTTATGGTGAAACAGACATGCAAATAAATTCTTGAAATGTTCAGTGTGCAGGGATAAAAGTTGATATGAGATGCATAATTGGGCAGCAGCTTAAGAACTTTGCCTTTCCAAAGATATTAACTTCCTCTCCAAAGTCTTTCCTAGGAGAAAAGGGAAGGCTGTGGAGAGGAAGTAAATTCACTGCAGTGTCTTAAAATTTACAAGTGAAAGTTCTATAGGTGAAGGAGGGAAAGGACATTCCAAGCAGACAGAATTCATGTGCAAATATATGTTTGGGGAATTATAAACTGTTCATTATTTGTAGATTGTAAAATATGAAACTTAGAGGCAGGAAAAGAGACTTAAGTGTATGGTAGAACCAAACAAAAATGAACTAATAATTTCCCTGCTTAAAAAAAACAAAAACAAAAACAAAGGTGAATTATATATTGGAAGAATGTACAAATGACTGCAACAAATTCGCTTTTTTAAAAAATGAGGCATATTTAAATTAAATGTAGAAATGTTGCATGTTTAGTTTTATGTGTTTTGAAAAATGCATATACTAGTGTAATTCACACTCCGAACAAGATACAGAATAGAGATACAGAATATTTACAACATGCCATTCAGTTCCTTTGGCCCCCTTACAGTCACATGCTATATGTCACACCCCCTCAGGCTCAGATTTCTTTTACCATAGACTAGTTTTGCCCTGTTTAGAGTTGCATATAAATGAAATATGTAAGGCTTCTTTCATTCAGCAAAATGTTTTTAAGATTCTTCCTTGTCAGTGCCTACATCAATAATTTGAACCTTTTATGGGAATGCAAACTGGTGCAGCCACTGTAGAAAACACTATGGAGGTTCCTCAAAAAGTTAAAAATAGAACTCCCTATGATCAAGTAATCACTCTCCTGGGTATTTACATATATATATAATTGTTATAATATAAATTATTATATTATTATCATAATATAAATTATTAATTAAATTAATAAATATATATAATTTGGTATTTACCAAAAATTATATAAAATATATATGATTCAAAGGGATATATGCACCCCCATGTTTATAGCAACATTATTTACAATAGCCAAATTATAGAAGCAGCCCAAGTGTCCATTGGTGGATGAATGGATAAAGAATATGTGGTATATATATACAATGGAATATTATTTAGCCACAAAAAAGAATGATATCTTGCCATTTGCAACAACATGGATGGAGCTAGAGAGTATAATGGTAAGTGAAATAAGTCAGAGAAGGACAAATAACATCTGATCTCCCTTATATGTGGAATTTAAGAGACAAAACAAACAAGCAAAGGAAAAAAAAAGAGAGAGAAACCAAGAAACAGACTCTTAACTATAGAGAACAAACTGATGGGTCCCAGAGGGGAGGTGGGTGGAGGGATGGGTGAAAGAGGTGATGGGGATTAAAGAGTACACTTATAATGGTGCGCACTGAGAAATGTATAGAGTTGTTGAATCACTATATTGTACACCTGAAACTAATATAACACTGTATGTTAACCGCAAATTTATCCATTCTCATGCTGGTGGACTTTTGAGTTGTTTCCAGTTTGGGGCTATAAGGATTAAAATGAATATGGATATTTTTGTACAATTCTTTCTGTTGATATCTATGTTAATTTCTTTTGGATACATACTGAGTGGGATTATATGATCATAGATATGTATGTAATCTTATAAGAAGTTGCCAAATCTTTTTTCAAAGTGGTGGTACCATTTTATACTCCCACCAGCAATGTAACAGAATTCCAAGTTGTTCCACATCATTGCCAGCATTTGGTGTGGTCATTCTTTTTAATTTTAGACATTTTAGTGGATGTTGAAATGGTATTCAGTTTCATAATGCTATTTGGTGTAATTTTTGATGTGTTTACTGTTTATTTGTTTATTTTCTTCTGTTAAGTGTCTGTTCAAAAAGGATTTTATCCACTGTTATTGTTTTTATTTGTTCTTTTATTATTGTGTTGAAGAAGATATTTACTACTTATACAAGTCTTTTGTTAGGTGTATGGGTTGTGAATATTCTCCCAATTAGTGATGTGCCGATTCATATACTTACGTGTCTTTATGATAGTATAATAAATATAATAAATAAATAAAGTATAATAAATAAAAGTATATAAAAGTATAATAAATCTAATTTATTTTTTTTTTATAGTATGATGTCCAAGAAATCTTTGCCTTCTCCAAGATTGCAAATACATTACATTATGTTTTCTTCAAGAAGTTTTCTGCTCCTGGGTTTTACAGTTATAAACCATTTCAAACTAATTTTTGTGCATAGTATAAAAAAGGAATTTAGGTTAACTTTTTAAAATATAGTTATCAGGATGCCTGGGTGGCTCAGTTGGTTAAGTGACTGCCTTCCGTTCAGGTCATGATCCTGGGGTTCTAGGATCGAGCCCCATGTCAGGCTCCCTGCTCACCGGGAGCCTGCTTCTCCCTTTCCTTCTCCCTGCTGCTCCCCCTGCTTGTGCTCTCTCTCTCTGTCAAATAAATAAATAAAATCTTTAAAAAAATAAAATGTAGTTATCTAGTTGTTCCAGAACCTTTTATTGAAGACTTAGTTTTTCCCATTGATTGCTCTGGAGGCTCTATAAAATATATATTAACCACATAAATGTGGATCTACTGTTTTATTGATTTATATATCTATCCTTCTTGGTTACTGTAATTTTATAGGAAATCTTGAAATCAAATACTGCTATTCTTCCAACTTTGTTATTTTCTTGAGATTGTTTTGTCTATTCTAGATTCTTTGCATTTCCATATAAATTTTAGAATCAGCTTGCCAATTTCTACAATAAAATCTTGGTAAGATTTTGATTGAGACCACATTGAATCTATTAATCTAGATTAATTTTGGGAGATTTGACAATGTAACGATATTTACTTTTCCAATATATGTATAAGTCATAGATATCCATATATCTAAGACTTCTTTATTTTGTCTCAGAAATATTTCATAGTTTTCAGTGTAAAGTTTTCACTTTTTTGGTTAAATTTATCCTTATGTGTCTTATGATTTTTGATACTATTTCAAATGGCATTTTTTTATTCCATTTTCAATTTTTTCATTGCTAGTAAATATGCATATACTTGATTTTTTACATTGATCATGCCTATAATCTGCCTAAATTTACTAGTCCTAATATTTCAATAATGGAATTTTTGTGGTTTTTCTGTATACAGAATGTTTATGAATCATGTTGTCTGAGACAGTTTTCCTCTTCTTTTGTATTTGTTATGTCTTTTAGTTCTTTTTCTCACCTCATTCATTGACTGGGACTTCTAGCAGAATGCTGAGTAGAGGTGTGGAAAATGGACATTCTTCTCTTAATCAAAGTCTTAGAAGAAAAAACATTTGATATTAGCAATAGATTATCTTTGGTTGAAGAAGTTCGCTTCTATTCCCAGTTTACCGAGAGATTTTATTTTTCATGAATAGGTGTTGAATTCTCTCAAATGTGTTTTTCTGTATGTATTTAAATGATCATATAATTATTTGCCTTTATTCTGTTAATTTACTGAATGATATTGTTTTCCAAATATTAAACAAACCTTGCATTCCTGAGATAAAGTTTATTTGGCTAAGGTGTATTACCCTTTTTCCATAGTGGTGAATGTGATTTGCTATTTTGTTAAAATTTTTTGCATGCATAAGTATGAAGGAAATTGGCCTATAATTTTCTTATCTTGTAATGACTTAGTGTGGTTTTGGTATTAAGATTATGTTGGCATCATAAATGAGTTGGACAATGTTCCTTCTTTCTGTATTTTTGACAGATTTTCTATAAGATTAGTATGACTTTTTAAAATTTTTGATAGAATTCTCTAGTAGAGCCATCTAAAACTGAATTTTTATGTGTGTATAAAACATGATTATATTTTATTTAGGAATATTTTGTTTCTCTTTTCATAGATGAGATCTACTATGTCTTTTTTGTTGTTTTGGTGCTATTTTTGTCAAAATCTTAAAAATAAGCTTACATTAGCAGGTCAAATGGATTGAGAGGCTTCTCCATATTTATTTGTTCTGGAATAATTTACATTATAGGAGAGTTTTATTTTATTTTATTTTATTTTTAAAGATTTATTTGACAGAGAGAGACACAGCTAGAGAGGGAACACAAGCAGGGGGAGTGGGAGAGGGAGAAGCAGGCTTCCTGCGGAGCAGGGAGCCCAATGCGGGACTCAATCCCAGAACCCTGGGATCATGACCTGAGCTGAAGGCAGATGCTTAACTGACTGAGCCACCCAGGCGCCCCTACATTATAGGAGAGTTTTAAAAGAATATTCTTCCATAAACATTTAAGAGAATTCACCCATTAAGCCACCTGAGCTTAAAATCTATTTGAAATTATTTGAAAATATTTTGGCTATTTCAATAATTAGCCTATTCAGATAATCTATCTTAATTTGGTCATATTTTTTTCACAAAGCCATCCATTTTATTGAAATTTTTGAATTGCATAGACAGAATTATATGTAATATTTTGTATTTAAAAAATTTCCAAATCTTTCATATTCTGACATAGATTCAGAGTCTGAGGATTATAGAATTTATAAAAATTACTGTCTAAATCTATAAATGATAAAGTTAAATCCATAGAGGATTTAATGAAGATAATTTTGAAAGATCCTTATTCATTCACTTTTGTATAGTTGTAGTTCTTTGATGAGTGTCTACCTTTTCATGGCAAAATTGTGTTATATTTTTCCAGAAATTTTAAATTAAATAATATTTTAATTAAAATTTTAAATTTTAAATTAAACAATATTTTAATTAAAATTTTAAATTAAATAATATTTTCAAATTTATTTGGAACATTTGAAAATTGCCATATTTTATTTATCATGTTTCTTTTGTCTTGTATTATTTCCATCTTCACATAGATGAATGTCTCTAATATTTTCCTATCCTATTGTTTTTTTATCCAAAGAATTGTTCTCTTGGATTTCTCTCTCGATTCTGCAGTTTTGATTTTTTAGAGTATTGCTGTGTTTTATCAAAGCTATAATTCAATGGATAGTAAGATACATTATTAATTTACATACCACTAAGAAAGAAAACAAAACACTGCCAGGTGAGCTATGATATTGTACTTCTTTTATCACTAAATAAGATATTTTTATTTTATTTATATTTATTAGTGATAAATATTTTTATTTAAAAATAAAAAATGTTTATTTTATATTTACTGAAGGAGCTCTTTTGAGTTCTTTAGCTTTTTTTTTTTTAACATTTATCACTACTGTATATACTTCAAATAGGAAAATACAAGCAGAATACATGGGCCAGGTTTTTACTGAGAACCTAATTCTTCTAAACATCTTTTTATTTTAGAGTCATTTTCATATATGTTTTTCAACCCAATATTGTGTTGTGTGCCACCAAGAATACTGATGATTCAACTTTACTTAAAGACCAATGTTTGGTACTTTTTATAGTGTGTGACATCTAGAATTAAATTATCTTAGCTTTTGTTTATTTTAGAATGTCTTGTTTACTTAATTTTGAAGGATATTTTCTCTGGATATTGAATTCTAGATTTATAAGATTTTTCTTTTAGCACTTTAAAAGTGTCATTTAATTGCCATCTAGTTTCCACAGCTTCTGTTGGGAAGGCAGACAACAATGATATTATTGTTTTCCTAAAAGTAAATACTTTTTTCTCTGGTTGCTTTTATCTTTATTTTGCTCTAGTGTAATTAAACTAGTTCTGTTTTCCTTGAATTTATCCTCATTGGGGTTCACTCAGATTCTTGAATCTGTGAAGTTTTTTTCTTTCTTCAGAGTTGGAGAATTTGTAAAATTCTCAGCCATTATCTTTTCAAATATTGCCTCAGTCTCATTCTTTCAATATCCTCTTTTTTGAACTATCATTAGGCCTTTGAAAATGTCTCACATTTCTTTGTGCTCACCTCCTTTCCCCACCCCTATGATTTAGTTTGGATATTTTGTATTGATTTTTCTTCAGATTTACTAATCCTATCTTCTTCTATGTCCAACCTACTGTTAATCCTGTATAATGAGCAGATATTGTATATTTTAGTCTTAAAATGTCCATCTGGGGGCACCTGGGTGGCTCAGTCAGTGAAACTTCCAACTCTTGATTTCAGTTCAGGTTATGAGATGGGGTTGTGGGGTCAAGTCCCACCTCAGGCTCATGCTCAGCAGGGAGTCTGCTTCTCTTCCTCTCCCTCTGCCCCTCCCCTAGCTCATGCTCGCACTCTCTCTCTCAAGTAAATAAATAAATCTTTAAAATAAAATGTCCACCTGATGCTTTATAGGCTCAAATTTTCTGTGGAAATAATGTATTTTTCATATATTTTGTTCATTTATTATTCATTTTCTAGATAATGGAGCTAACAAGTTCCTGTTTTTAGCTCCATTATCTAGAAAATTTCTGGATCTATCACCAGTGGCTGTTTTAGTTGTTATCAATTGCCTTTTCTTGCCGCTATCACGCCTACCTAATTTTTGTTGTATAAACACTGTAGATTATATATTTTAGAGACTCTGGATTATTTTAGTCTTCTTTTAAGGGTGTCAAATTTTGTTCTGACAGTGGGTTAAATTATTGGCAGATCATTTTGATTCTGTCAAAGCTTGCTTTAGGTTCTCTTTGTAATTTGTAACCCATGCATTTTTTCCCCTTTCCTTTTCACTCTAATAATAAGGAAACTTCTCTCATGGCTTCATGTTTACTAAGAGATAGTATACATATATATTACTTTTGAACTATGCTCTATTTGGTTGTGTACTTTGTTTTCTTTAGCTGGCTGAATCCCCCTTCAGATCTATAGATGGATAATAGGTTAATGCATGTGGTTCATAGTGTTACGGAAAAAATCAGACCGGTGAGAAGCCAAGCAACACTCGGAAAAGTAGGAGAACTTGGGTTTATTTTATGCCAGTTGACCCAGATGAGATCGCACTCGAAATTCTGAGCCTCCGGTAGCGGGGTTAAAGAGCTTTTATAGGGCAGTGCAAGGGGGCAGATTCCAAGGGCTGTGCTGACTGCTGGTAGGTGGGTTTAAATTGGGGGGGAGGGGTGGTGGTTGCTTTAGGCGGAACAGTGGTTAGGGCAGAGGTTAGGGCAGTGCAGGAAACTCGTGGTAGGAAGCCTGTCTACAGAAGCAGAAGCGGCTGGTTATCTATTGCTCAAGCGGGGCTTCTGGTTATCTCTTAGTATTGCTAGTAACTTTCTATCTTCTGGGGCCTGCCAGCTTGGGCCTGCTCTGGGTAATTTTCCTTTTCAATAGAACAACTGTGGCTGTCTAGGAAGCTTTTATCTAATACGGCTTAACAGGCCAGAAATATGATTTTTTATCCCTATTTTTGGGCTTTCTGAGACGTTGATCAGATGAAATATACAGCAAAATACTATAATACTCACTCCACACTGATATTAGAACCTTTTTGTATGACCACTCCACTTACAGAAGTTTATCTGTTTGGACCTCCACTCCTAGAATGCAGTGCATTATCTCTAGTTCCCTTCATCTTCTACCCAGTATTTTCTGAGATGTGGAATCTCAAACTAGGTGTAGAAAGAGCTACTGATCTGAATGGGTTAGACAACTCTTTCTGTACCTAAAATATTTATGCCTGAAATGAACTACAGAATTACCTCAACTTCCATCATTCTTACACCATTTTCACAATTTTTTTCCTTATCTAAATATTACCTATACTATTATTTGTCTAGTATTTTCCTTAAATGACCTTTAAATCAGCTCACTTTTTATTTTTCAATTTATTTAAAAATTTTTTTAAAGATTTTATTTATTTATTTGAGAGAGAGAGAGAGTGTGAGAGAGCACAAGCAGGAGGAGAGGCAGAGGGAAAGGGAGAAGCAGACTCCCCAATGAGCAGGGTCAGCTCACTTTAAAGAAAAAAATCTGAACTTATCCTAAATAATAATAGTCAGTCAATATTTCTAAACATAGGTTAACTGCAAGACATAGTTATCAATATTGTTATTAGTTTTCAACATTTTAAATACGTTTTCATGGATATTTTAGTGAAAACTTAGCAGAGACTGAATAATATGTGCTAGCTAAATGAGATTTAGTATGTCCAAGCTTTAATTCTTCATTGACAAGGGAGACATAAGCAATTTTTGAAAGTTCCAACCTGCAAGTGGGTAGCTCATCTTTGCCAAGCTAATTACCAAACATATGAAGAAGGAAAGGGGTAATGTGTACAGTGTTGATTATCTTTTTGTGGTAAAATGTATATCAAAGTCCAGTTGAAGTACATATCTTAATGAATCTATAATAATTTATGAGGGATCTTATACCTGGCTTGTTGACATTATAAGACTGAAGGGAATGAAGTTATTATGAAATTTTACTTATGCAAATAATCATTATGTTAATTTTCAGCTTAACTTACCTTCCTTGTTCCATGAGCTTAACTCTATTTATAAACTGAAGAAAATAGCCACTCTAGGACAACCCTACCCCATCTCTCTTAATTGAGCTGAAATAAATAAATGGTGTTCTAGGACAAGGACAATAGTAGAAACTTTAGAAAGAGGAAGCCCTAAACCCGTGGTTTGTTTTTCCCTTAAAAAAAAAAAGAAAAAAGAAAAGAAAGGAAAAGAAGAAAAACACAAGAAAAACACAATTCTCTTTTAAAACAGGAAAATCACATATACGTAGCTATTGACAGTGTCAATATGTATTATTGGCCTTATACCAAATTCAATGTCACAATAGCACTCTGCTCTCCCAGCTATACCTAGGGAAAAAAGTTATTGAGAGGAACAAATAAAGGGAAATTCAATGGTTCTGGTTAAACTGCTGGGAAGCACTTCAAGGGTTTCCTTTATTTTGCCATTTATTCAGGCACAATGGCTTTAGTATTTAAATGTGTTCCTTTTTATTGCTGAATCCATTGAGGCAGTGAACTGTATCTTTGTGGGGCTGCTAGTGTGGTGTAAATGCAGGATTGCTATCCTGGGAACCATAATTTAACCACCACATAGGTATCACCTAGCTGAAGGCATTTTGCCTCCATATTAGTATTCAGTGATATATTTAAATTATTTTCCAGCATCAAGATATATGCTTCTTCTACTATGGGATTTTAGTTGAGTCTCAGGAATTGGAAATAAATACCAGGAATAAAGAAAGAAAACAATCACTTGAGGCACTTTGGTGGTCAACAAGTTGACTTTCCTGCCTTTGCTATGTAGTAGGTAATAAATTTATAAGCTCTTCACCAATTACAAGTTTTTTTTTGTTTTTGAAATTGTGTCAACAGACTCTAAATTCAAAGAATAGTCATGTGTTTAAAGACTACAAGTACAGAAGGAAAAAGATAATGATGAAGGATAATAAAAATGATAATAATGAAGAACATAGTAACTCAGAATATGTGGACTAAGTTAAAGCATCGACATTGTTGGAGAGTGATGGCTGGATCCTCCTGCTGAGATCAGTTTTACTTTGTCACATGGCTCGTGGCTTCAGAAGCTTTTGTGCTTTTGGATACAGCTGAGTTTTATTTTATTTATTTACCTCTTCATTCATTCATCCATTGTTAATATTTACTTGGTCTTTCAGACTTCTTTTAGACTTGCTTAATACTTGATTTTGATCCATGACATTTTCCCAACTTGTTCAAATAAAGGATGGTCGTTGCTTAAGGCCTAAAAATTGAAGCATTTGATTAGAGTTTTATGGGGTTTTCTTTATATTTCTGGTTCTCTTACCATGTTATCTCTGTGCCCTTCTAAACCATGGTCTAATTTGCTTTAACCAAGTTTTTCAGAATCTATTTCTGGCCAGGTAATTTGATCTTAAATGTTTAATATTAAAATGTACTAGCCTGCAATCAAATAGTTGCCTCAAAAGAAGGTGAGTAGGATTCTTTGATCTTACTGTATCTGTGACTAATGTCTCATGTGAGAACCAGCTTGTTATAACTCCAGTAGGGGGAAAGGTTAGGAATGTGATCCCAATATAGGGAATAAATAGAAGTGCTTTTTATGTAGTTGCAAAAATATTACTATACTGACACATCAACAGAGCAGATGTCATAAGCCTATTTAATAGACATCGATATAATAGCTCAAGTTCAAAGGATGTTACAATACAAATGTTAAAAATACTGACAAACATTTAAAACATGTAGTGTATACTAGAATATAAAGAATATGGACTCTACCACTCATAGTTTTTTTTAACGTATCTGAATCTATTTCCTCTTCTTTAAAATGTAAATAATAATTTCAAGTTATACTACAAAGCTGTAGTAATCAAACCATTATGGTACTGGCACAAATATAGACACATAGATCAATAAAGCAGGAGAGAAACAACCCCATAATTATATGGTCAATCAATCTTCAAGAAAAGAAGCAAGGATATGCAATGGGAAAAAGACCGTTTCTTCAACAAATGGTGTTGGGAAAACTGGACTGCTACATGCAAAAGAATGAAACTTACACCATACACAAAAATAAACTCAAAATGGATTAAAGGTCTAAATGTGACACCAGAAGCCATAAAAATCCTAGAAGTGAGCACAGGCAGTGATTTCTCTGATATTGGCCATAGCAACATTTTTCTAGATATGTCTCCTGAGGCAAGGGAAACAAAAGCAAAAATAAACTTTTTGGACTCATTAAAATAAAAACGTCTGCAAAGTGAAGGAAACAATCAACAAAACTAAAAGACAACTTACTGAGTGGGAGAAGATATTTGCAAATGACATATATGATAAAAGGTTAATATTCAAAACATATAAAGAGCTTATACAACTTAATACCCAAAACCCAAATAATCCAATTAAAAATGGGCAGAAGACATGAATAGACATTTCCCCAAAGGAGACATACAGATGGCCAACAGAGACACGAAAAGACGGTCAACATCACTGATCATCCGAGAAATACAGATCAAAACTGCAATGAGAGATTAGCTCACACCAGTCAGAATGGCTAAAATAAAAAACAGAAGAAATAACAAATGTTGGTGAGGATGTGGAGAAAACGGAACCCTCATGCACTGTTGGTGGGAACTCAAACTGATGCAGTCACTATGTAGTTGCAAAATATTTGCAGTATGGAGGTTACTCAAAAAATTAAGACCCTACAATCCAGTGATCTCACTACTGAATATTTACCCAAAGAATACAAAAAAACACTAATTCAAAAGGATATATGCACCCTTATGTTTATAGCAGCATTATTTACAATAGCCAAAATTATGGAAGCAGCTGAAGTGATAGCCCATTGATAGATGAACGGATAAAGATGTGATATACATATACAATATAATATTATTCAGCCATACAAAAGAATTTAATCTTGCTGTCTGCCACAACAGCATGGATGTATCTAGAGAGTATAATGCTAAACAAAATAAGCCAGTCAGAGAAGGACAAATACCATATGATTTCACTCATATGTGGAACTTAAGAAACAAAACAAATGAGCAAAGGAAAAAGAGAGGCAAACCAAGAAACAGACTCTTGACTATAGAGAATAAGCTGAGGGTTAGCAGAGGGGAGGTAAGGTGGGGGAATGGGTGAAATAGGTAATGGGGCTTTAAAAGTGCACTTATGATGAGCATTGAGTAACGTATAGAATTGTTGAATTACTATATAAAAATAATAAAATAAAATGTAAATAATAATTACCTACCTCAGAGTGGCTACTAAAGTAGATAAAACCCATACACAGAGAAATCACAATTCTTGATATATAACAGATACTGGAAAATCAGGTGATTGTTATTTTGACAAGTTTATTTTGGGCTAAAAATTGCTGTCAGCCAATTTCATGGTAGGATTTTCCAAATATAAAAATACAATATTGCTGGATTGCCATTTAGTATATAAAACTGTTAAGTTATAACCCCAACTCATATCAGCTCTATCATTAACTAGCTGTTGAATTTTGGTGAGTTCCTGACTTAGTTTCCATATTTATAAAATGAAGTAATTTCTGTACATATTTACTAAGATTCCTTTGTTTTTCGTATTCTGTTGTTCAATGAAAAGCAATAGTTGAAAACTTTTCAATATTCCTATTCAATAAAGAAATTACCTGTAGAGAATGGCTGTTAGGCAAACTCCTGCCCAGAATTGGGAGACAAGGCAATCTTTAGAAATTTGTTACTATATGTTGGCTAATTGAATTTAAATAAAAAATAAAAAAAAATTTGTTCAAAATACTATAATTACTCCTGATGCTATCTTTCATAACTTTGCCTAATACTACTGCAGGATAGATTTTGATATTTCAAAGGGGTGATTGACTTCTGATGTTTTGGCATTGATAACCTTAAATCATTTATATATGTTTGTGTGCCAGAATTCAAAGCAAAAAAAAAAAGAGCAGAAAATGTTGGGTATCTGAACAGGGTGGGATTTAGATAGGAGTATTTGGCTTATTCTATATCCTTGCTACTCAAAGTATGGTTCATGGACTTCCTGTATTAGTATCACTTGGGACTTGTTAGTAATGAGAATTTCAGGCCCCCCAGGACCTAAAGAATCAGGTATAATTAAATCTACATTTATAATTAAATCTACATTTTAATAATATCTGCAGGAGATTCTTATGCACATTAAAACTTGAGGAAACACTGTTATGGAATACTTAAAATTATGTTTTATATGAATTATTGATATTGGGACATACATTTAAAATAATGAAATAGGAGGAATATTAATAGACACCATGATGATAGTTGTTCTTGTAAATAATTGTTGATTTCAAGTACCCTTTTTAACCTCAAGACCAGACCAAACGTAAATTAACCTTTTTCAGAAAAAGATAATTCCTTTACAAACTAAATATTAAAAGAGGTTATATATAATTATTTTTCAGAAACTGAGATATTTTAAATCAGCATTTGGTATACTGAAGCTACTCAGGCAACTGGTGAAATAAATTCAGGAGGTAAATGTGTCATCATAGCTTATAATTTGTAAGTGTAATGTTACCAGTCTTTTAAAATTATTTTACAAAATAGTCCTAAAGAAGTATTGTTTTTCATTCCTATCGTGTGCCATCTTCCCAGTGAAATCTTATGTATTTTGCAGTTGTACAAATTAAACACGTACAAGTTTATAATGGATGAGTGTAATACTTAAAGCCCACTCATGTAGAATTAAGCATTGGAAAGATAGTCTTTTTCACAGAGTATTGCTTACTCTGGCAAGAAAATATTGATTGTAATAAGGTTCATTCAGTCCCAATACTTTTATAAAAATACCTGGTATCTATAAAAATGTAAGTAATTAATTCATTAGCTTATTCAATAATAATTATTGCATCTAATAAGTGTCAGGCATATACTAAGTGCTGGGAAGAGAGTAGTGAACAAAAGTTACTCAGTCCTCTGCCCTCTTAGTATTTCCAGCCTATTTACTGGGGGAGATGTACATTAATTAAACACTAAATGAATTTATAATTATAATCTGTAATAAGAATTTGTAAGTGCTGTGAGTCTGGGAAGGCTTCCTGGCAGAAGCAGCATTGGGAATGAGATGGTAAGAATGAGTAGGAAATCACTAGAATAGGATTATAGGAGGTGGGGTGTGGGAAGGGAATTCCGAGTTGAGAGATCAGCATGAACAGAGCCCTGCAAAGAGGGAGGGACTGCATGTTTAGGAAACTGGAAAGCCTTCATGGTTGGAACACAAATAGTAAAGAGGTGGCCTGAGATGGAGGTGGAGGGATGGTTAGGCAGAAGCCAAATCATGGCCTTAGGAGAGAAGATCTTAGGAGGTTTAGGATGTAAGGATTTGGGTCCCTGTTTAGAATCCTTTGAAGTGAAACCATTTATGGGTTTTAAAGAGAAGGACATGCGACAAAGAGGATTTTTAATTATGTATTTATTTTAAAGTTGTACTGACTGTGGAGTGGAGAGTGCATTGGCTGGGAGATCAGAGAGGTGAAAAGTTCCAGGAGGACCAGTTAGAGCATGGTGACAGTAGCCCAGGCAATAATGGATTCAGGTGGTAGTGGTGGTGAAGATAAAAGTGAATGGATCCAGCAATATAAATGCCTTGATGAGCTCTTGGAGGGAGAAAGAGGACCTCCAGTGATAAGCTGGTTGTGAAGGGATCAAGTTTGGGTGGCATGGTCAGGAGTTTGGTTTTGAAGATGAAGATGTTCTTTGGTTCAAATTCTATTAGTACAATAAGATTATTTGACTAGAGGAGCGATCATATTACCTAACATGAGAATAACATATATTTTATTGTACATTACTTATGACATCACAAAATATATAAACTCCATAGTGGTTCTTTGATATTAAACAAGTTCCTCTGCACCAAGGATGCAAAGAAATTAACATGTTCCGGATGACACTGTGCCTCTTCTTCCATTGCCTGATAGTCCTCTTTTGTGTCTCATACTGCTCTTGCCCACATGTTCTTTGCTGGGATATTGCTTTTTTGTACCTGAGCACTTTTAAGTTAATATCTGCTAATCTAATAACTTTAAGAACCAATTTTTTAACAATATAGGAGCAATGTAACACAGCAATTAAACCCTTAGGGTTCAGATGCACCAATGTCCTAAGCCCAGCTCCATCACATACTAGTTCTGTGTTCATGTAGAACAGTTTGCTCCTCTGAGCCTCAGTTTGCTTCTGCCAAAAGCAGACAGTAATTATTTAATAGGCTGCTTGGTACATTATAAGTAAGCTATTAACATTTGATTTTATTGCTGTTATATTATTGGTATTTTTTAGTCTCTGCTTCTGTTCTGTATACTCTGCAAAATATTGGTCACAGATGGTTTTATAGTTAATTCAGAAACAATATGTTGTTTATAAGCCTACTTTATTTTTAACTTGAGTATTTCCAGCTTGTAGGGTCATGGAGGTGGAAATAGAGAATATTTATTTATTTATTTATTTTAGGTAGAGACACCACCTAATTGAGGAACAATGCTTAATAAAGAGTCACCGGGGGGAGGGGAGGCACCTGGGTGGCTCAGTCTGTTAAGTGTCTGCCTTGGGCTCAGGTCATGATCCCAGGGTCCTGGAATCGAGCCATGCATTGGGCTCCCGGCTTAGCAGAGAGTCTGCTTCTCCCTCTCCCTCTCCCCCACCCCTCTCTTTCAAATAAATAAAAAAATAAAAATTAAAAAAAAAAAAGAGTCACCAGGTATGACTTGGCAATTGCTGTGTATCAATTTTAGTACCTTTTTCTCCTCCCTTTCCCAGCAGCAAGTACCAGCAAGCTAACATTCAGCATCCTGCCCCTACCAGAGCACAGATTATTTAAATATGTAGATACCTTCAACTGATAGACAATAGCTTTTACCCTGCTGCCCCTTGCTCCTAAGTGCTCCTGCCCATGCTAACGTGCTGGTGCTCAGGCCCTCCTGCTTGCCAAATATTTTGAATAACACCGCCTCTGCTCCCATGCCTCATTACCATTTACTACTTCCTGCACAATATTGGTCTGTATGGATACAGAACTTATTCCACTCCACTATAATATCAAGAACACACAAGAATCAGTATCTTCTGTTCTTCCCCAAGCCATGATAAAATTAAAACCTGGTTAAATGGATTGTATATTTACATTGATTTAGCAGGAGGAATAGTAAATTTTTAGGAATTCAGATGCCTTTAATCCATAAATATTGACTTTAGTTTTTTTCATAAGAACAAGGTTTTAGTAAGCATATAAATACAGTGAAAGATGTTTTACTTATAAAATGGTAGAAAAATATTTTTTTTAAGGTTTTATTTATTTGACAGAGAGAAAGACAGCCAGAGAGGGAACACAAGCAGGGGGAGTGGGAGAGGGAGAAGCAGGCCTCCCGCGGAGCAGGGAGCCTGACGTGGGGCTCGATCCCAGGACTCTGGGATCACGACCTAAGCTGAAGGCAGACGCTTAATGACTGAGCCACCCAGGCGCCCCAGAAAAATATTTTTTTTCACATACTTGTAACAATTGACACCTTATTATTTATAAAATATCCCACTGAGCTAAAAATGTGCTTATCACCTGATTCCTACCTACTTGATAAAGTACTTAAAATTTTTTTAAGTCATAGCCTAGCTTTAGCAGTACCCATCTGCAATTATCCTGGATCCCCAAACTTCCCTATCTTTAAAATAGCTGTGTAATCTAGGTTCACACCAAATTGACCGACACCTCCTTACAATCAGGTGCAAGAAAGTCAAGTTTTGTTTTTTTATATATAGGTGAGTGTGAAAGACTGACCCAGGTTAATTATTTGAGCTCATTCTTTCTGTGATTGCTAGTGTGGTTCTTCAAATGTAATATTTGTGTTTTTCGTTATTTTTTTTTGTTGTTAACCTGTAATGTTCTCGCTGCATAATGTTATATCTGTATTTTATGACCCATGATTTCTAGCTAGTTCATTTAGCTCTGTTTCCCTGAGGCTGACAGTAGGAGGAGTTAATATCCTCAGCTTTCTAACAGCAGACATTGAAATGGATCATGCTCGTCTCTTACTTACTGGCTCTCTAAGCCACACTGCAAGAAATATTACAGGCAACAGATAGTTTCATTTTCAATTTAGATACTCATTATTTGATGTTTACGGGCCATTCCTAATTCTGAGTCTGGAATTTATGGTTTTTTCTGGCGATTATCATCACAGCAATCTCCTGCAACTCAGCTGTGCTTCATTGGGATCTCTGCGCTGCTTTATCAGTCTTCCAGGACGTCTGGAACTGATATATAGCACCACGTCCAAATCACCCCCGCTCAGAGAGACTTGGTTTATGGCTCCCCAGATATCCGTCTCTTCTGCGGGGTAGGCCAGTTTGCACAGCCTCAGTGAAGGGGAAAGTTGACCCTTGGGAAAGAGAGCAGTGGTCTTTAAACAAATAAAAAACCAACGTTTAAGACTCTGAACACTTTTCGACCAAAATTAGATGATATCACTAATTAAATTAAATTTACTGAGTCTTTTTCAGTGCCAGATAAGAATGAAGCAAAGGTGTTACCTGGTTTGCCTTGTAGACTTAAGACAGGAGTCACATATCAGTCTCCTGAAGGGATGGTAAAATCATGGCAGCAATTGCTTTGGAATCATGGCCACATTTCAAATGGTTATTTTATAGTTTCCCTTTTGAATATACAGTATTTGGTTTTGCCTTTAAGATACATGGATATTTTCTAGGCTCTGTTCGATAGCATTAATTAAAGCTTACTGAAAGACCTTAGACATCTCTGTGTATTAGTCTGTAGAAGAATCACGCACTAAGCTCGCAGTTTTGAAAGGATGTGGTAGCACATGCATCGATGACAAGTGCGTAGGCCAAATGATGTTTCATTTTAAATCTTGCTGATTGTATTGAGAATGAGAACATCTTTTGGCCACCAGTGCCTGCCTACTTTTGTGCTTTTGTTGTGGCCTGTCACTTGCCTCTCGTCCATTCCAGGAGGGATTAGAACTAACAAAACTAGACAAGGAGACTGGGTTTGGTCATAAAAGGGCTTCCTATTCCTTCTTCCCTAAATTTAAGATGATTCAGTACCTCCCTGAGAATTCACATTCTGCCATGGAGGGACTGACAAGACAGAGAGGAAAAGAGAGAGAAACCCACAGAGGGGGCTTTGATTGAGTCCTCCCCAACTTCTGTCCAACCTCACTCACCAGGGAAGGTGCTCCTCCTTGAAGGACCAACCAACTCAAAATATTCCTCCACTAATATTTTCTCCTTGAGGGTTGAAATAAAAATGTTCTTTCTTGTAGGGAGATACAACCAGAACGCAGTGAGTACCCCCAGTAGTAACAGTTGGTAGATGGATATCAGATTGGGAAGAGTAACCCCATTTTATAGAAGAGGAAACTGAGACCCCATAGACACTATGTGATTTGCGCAAGTTTGTACATCTAGTAATTGGAAAAGTTAAGACTTAAACCCTTCCTTCTGACTCACTAAGTAGAGATTTTTTTCCTCTACATCAATGAATAAAAAAAAAAGAAACTTAGAAAGATGTATTTGGAATTAGTCTTAGAACTATCAATTTGAATAGAGAAGGATTTTCTTGGAAGTTGCATTGTGAATTTTAAATTTGCATCATTCTGTTAGTAGGGTTCTAGGTGAGTGTGGGACTCTAAAGTTGGACTCACTGCTCTTAGGTCTTCTTTTTGTGATGCCTTCCTTTCCCTGTGACTGACTTAAACACCATCCTGATGCCTGCTCTCTGAAAATGGTCAATATTTTGTGTATTTCTTTTTTTTTTAATTGTATTTATTTATTTAAGAGAGAGAGAGAGAGAGCACGAGAGGGGGAGGGTCAGAGGGAGAAGCAGACTCCCTGCTGAGCAGGGAGCCCGATGTGGGACTTGATCCTGGGACTCCGGGATCATGACCTGAGCCAAAGACAGTCGCTTAACCAACTGAGCCACCCAGGCACCCTATTTTGTGTATTTCTTAACAAAGCCCCTTCTTCCTACTATTCTTCCCAATAACATATCCAACATGTGGATATGTCCAAGGCAGCTTTTGGAGTTCAAAACTAAAATAACTACGATGTTCAAAAAACAAGTAAAATAAAGTGATTATATTTTTTATCTCTCACTATTACTTTAATTTTTTTCTTTTTTTTTAATTGGAATATAGTTGACATGCAATGTTATATTGGTTTCAGGTATGCCTCATAGTGATTCAGCAAGTCTAAGCATTATGCTGTGCTTACCACAAGTGTGTCAACCTCTGTCAGCATACAAAGTTACTACAATACCATTGACTCTATTCCCTATGCTGTACCTTTAATCCCTCTGACTTACTCATTCCATAACTGGAAGCCTGTTCCTCCCACTCTCCTTCACTCATTTTGCCCATCCCACTGCAGACCTCCCCTCTGGCAACCATCAGTTTGTTTTCTGTATTCATGGATCTGCTTCTGCTTTTTATTTGTTTGTTCATTTTTTTTTTTTTAGATTCCACATATGAGTAAAATTATTTAATATTTATATTTATCTGTTTGACTTACTTCACTTAGCATAATACCCTCTAGGTCCATCCATGCTGTCACAAATGGCAAGATGGCATCCTTTTTTATGGCTGAGTAGTATTCCATTATATGTATATGTATATACACACACACACCATATATACATATACATATATATGTACACACACACACCATATTTTCTTTCTATATGTATGTACATGTATATACACATACTTGTATATGTATGTATATGTATACACACACTATACACACACACATACACACACACACACCGTATCTTCTTTATCCATTCATCTATGGATGGAAACTTGGGTTGTATCCATATTTTGGCTATTGTAAAAAATGCTTCAATAAACATAGGGGTGCATATGTCTTTTCAAATTAGTGTTTTCATTTTCTTTGGGCAAATATCCAATGGTGGAATTAATGGATCATATGGTATTTTTATTTTTAATTTTTTGACGACCCTCCATACTGTTTTCCACATTGGCTATGCCAATTTACATTCCCACCAACAATGCATGAGGGTTTCTTTTTTCTCCACATCCTTGCCAACACTTGTTATTTCTTGTCTTTTTGGTTCTAGCCATTCTGACTTGTGTGAAGTGATATCTTATTGTGATTTTGATTTGCACTTCCCTGATGATTAGTGATGTTGAGCATCTTTTTATATGTCTGTTTGACATTTATGTGTCTTCTTTGGAAAAAAGGTATCTATTCAGGTCCTCTGCTCATTTTTAATTTTGTTTATTTGTGATATTTGTTTTTGAGTTGTATAAGTTCTTCATATATTTTGGGTATCAACTCCTTATTGGATATATCACTTGCAAATATTTTCTCCCATTCAGTAGGTTGCCTTTTCATTTTGTTGATGGTTTCCTTTGCTGTGTAAAAGCTTTTAAATTTGGTGTAGTCCCACTATCCCTTTAATTTTGTACAGTGGGGTAAATTCTTCCCCTAACCCTGGGTGAAAAATCAAGAAATCTCAAATTTGTTCTGGTTATCTTAGGTCTTTTGTGTCACTTCTTTTCTTCTAATTAGTAGTTAAAATGTAGTTGTCAAAACTCGTGTATCTTGATTTAAATTGGGCCCAAATTTCCCACAGTTTGGGCCAATTGCAGGTAGGAAATCAGTAACTGGGAAAGAGAAGTTATTGGCTTTTTCTTTTTTTCTCCCTTTTCTGGCATGAAGCAAGGGGAAAGAGGAGAGGAAAGGGGAATAGGAAAGTTATTGCTGGCTCTCTGGGTATTGAAAGCTGACTTTTCCCCTAGACTTGCTGTGTGAGTTAGGGTCCCAGCAAGAGAAAACATGGTATACCAAGTTGGTAAATTGAGGAATATGTATTAAAAGGCTTATTTACATAGGTGTGGACAAGGTTTGGGGAATCAACAAGGGACGGAGCATAGCAACTGCAGGGAGCCCACCCATATCCAGGCCTGAAGGAACAAGTGAGGGAGTGGTCCTGAACCCTGAGAGGGTGTCTGCTTTATGAAGAAGCCTGCCTGACAAGAGCTGTGGTCTTCAAAAGAGGAACTTAGTCAACTTAATAGCAACCCCTCACAGTAGCAATAGGAAAACAAATACCTTGACCTTACCCTCCTCCCATCGTCTTATCCTCTAAATGTCCAAACCACTTAAGAGCAGGGAACAAGGGAGCATTTGTATGAAATGGGGTGGTGAGTGGATCTGGAGGGGCAAATGGAAAAACCAGGCACAGGCGATTTCATGAGTTCCTTGGAGGTCCAGATTTTACCTGAAATTCCCTTGATGTAAGAGTGGTAGCTTCTCCCACAGCTGACAGCTTATCCTCAAAATCTAGCTGTTTTTATAACTCCTCTTTATTTACCAATCTAGGCAATGATCTTGGGCAAAATTCAAGATGACCCCAGACCAGTTATCTTTTGCATGAGGCTCATATCTGGAGCATGACAAATGTTCAGACATTGGAATTCAGTCACCTTTTCTATTTATTCACCAGCAACTAGCCAGCCACCTCTCTATAGGTAGATTTCTCCAGATAGAGTTTACACTTGCCCATTGAATCTCAGCTGCCAGGGGCTCATAACATACTTTCTAAATGGTCCCATTGAAGTCTCTTTTATCATCCTCTTATCAAGGATATAGGGAGGAGGATGGGGATCCTGGATTAGCTTTGTTCATATAAATTCTTTCCATAAAATCTTACGCAGTCTCCACACATTTCGGCCTTTGTATCTTCGTTATAGATTTGAGGTTTCAGAGTCATATAACTTGGCTTTTAATTATTTCTTTTGAAAATCATTATCTTGGTCTGGCACATGAGTGTGAAATTCCCTTATGTGCATCTTGGTGCTTTAATTAAAGCTAAATATTTTAAATAAAAAGAGAAATGGAAATTTTCATATATTGGGTAGGGTCTGGAAGTGGGAGTATGGGGAGGAAGATAATATTTTCAAGTAGGAATCATTGGTTCTTCTCAAGTTACACCATATAGATCAATATTTATTTTGACTGCTTGTAAGTTAGATCCTGTTTACGATATTTTTTTCTGTTAAAGATGTATGCACAAATCAAGTTTTATAACAAAACTCCTGCTGAGCCAGGAGCCTGATGTGGGACTCCATCCCAGAACCCTGGGATCATGATCTGAGCTGAAGGCAGATGCTTAACCATCTGAGCCACCCAGGCACCCCAACAAAAATATTTTCAATAGGCTAAGAAGACTTGCTCTATTTGCAAATAAATTTTAATTTTAAAGAAAATTTTTACCTGCTAATGTATTTTGAAGGAAATTTTTTTTCATATGCCAAGTTTCTTTAAGGTGCAACCTATCTCTTTTTTTTTAATGTTTTAAGTTTTTATTTAAATTATGGTTAGTTAACATATAGTGTAATATTAGTTTCAGGAGTAGAATTTAGTGATTCATCACTTACATATAACAACCAGTGCTCATCACAAGTGCCCTCCTTAATGCCCATCACCCAATTAACCCAGCCCCCCCACTAAACTCCCCTCCAGCCATCCTCAGTTTGTTCTCGATAATTAAGAGTCTATTTTATGGTTTGCCTCCCTCTCTTTTCTTTTCTTTCTCCTATGTTCATCTGTTTTGTTTCTTAGATTTCACATATGAGTGAAATAACATGGTATTTGTCTTTCTCTGACTGATTTATTTCTCTTAGCATCCATCCCCTGTTGTTAAAGTGTAACCTATCTGTATTTAACTTTTCTCCATGCCACAGAATCTGAGACTCTTTGAATTATGAATCTTGAAAGTGCTAATTGAAGATAGCAATGATAGAAAGTGTTTATTTTAAACATTAAGAATAAATCTGTTGTATTTTTATTTTATAGTGTTGAAAAGAAACATGTCTGCAAGACAGTTAATGGTGAAAGTGAAAACCATAATCAGAACAGTGGAAATCTATCTGGTCTATATTTCATATGTATGGGCCATAGAAAACTTTGTTAGATATTCTGTAATAAACCTTATAAAGCTCACTGTTGGCTGAAATTTGACATAGGGGTATAATTAAACTGTGAAAACCTGACTCAGGAAATAAAAAAAGAATAAGAATTATACTTAAGAAAGTGGAGAAATGACAAGAAAAATTTTAATGAGATCAGTGTTGTTCTAATACTCTACCTCCCAAAGCATTGTAGAGACAGAAAAATTGCTAGAGAACAGTGGTTCCTTTTAAAAGATGGAAAATAATTTGTCTGGACTATGTGTAATAATGCCATGTCATTACTTGTTAGACTCTGGTAGTGGCTTCTAATATGATAAAAAAAGATCTTTGCCATAAGAGGTCAAGGTCTAATTGACAACATAAAATACCACATTCTGCTTTCTCACAGATATTCTTATATTAGTATTCATGGCTGTTTTCTTTATTGGTAGGCAGGTTCCTGAAGCTGGCTGCTGGGTCAAGCATCACAAAATTAAAAAGATTTCTAGAATGAGCTAGATCTCTTTCTGAAATATGTTAACAACCTCTGACAATGACTCAGTAAAAGGATTTTGGAAAATGAAATGTCAGTAAAGACATGATGCACAACTTAACCATTAATTGAAATTAGAGGACTTGTGAACTTGGGCCTACCTATCTATAGTTTGTCTACATTGACTGTTCTGAAAACTATACTATTTTCAAGGACTCAGTACTATGTAACATGATCTGTAGAATTTTTCTGATAACCATAGTAAATCCTCCTTAAATAGATCAATATCATGTTTCATATGTTCATTCATTCACTTATCAGTTCAATCATTTTTTAAACAATTATTCAAATAAAAAAATACTGAGCCTCTATTATGGCCAAGCACTGCTGGAAATTTAGCACTGAATAAAATAATTTCTGCTCTAGACCCCCAGCAATCTTACATACAAGTATTTTTATTGCTAATAATAAAGAAAATGTATTAAATGTCAGTTATAAGGCAGTGACTGCCTTGCATGCTTTCTGTACATTTATTTTATTTAATTCACACAACCCCTAAAGTGGACATTGCCATCTTCATCCTATAGATGAGGAAGCTGAAGTTTACCTTTCATAACTGGCATGTGGTCACTTTGTTAGTCTTGGAACTAAGATTTGAAGACTATCTGATTCTACTATTACACTACTTTTAATGGCAATTTAACACAAATGTTATTTTAAATGCAATGCTATTGATATAAAATGTTCTGAACAAGCTGAGAAAATAAGTCCAGTTTCAAAAGCACAGATATTATTTATTTTTTATAAAGATTTTCTCTTTTTTTGAGAGAGAGAGAGAGAGCGAGAGAGAGAGAGAGAGAAAATGAGTGGGGGGGAGAGGGGCAGAGGGAGAGGGAGAAGCAGGCTCCCTGCTGAGCAGGGAGCATATCCCAGAACACTGAGATCAGGGACCTGAGCGGAAGGCAGACACTTAACCCACTGAGTTACCCAAGCAGCCCAAGCACATATATTATTTTAATCTGTTTATATGCCAATACCATAACTGACTGATTTAGTCAGTTTTGATGGTAATTAGGCAGACTTCTTCTTTCTTTGTTTTAAACCATTAATCCCCAAAGCTATGATTTATGCAAACAGAAACAACAAAGAATGCACACACTCACACACACACACAGAAAAAACCTGTGAAACTGACAGATTTTCTATTACTTTGTTCTGTCAAAGATGTTATAAAAATAAAAAAAATATTGTACCATTAAATAAAGCCATCATTTTATAAAAGAAATAACAAAAACTTTAACATAAAAAAATGGAAATACCCTCAGATTAAAAGATAGCTCTTACGGTTAAATAACTCAATTATCTGTATTGCATTTTTACCTCATGAGTCCTGAGATGAGTATTTAGAAACCACTAATGTACACAGTATTTTGGATCCTGCCCTGAACCTAAGTAAAACCTTCAATTTTGAATATATTCCCTTCATTTAACAATAGTCATAGCATGACTTATAGGAACAGTCACTGACCTAGGAGCTGGCAAGGTCTGTAGCCCATTAGAATAGGGGTCACAGCAAGTTTAGTTTAATGCTGAATCACTGAAATTAATAAACTCCATCTTTTCAGTTTCTCCCTATTTAAGAACAGGGTCGGTTCCAGTGTTTGCTGGGCTTGAATGGAGGACAAGAAACTCTAGCAGGAAGAGAGGTGAAATTGGAGGCAGGGATCGAGGCATGTTATCCCAAAGTAAATCGCTTGAGGTGGATAGAGCCAGAGCCAGTGGGAAATAAAGTCTGAGGTTTCTCCTGACTCTTTAGTCTCCTGCAAAGTTACATATTGGTCACGGGGATGGATCTTTGCATCTGCACTTGGACATATGTATGACTGATTTTCCATGGCAAGATCTTTAAAAGAGAAGCGCATGGTTTATATCCATCCCTGAGATTTAAGATTGGTTAGTAGCATTCCTAGTAAAACAATTTGAATTTTATTGTAGTGCAAACCCACAAATATTTCTTTCATGTTTGGTGTGTGTCCGTTGAAATCCTGCAGTCTGGCATAAGCATCTCTGGTTTGAGGACACATGCGACCGGAGGAAGTGTAGTGTCCTCAGTACTTGACTAGACACGTACTAGACTGTACATCCACAGAGAACTCTAGCACAACATGCTCTTAGAGCTGGGGGCGGGAGACTCTGGAGATCATTTAGTGCAATGGCCTCCATTTACAGATGCAGAACTAAGGCCAAGAGAGGTGATTCAGTTTAGTTAGGGTCACCCAAGGAGTTTATTTCAGATCTCCCGGTTTCTGATCCACAGATTAGATTTCGTCCTCATACCAAGTTTATGTTGTACCTTCTTATAGAGAGTTACAACAATAATCTGTGAATAAAAACACCGATTGAATAGAATACCTAACAGCTAATAGGTTGAACATTAATTACTTTTGTTAAAATATAAATACTAATTTTATTAATAAAACTGAACATTACTTACTATCAATAAAGTGTAGTAGCCACTTTTCCATTTATTTATTTTATCTGCAGCCATTAGCTGAGTGCTGAACACTGGTAGACACTAAGATTTCAAAGAGAAGACTTGACAATTTAAAAGATGAGGCAGAGTATAAATAAAAGGTGACAAAACATTTTGCAAGGATTATAATTGAAACATGTAGGGAAAACTGTGGAAACTCAAATGAGAGGGGTTTTTATTTTTTATGTTTTATTTTTTATTGAGGAAAGTCAGAAAAGAGGATATAGAATATGAGGTGCTTGATTGAGTTTCGCGTTATGAAATAAGAATTCTGAACTAGAAGAGATCAGAATATTCCAGAATAAAGGTTTAGTGTTTGGAAAAAAAAACATAGGGACATCAGGCAGCTGGTGTAGTTTGGGAAATGCAAGTGTTAGTAACAATGGGGACACTATTGATAAGTATAATAATAACTGCTCACATTTCTTGAGCCCTTCTTATTTGCCAGAACTTGCATATCTTTCATCTTAAATTCTTTATAATAATCCTATAATATAATTGCTCTATTATCTCCTTTTTTATAGGTAAGGAAACTAAGAATTGGAAAGGTTAAGTAATTTGGCTAAGGACACATAGCTGTCAAATGATAGAGCACAGATTCAAACACAGTTTTAACCATCTCCACAAACTTCTGTTATTCTCATTATTTTCAAGAATAAATTTATATAATTTACATAAAATATTAATTTGGGTTTAATTTACAGCTCATTCAAGTCGTTACAGTATGGTGGATAAAGCCTCAGATTAGACTCAGCTCAATTTGATCCTACCACTTACTGCATTTCCTCCTGGGGTAAGATATTTAAATTTACTGAACCTCAGTGTCTTCATATGCAAATGTGTGAACAGTTATTGCGAATGGCATTTGAGACAATAAATGTAAAGTACTTTGGGGCACCTGGGTGGCTCAGTCGTTAGGCGCCTACCTTCAGCTTGGGTCGTGATCCCAGGGTCCTGGGATTGAGCCCCGCATCCGGCTCTCTGCTCAGTGGAAAGCCGGCTTCTCCCTCTCCCACTCTCTCGCTGTGTCTCTCTCTGTCAAATAAATAAATAAGATCTTTAAAAAAAATGTAAAGTACTTTGCTGTGGTAGATATTTGACAATTTGGATTCCCTCTCACTCTCAGTCTCACCCCAGCAGGCATTTTCCTGGGGCGACATCTTACTTCCTCAACAATACAGAAGTTCAAGACACTTGGAATCTTTAACCTACTTCTTTGATAAAGTTACTTTAAAAAACCTCATTTCAAGCCTCAAAGTTAATTTTTATTTGTTTTAGTTTTATTTTTATAGCACAGACTTTGTTTCAGAAATATTTTTTAGTTTACCCTGTCAGGATGTTTTCCTGACATTCCATTCAGTACAGCGGCATTCTAGAATAGATTTCATTTTTTTATGCTTGTCTGTTTGTATGTTTTTCATGCCTGAAAAATGTGGACTAGAATCTGTGCTTCTGCTAAGTGTTAAGCATAAAATATTTTTAAAGCTATTTCTGCAGAGGAGAAGGGCATCGTATTTCATCTTTACCATGAAATGAAGATTTCCCTTTTAAAGGGAAATGTATCATTTTAAAAGGTTGAATATGATGACACACATTTAAAAAATAAAAAATAAATAACAAAACAACAAAAACATTTTTCTTGCTGTTTAAATTCCATACAGAGCTCCTCTCTGCACTGATAACATTTTCATTTGATTATGAATTAGATAAATTTTCATTTGCTTTAAACCTTATCCCTTAGTATTTGAAGCTTCATAGTTTTTTTGAGGTCAACGTCATGACCTTCCTAGTTCAAATGTCTCCTTTTATTTGTACCATTACAGATTTATATTATGCATATGTTCCCAGCACATTTTTAACAGTTGTTTATGCAAAAACTTGTACAATAAAAGTAATATTCTATAATTCTTTTTAGAGAACAGGGCCCTTCCACAGAATTTTAAAGTTAGGAATAAAGGAACAATTCGGGGCAAATCTTCATTTTATGGGTGTGAAAAATAAGGCCCAGAGATATTATGGAATTTGCCAAATATTACCTTTATCCAGTCTTTCTTTTCTCTATTTATTCAACAAATAACTTTTGAGCTTCTACTATGTGCAAAGCACTGTAATAGATGCCATGAGGGACAAATTGTGTGTAAGAAGTTTCTCTCCCTCAAGGATCATACAGTGTACTGAGAGAGATGCCTTCAGGTAAGCAGTTAACCATAGGGCAAATACTAATGAGTGAGTTCTTCACAAGCCCTTCAGCAATTCCAAAATTGATATCATCATCCTTGTATTGACCTGGTTTTCCCTTTAAAATGACCAGTTCAACACCATTATCTAACCAGTCATCCCTGTTGGATGCACACCAGCCTATGTTGTCCTTTTTTCTTTATCTACCCTGAGCATCTGCCAGTCATCATCCTCTCCAGTGTACTCAGTCAGAGTCCTTAAATCTGTTGATTTTCTTCTTCCTGACTGCCAGTGTATTGATTTTAACACCTTTTGTCTTTCTGTACACTCTTGCTGCAACTGTCTAACTCCTCTGCCTGTCTCTGTTTTAAAAATCTTTAAATACATTGTGCAGACTCCAGCCATATTGACATATTTGAATAGTGGTCATTCTGTGTCACTCACTGGCTTAACTTCTGTGATACCCAGTGGTCTATAGGATCAGCCTCATTTCTTAATGTGGCAACAACCTCCAGGATCTGGCTTCCCCTCACACTTTTTATACTAATTACCAAATACTCTTTAAAGACTTTTGCCTTTGTGCAATCTATCTCTGTCCCTTTAGAGTGGCCTTCTCTTTTATCTTTGCTTGGCTGACTCCTACATGTCTTTCAATTCAACTGTTACCTTCTCAAAAATCTTTCCCTCATCCTTAATGGGAGTGCTGGCTCCCACTGATCCATGGGTTACCCTGGATACCTCTGTTAAATACTGTGTTTATGTCTGTTTCTAACATGTGATGTGTGCATCTCAAAGGCAAGCATTAGGTCTAATGTATCATCAGTCCTTAGTATGGTGCCTGGTATTTAGTAGATAATAAAGATGTATTGAATAGATTGTATTGCATAGAAAATAAAGGGCTCATTAAGGTATCTCATTAATAATTGACGGGTAATTATGGGAGTAGATCATGTGGGGCTTTGAATGCCATGATCAAGAATTTGTTATTAATTCCATCAACAAAGGGAATACACTGAATGGATTTAGAACAAAGAAGGAACATAATTAGACCTTAAGTTGCTTTTTTTTTTAAAGATTTTATTTATTTATTTGGGAGGGTAGAAATCACTAGCGGGGGTGGGGAGTGGGGAAAGGCAGAGGGAAAGGGAGAGGGAGGGAGAAGCAGACTCCCTGCTGAGCAGGGAGATGGAGGAGGGGTTTGATCCCAGGACCCTGAGATCATGACCTGAGCCAAAGGCAGACACATAATGGACTGAGCCACCCAGGCACCCCTAGACCTTAAATTTCTTTACTAGAGTAAACACCTTGAGGGTTGGGCTTTTTTTGTTTGTTTCTTGCTCACTATTTTATTCTCAAATAAAATGTGACTTGTGTAGAAGTAGGAACTCATCATATATTTGAATAAACTAAGATGTGTTTTAGAACAGTACTATCTGATATGTCTTTCTGCAATGAGGGAAATATTCTGTATCTGTGCTATACAATATAGTAACCACTAGTCACATGCAGCTATTGCTCACTTTAAGGAATTGAGGAACTGAATTTTTAATGTTATTTAATTTTAATTAATTTATATTTAAATTTAAAGAGCCACATGTGACTCGTGGCTATTATGTTGGACAACACAGTGTGGACAGTTTTCCCTAGCAGGGTCCCAACAGAAAACAGATGGAACACTCAAATTAGGATAATTCAAGAAAATTTATTTATAGATAGACTTTTTCCAAATGTGTGGGCAGCTTTAAGGGAACCACAAGAGAGAGTTTAATTAACTGTGGTGTGACATGGGAGCAATGGTGAGACAGAATTGATGGAAAGACTCGTAGTTAAGATTATAAGCCTGGATCACATTGGAATAGCATTTATAATGTGCATTAGTACTTTTAATGAAATTTCACTGAATGAAATCTATGTTCAGAACTGTTCTTTTCAATAAAGTCTTTCCTGACAGTTTATTTACTGATGAGGAATGTGATTGCTTTCCCTATACAGTGCTGTTCTGTGCTGTGTTTTCACAGCATTTTTCCCGCCTGGTATTCCACAGTAAGTGGTACCTTTTCCATTAGCAGGGCTGTGCTGACTTAATGGCGGCTCCTGTCAAGGTTCCTTTAAGAAGCATCCTCTCTTCTGAGCACCTAGAATGTAGGCAGGCTCTGACTGTTATCTGTGGTTATGTTTTAATATCCTGCCCTTTCCATCCCTTACTTCAACATACACAATTCACCTTCAGTCCTAGCTCATTGCTTGATGATTTGTTAAGGCTTTGAAAACAGAAGGAATGAGGGCTTTTAAGCAGGATGGGGCTATTTCTCCTTTATTTATTTTTATGCCATACAAAAGGAATAAAGAGGCATAAAATGGTTTGACTGAGTGAAATAAATCTGGGTAAATAGAGCAAGGACCCAGTAAAAAGCTGGAGGTGAAAAGAAGAAAGGTGGGGGTGAGGGGATACAGGGAAGGAAGAAGGGAAAACTTTATACTTCCTGTAGTGATAGGGACTATTTATTATTACCTAGAGAACAAAATGTCTTTGACCCAATGAAACATCTTAAACTAAGATTAAGCTCTGGGTAGAAATTAAGAAATCATCTTTATAGTCCTTATTTAATCCCATCAGGTTGTCACCTCCTGTCATCCTTTATTAAAGTTTTGTATGCCACTGCTGTTTGTTCTGAGAAGGTTGACATCTTCTAGTTATTCTGATGAATCTCATCACAGAAGCTAATGAGTTTTTATTGTCAACACAACAGGAATCTCCTGTATTATTTCTGATGTCCTGTGTGAAGGGTGGGGAGGGGGAGGTATCTCTTCATTCTGTCCCACTCCTGACCCCTTTTACTATCTCTGCTTTCATGAAGTTGAAAGAGACAACCAAGAGCTACACTGCATGAAACTGGAGAATACGGGCTAGGTTCTTCAGGTAAAATTAGAAACTGTCTTATAGCCCATTGTGTATCTGCTTATGCCATTGCCTTCCATGGCTCTGCATTAACTTTTCATAATTTTCTACTGCTGGCATGGGTAATGCTGGGTAGGGGCTGTTAGGTAACCACAACTTTCATCTGGTTGATTGCCACCATTGCTTTTATTGCTCTGACATCTAGAATTTTATTTGTTTCTATTTCTTCCTCCCTCTTATCTCCAGTTCTTTCACTAGATACAGTCTCCATCATGTACACATTGCACACTCATCCTCAAAAAGAAAAAGTGGCAAAAGACTTAGTAGTCCTCTGTTGTTTCCCCCTAGGAGGCATCTAGAAATGCGTGCAACCAATATTATTGGAATTTAGTAGACAGGGGCCCATGGATGCCAAACATCTTGCAGTGTATAAGGTGGTCTCAAATGATGGTGATTTTTTTTTCCATCTTAAATATTAGTAACACCACTGATGAGAAAATCTAGGTATAACTGAGGTTTAGGTGGGTACCAGTGACCTCAGCTAATAGAGGATTTTAGCTGTGCCTTGATGGGTAAATGCTAAAATCTCCTAAAGAATCTAGTATGACACCTTCCTGGCATTTGGTAGGCTCCTAATAAAACTATGTTTGTTCTGAGTTAAGTTGTTCACTTTTGAACTAGTCAACACCATTCAATAAGTCCTCTGCAACTTACTTTCAGGAATAGAAAAAAAAAAAGCTATACTTGTCAATATCAAGATTCTAACAGTATTGTAGGAGTGATGAACTTGCATAGAAACAAATATTGGGAAATTTTCAAAATGCTATTTGGAACAAGGAAAGGTGAGAGTTTACTCTTGAGGAGAGTTGGTGGGGGGAACTCTTTGTGGAAACCATTGAGGAAGAGGTAGGATTTTAGCAGCAGCTTATTTTGCAGACACTTGCTGAAGTCAAGAGTACATTATATATAAGAACTTGGGGGAAGAGATAGATATGTGTGGAAATATTGTTACTGGGAAGGATAGTACTTGAGATGATGTGACAGAAGATGAAACTAAACAAAGGTTGGGATAGAGTATATAGATGGTCTTGAACTTCTTGTAAAGAAGTCTCTTCACTTGAAGGTATGGATTTATGTGTGAATGTAGTCATCGGGCATAGTATATGACACACTGCCTAATGGTCTATACTTTACCTCAATTTCCTTCTTCATGGAGTCTGTGCTGTAAACTCCCTCATTATCAGCTGCTTAAACTTACCTTCCTGATTTTCAAGGTCTCCTCTCAAGAGCCCTATTCAGTTTATTAATTTAAATGGTAGCAATTTTCTTAGAGGTGAATCGCATAATGATTTTTTTCAATCTTTTTTATACAAGATAGCACTGAAAAAAGTATGATTAGATTCAATTCAGTTTTCTCCCACAAAAGTAATATGTAGAAAATACCAACCAAGGTGACTCTCTGTTTGCTTAATAGCCTAAAGATTTAGGTTAAGGATATAACAGAGAACTGTTCTGCTTAAAGAAATGCAAAGGTGTTGCACAAATTATCTTAAAGAGCCAAAAACAGCATCCAGTTCCTGCTTGAAACAATTTGTTCTTGGAATATTGTAAGCTAAAATTGTGGTCAACTTTTGCAAATTGTATGAATTTGCACTGCATATTTTATTTGGTGTTTAGCAAAACTCCAATATGGCTCTGCATAACTTACACAATACACCATGAAAATGACTTCAGAAACTCCCACGGAAGTTGACAAATTGGGCGTCTAATGCTTTTAAAGTAATTGCGTGCTTTGAGGTTAAAGAGTCGACTTGTTAAGAATGAAGATCAGAGTTTCTTGGAGAGAATGCTCTGCCGACTGCCACGCTGAATGCAACCCAGCCCCATATAAGAAATGTTACAGAAGCTTAATGAAGAAAATAATGTGAGCTTTAATCACCATTCTACTTAGTCTTAAGTGAAGTGCTCATGAATCATATGCAATATCATAGCAGTTTTGAAACCTATTCTTGAATTTTCAAGCTGTTATTTTCAGGAAATTTAGAAAGCAAATTGCTAAGTGATAAAGAGTAATCTGATACCATTGCTTATGCCATTTTTTTTTTTCTCTTTTGCAGGCTGGAAAAAAGGAAAGGAGTAATACCCTGAATATTGCTATAGACAACATGTGTAAGAAGACAAGAGACCTTCGCAGACAGGTGAGGGAAGAGAGGCATGGAGACAGAAACACCGTACAAAATGAACTTTTTTCCACTGCTAGAATATTTCCTTCTTGTTTTTGTCCTTATTCAATTAATTTAGAAAACAAAACAAGAGTAAATATGTACCTTCCATATTTACATACCTCAACCATTTTTGTGGCAAACATCAAGTAGAAGAAAGAGCATGTGACTTAATATCAGGCTGAATTACATTCAAATGCTGGCCCTGCCCTCATCAGCTGTGTGATCTCGGGGACAAATTTAATCTTTTTGAGCCTCTCTGAACCTATAAAATGGAATTCATAATACATAATTGGACTGTGAGGATTAAATGAAATGCCTATCAGTGCCTGCTCCCTAGTGACGCCACATGGAGAGCGGGAAGAAGAAGAATTTAATTCTTCTTGGTGAATTTAATCTGTTACATTAGAAACTAGTTTATCATCCATATGCTTATAGCAAACAGCTAGTAATCAGAAATGTACCAATTTGCTCTTTCAGTTATTTTCAGAATGCTTCAAAAATTAGTTGCTGCTTAAGCTAAGGCTACTTTGTAGCCTTAGGTCATCGGTAACATAGGGTTAGGAAGGATTTCATTAGATAATTTAGAAGTCCAGTATTATGCCACAAGTTAAATCATTCCCCCCAGAAATATGAAGACTTAGCTATTTTCAAAGACCTTTGCTTTCCATTATTTTCCACTATATAGTAACCAGAGTTGTTTTTCATGCACAACTTCAACTTGGTCACCATTAACTCATAAAAGAGAAGCAAAAGCTTTTCAACCATAAGCTTTTAATGCAATATATTATTGTAGTTTAATGGGAAGATTTAGTAAAATGGCCTGAGTAATCTTTTAATTCAGAAGTAGATTTGGAAATTGAATAAATAGGGATTCCTCAACCAGTTAATATTAGCTGTTAAAAAAAAAAATAATTCTGAGGGTCGGGGAAATTCCAATTTCTCAACTTTATGGCCTTAATGTGAATTCTATTTCTACTGTCAGCACTTAGAATCATGGAATGTAAGAGTTGAAAAGAAGTTAGCTCAACTTGTCTTATAATGCAGATGAGAAAGCACGCCTGTGGTAAGGTGGCCTGCCTAAGGAGGAAGGGGCATCGAACCTACACCAGGTCATAACCTACACTAAACTCAGGAACTTTTACCCAAAGCGCCATCCTCCTTCTTCATTGCAGGACTTCTATTCTCAATCTTCTTGAGGATTTCTACTCCATCGACTCCTCTTGGGGCTTGGAAAAGCTGTTCTGTGAGCTATCAACAATGTGTCTTTCATTTCTGTCTCATCTCTCTCTATTGCCTTCAACAAAATGTTAATCTACATTTATACCCCCAAAGCTTTAGGAACCATTAATTAAAAAAAAGTCAAGATAAATCAATCCTTTATGTGTCAGATTACTAGATTTAGCAAATAAAAGCACAAGATACCCAGTTGAATTTGAATTTCAGATTAATAACAAACATGTTTAATTATGTCCCAAATATTGCATGGGACATAATTATATTAAAAAATAGTGTTTTTATATGAGATTTAAATTTGACCAGGCATCTTGTATTTTATTTTGCAATTCTACATGTGTTTTCCCCTCACTAACATCAGTGAGATATAGAAAGAACATGGGGGATTACTAATAACTTTTCTTTATAGTAAAGGGATATTACCAGCTTGTAAAAAACTGCTGTGTTCCAGAAGTATGAAAATTCTCTATGGTTTCTATAGGTCAACATATTCATTGTTTTGATTAAGTATTGTTGTTTAACAAAGGACTACAAACAACAGCAACCATTTTATTATGTTTCATGATTCCATGGGTTGGCTGGGGGTCAGCAGGGCCATATTTGTACCCTTGACTTATGGTCTCCCATGTAGTGGCAGGCAAATGGTGACTGTGTCTGGGTTCAGGGCTGGGTATTTGAGGCCTCGGTGCTTCTTCTTCCCACTCTCCATATGGTGTCTAAACTCCTAGGACCCCTTCATGCAACTTCTCTCTCCCACAGGGTAGCCTGGATTTCTTGCATGATAGTTCAGGGCTCCAAGAAAGAGATGGAAGCTGCCAGACCTTCTTAATGCTTAAGCTCCAAAGTGACCGGAATGCTATTTCTTCCCCATTCCATAGATAAGAATAGTCATGAATCCTGTCCCAGGTTAAGAGGACCAACAGAACCTCAAGAAGTGGTATGTGTGTACAGGATGATGTGGTATTGTTAGAAATTTGTCTCTGGAGATATCTGTGGTCTTCAATGTCAGTGAGGTAGTTGCTATGGTTTGTTTTCAGTATCCTTATTTGCCCTCCCTAGGACTTCATTTTCCATCCTGATGTTTATACTTTTGCAATAATAAAAACTAGTTTAACAGCAACATGAGTCATCTCCACCTTTTCCTATTCTTGCGAAGTTTATCAAGCAGTTTATTTTAAGCATCTTATATATACTCTTGCACACAGGAAGAAGAAAGTCCCTACCCTTAAAATATTTTTCTTTGGAATATTTAATGTTCATATATTGTTGTAGATCTGTTTTTGTTTGCATGTTTATTTTTAGTAAACAATAATCAGAACACATCTTCTTGCCCATTTATCTAATCTCCTTGTTTACCCATGGCTTGTCCATCAGCAACACAGAAACATTTTGGCTGTGGTTCAGAGAATCATTGAATTTCCATGAGATATTTCTATGAGATACATTGTTTAGACAGATCTATGGGGGGGGAGGGGAAGCAAATTACATATTTTGGGACAATAAAATGAAATGACCCAGAAAGTGACTTAGTGTTTATTTCTATGAACCTTATTGCTTTGTGACTTTCTTGCCTGTTATCAGAGAGAACAAAGACAAAAGTCCTTGGCATGGTGTTCCAGGTTGTCTGTGATTTGGCCATGACTTTAATTGACATTATTTGTAATGTTCCTTCTCTTTCACTCTCTCAGTTCCTCCTCCTCACCAAACCACACATTAACCGGTTCTCTGACTAAAGAGTCTACTTACTATTCACCAAATTTTCCATTACCTCCCACCCCCAAAACACATGTGTCTCTGTATATATGGCTTGTTTAACTTGGTGCTTTCCCCACTCCTCTTGCTTCCTCCACCTAGCCCCTAATCAACCTGAGGAACTTCAAGACTAATGTAAATGCTACTTTTCCCATGAAACCTTTACCATTATCAGTAGCTGGAATTATTAGTTTCTTTCTTTCTGGAGCACTTATAGCATGCGTAGTTCTTTTATAGTAGTGATCATATTCTGCATGTGTTTTTCTTTTTTAATGGATTTTTTTCTTCCCACTGGATTTCATATCCTTAAAATGATAGTTATAACAACATCTTTCACTTAGTAGTGCTTTGAAAAACTCTCTACAAACTCCTTACATTAGTCTTTACATTATTGATTTTTATTTCTGAAACAAGAAATAATGCCATAGTATTATTATCTCAGTTTCTCAGGTGAGTCAATTTACTGAACATCACTTAGCTAACTGGTAGAGCCAAGGTTTGAACCCAAGTCCACCCAACCCAGCCCAAATTGTAACCACCATGTGAGGGGTCAGGGATAATGGCCTTTTCACCCTCAGAACTCCCAGTGCCTAATAAACTGATTTTACCATCCTAATTTTTTTCTTCCTTACTATTTATTTTACAAGTTTTTTTAATTAAAATTTTTTCTTCCTTTAGTCTCCTTCCCCATCACTTATTTGAGAACTGCATACCTATTACAATTCTTAGTAAGGGAGGAAGATTTTTAAACCTCATTTCTTTGTTTAAAAAATTAAAACAATTGAATATATTCCATTTCTACTGTATTATGCAGAGTGAAACACACATTTGATTTCACTAAAGGCAGGTTAAAATTTTTATTTGTGTATATTGAGAAAAAAAATTGCCTATTTTATAAATGCCGAAGTAAGGACTTGAGGTATGTCAAATTAAATAGGATTCTGATAAAACACAAACAAAACAAAAATTTGGCTGACTTTTTAGTTGCTGAGTTGTTGAATTGCTATATGCATCTCTTCTCCATTTTGGTAGTATCAGTGCCACACTTAGAAAAAAATATGTATGTCCTTATACCTCCCCTTCATCATCCTCATAATGAAATAATATTAGCAATCCAGCGCACCTGGGTGACTCAGTAGGTTAAGCATCTTCCTTTGGCTCAGGTCATGATCCCAGGGTCCTTGGATGGAGTCCCACATCAGGCTCCCTGCTCAGTGGAGAGTCTCCTTCTCCCTCTGCCCCTCCCTCCCCTGCTCGTGCTCTCTCTCTCTCACACACAAAAATAAATAAATAAAATCTTTAAAAAAATATTATCAAGCCATAAGATACAAGTATCATTAAGTTGACACAGTAGGTATACGTTGAATTAATTATTAGGTGATTTAGTTGCTAATAGTCAATTGAGTTGTGACAGTCACATTTTGCTATTTGACTTAAAATTTCAATGGCATTAATATACACATGTATAATTTTTTTCTAGTTCCCTGAGGACAATTCTTTTCTGAGACACTTTCTTTTCTTTCCATTCCTCTTCCCTCACAATTTCATTCTTTCTATTCTCTTATATAGTGGTGGTGGAGGCAGTGCTATCTTATAGTTTTCACATACAGCTTTCACTTTTGGGTTTCAATTGTAGAGAAATATATTATTTTATTTGAGATCCCAAACCACTTACATCAGTGGGAAATAGAAAAATTGATGTCTCAAAGCCTGTTATTAAACCATAGTGAGAAAAGATGGAAAACCCCTCAGTTTGATTTTGTGCCTGACATCTTTCATGCCTGGCCACAAACAGGTATTTATTGAAAATACATACGTCTAACTCCTATTGGCCTCCCACTAACTTCAGATTTTAGTGCTGCAGCTTCTAAAGTTGTCCTGTTTTTACACTGGCATGTTGGATTCTTCTTTAAAGTTTTTTGTATATCACTCAAGTGAAAGGAAGGAGTTGTTCCATTGGGTGGGAAAATAATATGGAAATTAATAAGATAGAGGCTTCTTACATATTATACACAGATATAGGTGAGTGTACAATTTAAATGAAAAAAAATCCCATATGTCAGAATGTGCCAGAACATATAAAGAAAACTACTTAGCATAGCATTTGAAGCATTCCATATCTTGTCCCTATATGCATTTCTAGTCCTCTCTCATAATAATTCCTCTTTCAACGTCAGTACAGGGGGTGACAGAATCAAATTCAGTAGTGTGCAAAGCAGAAGTGGTAAAGTATGATCATCAATGGGTAGTTTATATAAAACATCAGAGTCTGTTACTTGGTACATGATCAAACAACATTATCACCAGACAAATGTGTCTATTTTATATTAGATTCCCCTGAAAGCAGTTCCTAAGACCAGAGCCTTAGCGCAGGTAGTTTATTTAAGAGACAATTCCAAAAAGCATGTGTAAGAGAACATGCTTTTTGGAACTGTGGAAGAGAACAGGCAGGGAAGGAGGAAAAAATATGCTATTTGGGGTTCCTACTGTAGGCAGCAGGAACTTAAGGATCTCTGAGAAGGGACGGAATGTCTCCCAGAATTGTCTAACCAGTGGATAGAGACCAGGAATTTTGTCTGGCAGCTCCCATCTCCACTGATTGATAGTTGTTCCCAGTGGTGTTCCCTCTTCAGAACTTCCGGGCTGTCTGTGCTTGGGCTGAGACTCTCACAGAGACTTGGAGCAGACCCTAAGAAAGAATAACAAAGAGAAGCATGGAATGCATTCGAGGTGGGATGTCTTGAAAGGATAAGGAACTGTTCCCTTACAGCAACAGCTGAAATCAGAGACTGGTCCAGTGGTTGAGACATCATCTTTTAATCTTTTTGTCTTATTTTGTTCTTTTTACCTGAAATGCTTTCCATTACCTCTATTGTACCTAAGAAATCCTGTTTCAATCCTTACTCTATCACTGTGTTCTAGTCACACTAAATTCATGTGATGTCTTGAGGATCCCTTTATTTATTTATTTATTTGTTTATAGCTTATGATAGTCTTTATTCTACAATGCTATGCTTTCCATTTCCCAACCCCTACTCTTAACAGGTAATTCAGCTTTTAAAATGGAATACATATGTCTCATCTTTACAGAAGGCTTTTTAACCGTAACAATCCAAGTTAATTGTTTCTTATTTATTTATGCTTCTTTTAAGATACTCATCAAACTCTTTTTGCACCTCTCACTCCCTAATATTACCCTGTCTTTGTTATCCTGACATTCCCAGGTTGCTTAGAATGGTGCCTTGCCCTTAGAGAGAAAGCTCAAAGTGCATTTGTTAAACTGAATGAATATACAGCTATAGGAAAGAAGATTCATTTTGCTCATTATATTTGAATTATAGTATGTCAGGTAATTTTGGCCCATTTTCCAACAGAATTTTGAAAGCATTGGCATAAAACTTATTTGTAAACTCATTTTTCAGTCCTTATGTCTTGTCTTACTGAACATAATATCACATGTCCATCGTATACCTTTTCTCATTTACTGTGTTTTGTACTTAGCAACATGTCTTAGTATAAAGTTAAAAAAATGTGTTTCTAACATGGTTTAATTAAAAAAATTAATTTAGCCAAAGTATTTATTTATTTATTTATTTATTTATTTACTTATTTATTTATTAATAATAGTAAATTAGCTGTACCTCAAGCCTCACCTTTGCAACATGTTTTAACACTTCTGTATGGAATGAAGGATTGAATGAATAGCAGTGAAAACATAGCTGAAGACCTTGGAAAGAAAAAAAAGAACAGGGGAGTAAATACCATTAAAATAAAGGGAAGACAAATGGTAGTACCACAGAGGGGAAATGCACAGACCAAAGCAAATGTATCCACTGCTGTGAGATTGCTGTAACTATGCAAATATTTACAAACATTGGCACAGTGTGGGACAATACTTACTCTCTATCTCTCTAGATTTTTCTATGTGACAAAGCAAAATGTATTTTTTTAAAAGCACAAGAGAAGAGTCTAACTTTCTGGGTATAGTTGTAGATGGGAACATACATCAAAGTCTTTTATATGAGAAACAATCACTTTTCAAACCTGTGTCTCAATGTGGTTAATACCAAGTCTTGCATCTTCATGTAATAATCAGATTACTAGAAATAGGAGTTTATTCTCACTGTCTCCACCCCCACTCATCTCCCATTAATTCTTCAAACTATTGCAATAGGACTCCGGCTTCTACTTTTCCACTCAGACTTCTCTCACTAAGTTAATCAATGACCTCTTAGTGGTCAAATCCATTAGACAAGTCTTAGTTCATTTTATTTAACTTACCTTTAAAATTAGACTCCGAAACTCATTATCTTTTTGAAATTTCTTTGCTGTCAGTTTCCTGATTTTTCCCTTATTGTAACATTTAATGACTTTCACTTCTCTGTTAGATTGTAGGGACCATGCATTTCCATCTTGCTATATTTTATAATAGCTTGCTCTTGGTAGAAAGGTAAGGAAATGATGTTTAGAAATAATTGTTGAATTGAATGGAATCAAATACACAGAAAAGAAGATTCAACAAGTCCATAATATGGGTACTATAATTGCATCTGGTACATAAGTTCATTTGGAGAGAGCATTGACGTAGATTTATTTGAAAGTTTCTCTTTTAGTTGTTGGTCATTTGCTCTCTTTGTTTTTGACCATCATCTCAGTCTCTTTTTAGATCCTACTCTTCCATCTGCGTGATTCCCATATATGGTAATATTTCCTAAGATTTTATTCTTGGACATCTCCTCACTGTGCATGATCCTATCTGCCTCCTTGGTTTGAATTACCTCCCATATGTATGTTGGCTATTAATTGCATATCTTTAGTGCAGATCTCCTCTTAGCCCTCCTTCTATATATCCTAGTTATAAATGAAAGAAAAAAGAACAAAAGGGAGGGATGATAATTGAAAACTGTTCCCCCTCTGAGATTCCTTCTACTTTTACGTATTTGGAACTAGCATAACTTGTAGTTCCCAGCTCAAGTCCTAACTTGTGATTCGTTGCCTGACTTCTCTGGTTC
This sequence comes from Neomonachus schauinslandi, assembly GCF_002201575.2. NCBI lineage: Eukaryota > Metazoa > Chordata > Mammalia > Carnivora > Phocidae > Neomonachus > Neomonachus schauinslandi. The sequence goes on along the minus strand of NC_058408.1, from coordinate 96,020,816 downwards.
ACTCTTTATGGACATCAAATACATTGTTCATTCACTCAAGGTCTTCCCTTGCCTTGTAACTCCTTAGCACTCTGCACTCTGTCTTAGTAAGTCCTCAGACAATATTAATTAGTTGCTATTAGTGATCTGCCTTTCTGCATGCTAAGCAGATTCTTTCCTTGGGGATCTCCCATAGCCTTTGTGAAATTGTTAGAAGCCAGAAAATTTCACAGTTCTTTTGCCTAAGATGTAACATCTTAGGCAGAGGTATTTTTTTCTCCCAGAAATCTATAATTATTATGGATTTATTATCCTATAAATATTATAGGAAGATGGTGTTTTTTTTTTTTTTAATGCAGCTATAGTAGCATTCTCATGTACTCCAAAACTAGGGTAATTGTCTATTGGTTTTAAAAAATGCTCTAAAACATAATTTTCACAGAAGGCAAATTATAAATTTCTTGTTTGATAGCTACTCATCTCTTTGTTTTATTGTGCAGAGGTTATTAAATTAAATAAGGAGGTTGACTAGAAAATTAGAGAGCCACTCATAGTCATTGACACTGTTGGATGAAACTTTTTAAGATACTGTGATCCTTTAGGACTCAATATTACATAAATACAATGCATTAATTTTCCAATGCAGTGTTAAATTTCAGAAAATATCTGCTGAATAAAGTAATTGCCTGATTGTCATTTATGAGCTTACACATAATCTAATTTAAAAGAACTAATTGTAGCAGAATGTTATACTTGTTTAATAATTTAAGGTGTAAGGGCAAGAACAATTAATGCAGATGAAGAAAATTGGACATCAAACTCATTTATTATTCTCCTTGCTCTATTAATCTGTTATCAACTGGCATAATCGGTGATCTAACTTGGTTTAATTACCATGAAGACTACAATTTAGCTAATCAAAATTTATCATCACTTCCTCCAACAAAGTAGAAAACATTTCATAATTTTGTAATTATGAAAATACATGATGTACAATGTTGTTTGTACACATGCATAAACATTACAATAGTACAATTTCTTTGAGGGAAAATGGAGTATTATCACTTATAATCTGACCTCTGGGCTAGGTATAATTTAAGAAAAAAATAGTGCATTTTGAGAGCAAGAGAGCTATTGCTCAATGATTATTTTTCCTTGGATATTTTGTTTGTTTTAATTTTGTAAGTGACATTCATACACAGTCTTAAATATTAGTTCAGAGATTGTGTAAAAATGTGTAGGATCAATTTTGTAACTACTGAGATTGTAAAAACAGGAAATAACATGAACAATTCTCTGAAAAAAAAAGTGAATTTTTTTATTTCTCCTCAGCTCCGTAAGGCTATTATAGATCATGTGTCAGACTCCTTTTTGGATACAACAGTCCCACTTTTGGTTCTCATTGAAGCTGCCAAGAATGGCCGAGAAAAGGAAATAAAAGAATATGCTTCAATATTTCGTGAACACACCAGCAGGCTTATAGAGGTAAGCATGTTAGAACTGTAACTACTCTAAATCCAGGAGAATGAAGCTCTCATTCCCCTTTTACAGTTGAATTGTACTCAGATAAAAACTTTTGAAAACTTATTACAAATGAAGCCAAGTTCAGTATTTTTTATGTATATATTTTAAAAGGTACACACACACACACACAAACTTGTTAAATGCAGATACTTTGTTTTATCTTTACAAAGGTTTTCTTCCTGTTCTAGCATGAAAGTATTAAATACTTACCTCATGCCATTTTATTATTTCTCTACCATCTTTTCATGGCTGTATTACTCCCTCAGCCTTTTCAATTATATTCAACCATGTAACGTGACTATAGAAAAAGAATGCCAGATATACAGGGGTAGAAATATCCAGAATAAATAAGTGGGGATAGTAGATTGGTCCATGTCCCAGTAGAGGCAAGAGGAGATGATACAACTATAATTTCTTCAGCTTGGAAGCTGGAAGCATGGAAATGCCCCATAATTTGGGGGCAAGGTGGCATATTGCTGAAAGAGCCATAAAATGCTAGACAATTCCTAGGAAACAGATAATAGAACCTATTGTATTATGAGGCTCAGTAAGGCGGCCACAGTATGAGAGTCTGAATGGAAGGATTTCTAACACCAGTAAGGTGACAGTACTCACCCGGCCAGGAACCGGTAGTGGAAAGGGGAAACTGTGCTTGATTGGATTCATATACCAGAGCCGATCTACTGCTAGGACTCATCAGTATGACTGCACTGTTGTTTATGGCTAGTGTCTGCTCTCATTGGCAGCACCATGCCATACTGATTATTAAATGTTCTGACTGCCACACCTTCATATACTGGCCATGAACTTTGTGGTGAATATGTTTGGGGGCTCAAATTACTTGTAAAATCGTGTGAGTCAGAAATAGACACCACCTGAATTAGAATCACAGCATTTTATATAACATCTATTAAAATAGAGGACTTTCCCAATGTCTTTAATGTAGATCCACTGGGAAGTAAGTTTCCAATGTAGCTAGCATTTGCACTATAAACTCTCTGGTTCCTAGTCTTCACATCTAGAAAGTGAAAGGAGTTGATAAATAGATAATTACAGATCATTTCAGCCCTAAAACTGACCTACCTCCAACTCTGAAATCTACTTGGAACTTCCCAAGAACTCTGTGAGACCAGGGTAACTGTTATAATTCCCATTGACCTTAGGTGGAAATAAAGGTACAAACCCAGACCAGACTAATTAGAGCCGAAGCTGATTTCCAGGCTTACAATTTTTAACTAATTCATTCAATTATTTATTATATTTCTCATATTATTTATTCCCTCTTGTATTCATTCCTCAAGTATGTATTCAGTCTTCCCCCCAGGAAAATGTTAAAGTAAGAGGCAAAGCAGAAGGAACAGATCATTAAAGGCACCTAACTAAGTGTAGCTCCTGACAATCATAATCATATTTTCTAAAAATACGTTCTCTAAGCTGAAGGCACACCAAATTATGAAAACAACTTTTTGGTGAAATATTCTGAAAGTAAAAGTTGATTTCTGCTAAAAAATTACATCCCTATTCCGATTTCTTAGTTTAGTGTTGCTGTGAAACATAAAACTCCTAAGGTGCTCAATAAAGAAGGGCTTCTTGATCACAGTTTTTGGGGAAAAATTCTAAAATCTCTTGGAGATTTTACAGTTCTGAGAAATCCATAGATAAGAAGACCTCTTTAATTTAAGTCAGAATTTCCCCAAATCAGTTTACCTAAGGAGCTCTTCCTTCCATGACACTTATTACTAAAGCTGTGCCTTGAAGGAATGCTTGAGAATGATACCTTAATTTATTGTGAAATGATGGTTTATTATTATGAAGACAGAGCTCTAATAATGTTTTAAAAATTAAAGGATCTTGAAAATTCCATATTTCACGTGAACACTGAAAGAATAAAAGATTTTATAATTTTGAGCTCCTGGGGGACTGAGAATGAGTTTCATTTAATGTTGAAAGTCCCCTTAATACATATGAGATTATGCGAGCTTTGGAATCACAGTTCTTATTCTTATTCTTATTCTTCGTATTACTTAGAAACTGGCCTAAGTCATTTTCAGTTCCAGTTAGCTTATGCTACATAACACACCATCTCCAAACGTAGTGGCTTAAAACAACCATTTATTATTCTTTCACTGATTTGTAGGTTGACTGGGCAGATGGGCAACTCTTACTTAGGTTCTCTCATGTGATTACTGTCAAATATTGGCTGGGTATGGAGCCCTTGAAAGGTTTGACTGGGCTTGGCATACAAGATGTCACATTCACATGACTGAAAGTGCATGAGAGCTATCAGCTGGGAGCTTAGCCATGGCTCTTCCCTGGAGGACCAATACATGGCCTTTCTATGTGGCTTCAGCTTCTTGCAGAATAGTTGCTGGTTCAGAGATGAGAGATCCCAAAAGCAAGTCAGAGACAGGAAGTAGATACTGATATCCTCTTAAGGCCTGGGCCCAGAAATTGGCAGAATACCACTTCCACTATATATTATTGGAGCCTGCCCAAACAGGAGGGGAGGCAGAGAGGTGTGAGACTTCACCTCTCAATGGAAAGAATAGCAAAGTATGTGGCCACCTTTATTCTACATATATATATATAGAATATATACAGCTTGCCCACTAGGTTGTTTGTATATATATCAAGAAGAGAAAAAAAAAAAAGAACACTGCATTTATCTTCCAGGAAACATTCTTTGTGAAAGGAGCTGTCTAACCAAGGCAACAGAGAAAATCATCATTAATTTACTACAAACGTTGAGCCAAAAGTGTCTGTGACAGAGTCCAGGGAAATAGGAGAGCTTAAATATATGTTTCAGAAGACATTGTAAGTTTACTTTGTATAGATTGTTTCCAACCCTCCACCTTTGTTTTCCCTACTCCTCCTCCACCCAGACTATTTAGACTCATCTTATTCCCAAACTGGGTAATTGGACAGAGCAGGACAGAAAATCTTAGATTCTGAATGACTTCAAGGAAAAGCTATTTTCAACATGTCTGGGTTTTGATACCTCAACTGTGTTTGTCAGAGAAATCTAAAATCAGTGAACTTGTTGCAGTAAGACTTAAATGGAAAGAAAAGTCCATTTTTAAAGAATTCCTATCAGATCTTTGAAGAAAAACGCCATGTTGTTAAAGGAACACTTTAGATAGTGGTTAAAATTGTAACTTTTACCAAAAAGAAAAAAAAAGAAAAAAAACCCTGGATTTGAACACAAAGAAAAAATAATTAGGCAACCAAAAGGATTTGGGGTATTGGAGAAAAGAAAGTGGGAATGAGGAGAAGAGTGGCCAATAAATTGGGCCTGACCTTTCCCATCCTCTAGTGGGGTCATGTCTGAGGTCTCCTGTTATATTATCATGTTTGGTATAAAATGATCATGGGTGAAATGATGGTTATAAAACCCTGGGTAGTGTCAATAACTGGAGAACCTAGATCCTTATGGCTAATTTTGTTTAGTTATGCTGAACTAAGTAATTATTATGCAAAGCTTATCCTACTTTGCACATCCAAGTTACTCTATGTTTTTGGATCCACCAAGCCACAGTAGGGATGAGAAGAAGGAGTCAAAAGGTTGGCATTTTAAAAATCATCTTTACATCGTGATTAGCAATTTAATGACAAATATGCTCATTGAATTATACTCCCCAATATTTGATCTTGCACTGATGGTGAAATAGGGCACCATTAACTCTACTGACTTCCACCAATAATGCCTATTAAACAGGAAGTTTAAAATATTGATTTTACCTTAAAATTTAAAGTATTCACTAATTCTAGAGAGTAAGAATTTTATCTGTCGTCACATTGAGCCTATTCTGTTAGCCAAGTCTATGCAGCTAGTACTCCATAAATCTGCACTGAATGAAGGAACACATTCATAACACTAACTCACTTTTGTTTCTCTCTAAAAAGTTAACTTCCAATAACTGGACTTGGGACCATGTCTGAGCCCAGTTACTTGGTAGGGTGTCTTCCTATTCTACTGCACATGAATACTTGAAAATAATTCTTCACAATGATATTAGCAAACACCTTTGCCATCAATTATCAAAAGCAAACACTATAAACTCTACTCCAGATCTCCTGAGGGAATATGGAATATGTCACAATTAGATAACATTTTTAAAGAACTTTGCCCACTTCAGAGATAATAGTTTGTAACTTTAATGTGATAATATAATTGTTATTCAGAAGAATGCCATTGCATTCAATACATGCATTGCTTATTACAATGGCTGTTATTTAATATTTCTTTAAAATTAATTTCTAAAAACTCCACTATTATTCTTGAATCATACTACAATTTGTTCTCAGTGATCAGTTCATGCTGAACACTACATAGTTGCTACAAACTAAAAAGGTAACATCTCCAGTCTATCCCATGGATTTTACCATGTCAATTATCATTAAATATGACAGTGTTAATGATCTAGGCCTGAAGATTTTCTGTGAATTAGAGAAGTTTCTCCATGTGAAAAGCTAGCTTTGTCAGTGCTTTGACTTATTCATCAAAAATTCATCTGTCTTGATGCACCTTATTTTAGTAAGTTTTATGGGAGCCTTTCATCAAAAAGGAAAAAGTGGGTGGACATTTAATTATAATACTTTCCTCCAACCTACAAAGCTGATTGTTCCCACTCACAAAATGGCGAGCCAGATTTAGCAAAGCCCCAGTGCCAAGAGAGAAGGCTGTAGAGGGGACTCTTGCTGTTTGCAAGAAGTGCTTAGATCTCTCAGCTCTACTTCTATCTTTGCTTTTTGACAGAATCCTGTTCGAATGTCACACATTGCTTTAACTGATCATCTGTTATCAAATAAGAATATGCTCAGTTACAAATAAATAAAGCTTTTAGAGTCCCATCTCATTCTTCCTCCTCCCCCCAAAAAAGAAAAAAAAATGAAAAAATAAAAAGAACAAACCCATACTTATACTTGTGCACAAACCAACAACTGTTCTCAGTGAGCATCTTGGCAGCTCTCCTCTTTTGTTGGGGAAGGGATGTTATAGCTAAGTCAGGAATGCTTTTGCTTATATAGAGCACAGGTGTGACTGCCCACTCTCTGGATTAGAAACTGTTCAACATCTTAATCCTCTTTCAGCTAAAGCTCATGATGACCATGATCCTTAAAAACCTAACCTGAATATACAGTGAGTGACCTTTCCATGTTGGAGAGGTTTCTTTATAAATTTCCCATTCATGGTGTTTGGAATGCAGGGAAATGGGGGGTAATACAATTATAGAAAAGTCAGAGCCTTTCCATAGTCAGATGTAGGTATTTTTGAATGAGATACTAGTGTTTTGGAACTAAGAGGAGGGAGAAAACTATATGGGATTAGAGTAGTTTGGGAATTTAGTAGGAAGTAAACAATATAAGTAATATTTACATCAAAACTTGATGACTAGGCAGGAGTTGGATTTGAAAAAACTAGAACTCCAACTTGAGATACAAGTGTGACTAAAGTCACAATGCTCATTCCTATGTTCCAGGAATGTAATAGAAATGAAATCTAGATCATTAAGTTGGCCGAAGCATGAAGTGTGATAAAGGCAATTGATCAATACCCTTGAATATTTGATTGCCAGGGTGAATAGGTTAGATTTCATCTTAAGAACTGGATGATCCAGTAATGTATTTGGAAAGCTGCAGTTGCTTCTCACCACAGAAGGGACTCAAGGGAAGCCATATTTTAGGAGAGTTTGTGTATGGATTATTTCATATCTGGATATAAAAAATTTCTGACTCCCAATAATTGATTAGAATCTCATGAATATAAACTGGCATTTAAAAAGACTGCATTTAAAGCTTAATTTAATCTTATATATTAAAGAGAGATAAAACTAGATTTAATCATGAACTTGGAACATAAAAGCAAGTGACTCAAGACTTAATGGCATTAGATTGATGCTATCCAATAGAAATAGAAAGCAGAATACAAATATAATTTAAAATTTTCTAGTAGTCACAGTAAAAAAAAAAGTAAAAATAAACAGGTGAAACCAATTTTAATAATATGTTTTATTTAAACCAATATACCCCCAAATTTATCATTTCAATATGTAATAAATATAAAAACTTTACTGAGGTATCTTATTTTTTTTGTACTAAGTGTTGAAAACCTGGTGTATATTTTACATATGCAGCCTATCTGAATCGAGACTATCCATATTTTTAGTGTACAATAGCCATACATGGCTCGTGGCTATGTCTTAGACATACAGGTCTAGATAGATGATTTGCAAGTTGAAGACAGGAGTATATTCATTCATTCATTCATTCATTCAACAAATATGTCTTTTTTATTGTTATGTTAATCACCATACATTACATCATTAGTTTTTGATGTAGTGTTCCATGATTCATTTTTGTGCATGCTCCATGCAGAACGTGCCCTCTTTAATACCCATCACCAGGCTAACCCATCCCCCCACCCCCCTCCCCTCTAGAAACCTCAGTTGGCTTTTCAGAGTCCATTGTCTCTCATGGTTCGTCTCCCCCTCCAATTTCCACCCCCCTTCATTCTTCCCCTCCTGCTATCTTCTCCTTTTTTTTTTTTTTTTTTTA